>NC_047107.1:105280474-105589730 GCF_902500255.1 Thalassophryne amazonica
CTCTCTCTCCCTCAGTCTCTCTCTCTTTGTTGCTTCTTGTCCTCTATCATCTCCTCCCTCTCCTTCCTCTCTTTGTTGCTCTCTCCCCCTCTGTCACTCTCTCCCTCACTCTCTCTCTCTCTTTGTTGCTCTCTCTGTCTCTCTCTCTCCCTCAGTCTCTCTCTCTTTGTTGCTCTCTCCCCCTCTGTCACTCTCTCCCTCACTCTCTCTCTCTCTCTTTCCCTCTGTCACTCTCTCCCTCACTCTCTCTCACTCTCTCTCTCTCCCTCAGTCTCTCTCTCTTTGTCACTCTCTCTCTCTCTCTCTCTCTTTCCCTCTGTCACTCTCTCCCTCACTCTCTCTCACTCTCTCTCTCTCCCTCAGTCTCTCTCTCTTTGTCACTCTCTCTCTCTCTCTTTCCCTCTGTCACTCTCTCCCTCACTCTCTCTCTCTCCCTCTGTCACTCTCTTACAGACCTCTCTCATCTTTCTAAGTAGGAGAACTTGCATAATCAGTGACTGACTAAATACTTTTTTACCCCACTGTGACTGTAAAAACCTCATGACACAGTCCACTGTTTTCCGTGTGCAGTGATGTGTTCTGCATAGCCGGCAGGAGTGAACTGGGTTTAAATACCGGCAAGGGCTACAGGCAACTGTGTGCGCACATTAAAAAGCGAACACACGCAGCTGCAAGCAGATCTACGAACACGGAAAAAGGTTGAGTATGCGCGCATTTTGGGCGTATTTAAATGAAACACGCCGCAATACACAGCTCTACGAATACACCATTGTGAAAGGGGCTTAAGACAGCTTCATGCCACGCAAGGTGGAATACTTCTAATTTTGAACTGCGCCATTCTGTTCTGAACCTCTAGCCTTATGCTTGAGGTCACACAAGAGGTCATTGAACTAAGGTGCCAGTGTTTTTTTTTGGGGGGGGGGGGGGGGGGGGGGGCATGGTTTTAACAAAGGTGGTGCAATCATTTCAAGGTGTAGTTTTGAGCACTGAGTTTAAACAATCCACAAGACTGTCTACTGATTGGACATTTGCCAAACATGAAGCTTTCCAGCCCTGTCCCTTTGTCTGGCCAATCGGTACAAGTCCATTTCTCCTTCTTCTTGTGCAGCTCAATGTATGCTTTTTCCTTAGCTTTTGCCACTTCACTTTTTGCCTTACACCACATCTCCTTGTACTTCTGTCGACTTTCTTCATCTCTCCAACTATACCAGTTCTTTTTCAACAACCTCTTTCTCCTTATGCTTTCCTGGACATCTTCGTTCCACCAACAAGTCTCCTTGTCTTCCTACCACTGTCCAGATGTCACACCCAGTACCTTCCATGCTGGCAATTGCTGGTCGCAGCAGTTACAGCAGTGATTTGCACAGTGTTGCAGAAAGATCACCTAACACCTTGTTCTTCTGTTGTATTGCTATTGGCACAGCTCCGCCTGAGTGGAGGTCGAAACCCCTACGAAGGCCGTGTGGAGGTGATGGTCGAGAAGAATGGTTCCTTGGTGTGGGGGACCGTGTGCAGCGAAGGATGGGGGATCATGGAGGCCATGGTGGTCTGTAGGCAGCTGGGTCTGGGCTTTGCCAGCAATGCTTTCCAGGTACGGTTCACACCAAACAGAGAAATCACGCTGTTGCTTTTTTTCAGTGTCAGTTGATAAATAAACATTTGTTTTCGAACAGTAGTTTTGCTTCAAGTACTCAATAGTCTAAATAGTGGTGTCATGATATTTGAAATATGGAGTGTGATCATAAGTCTTGGATTCTAGTTTTTTCAGGTCTGTAGTGGAGTTGACATGGTTTTGAGAGAGGTGATGTTAAATATTGGTGGGATATTACATTCAAGTCTGCAAGGATGTTCAACTCATGGAAGAAAACCATTTCTAGCTGTCATTAGAGCAATCGATATAAATAAAGAAATTAAATCAGTCTGTCCATACTATAAGCAAAGCAAAACAGTACAAGTAAATATATACATGCTTCCCTTAGGTAGTATTATTAGACGGTATTGCTTAAATTTTCATTGTTACGCAGATGATACCCAGCTTTATCTATCCATGAAGCCAGAGGACACACACCAATTAGCTAAACTGCAGGATTGTCTTACAGACATAAAGACATGGATGACCTCTAATTTCCTGCTTTTAAACTCAGATAAAACTGAAGTTATTGTACTTGGCCCCACAAATCTTAGAAACATGGTGTCTAACCAGATCCTTACTCTGGATGGCATTGCCCTGGCCTCTAGTAATACTGTGAGAAATCTTGGAGTCATTTTTGATCAGGATATGTCCTTCAAAGCGCATATTAAACAAATATGTAGGACTGCTTTTTTGCATTTACGCAATATCTCTAAAATCAGAAAGGTCTTGTCTCAGAGTGATGCTGAAAAACTAATTCATGCATTTATTTCCTCTAGGCTGGACTATTGTAATTCATTATTATCAGGTTGTCCTAAAAGTTGCCTAAAAAGCCTTCAGTTAATTCAAAATGCTGCAGCTAGAGTACTGACGGGGACTAGAAGGAGAGAGCATATATCACCCATATTGGCCTCTCTTCATTGGCTTCCTGTTAATTCTAGAATAGAATTTAAAATTCTTCTTCTTACTTATAAGGTTTTGAATAGTCAGGTCCCATCTTATCTTAGGGACCTCGTAGTACCATATCACCCCAATAGAGCGCTTCGCTCTCAGACTGCAGGCTTACTTGTAGTTCCTAGGGTTTGTAAGAGTAGATTGGGAGGCAGAGCCTTCAGCTTTCAGGCTCCTCTCCTGTGGAACCAGCTCCCAATTCAGATCAGGGAGACAGACACCCTCTCTACTTTTAAGATTAGGCTTAAAACTTTCCTTTTTGCTAAAGCTTATAGTTAGGGCTGGATCGGGTGACCCTGAACCATCCCTTAGTTATGCTGCTATAGACGTAGACTGCTGGGGGGTTCCCATGATGCACTGTTTCTTTCTCTTTTTGGCTCTGTATGCACCACTGTGATCGATCTCTGCTCCCCTCCACAGCATGTGTTTTTCGTGGTTCTCTCCCTCAGCCCCAACCAGTCCCAGCAGAAGACTGCCCCTCCCTGAGCCTGGTTCTGCTGGAGGTTTCTTCCTGTTAAAAGGGAGTTTTTCCTTCCCACTGTAGCCAAGTGCTTGCTCAGAGGGGGTCGTTTTGACCGTTGGGGTTTTACATAATTATTGTATGGCCTTGCCTTACAATACAAAGCGCCTTGGGGCAACTGTTTGTTGTGATTTGGCACTATATAAAAAAAAATGGATTGATTGATTGATTGAAGTAAATGTATTATCTCGGTAGTGACTATGCTTGGTTGCAAACTAACCTGTACAAAGGCTCTTCATAAGATGCTAGCTTGACTAATTAGCATATAGATGCCTCAACAATCCATCTGATGTAATCCTTGCAGCCACATTTTGCATTCTCGTAATATTTGTTCAAGCTGTTACACAGTTAGCAGTTTTAACCTCCCATTTGTGTGATGAGAGATTTTCATATGACTGTTAGACGTTGACAAATAGCCACAATAGATGATACACATGTCCAACCCTCCCCATTCTGCTACACTATGCAAACATTTTATGTTAGCACTGTGACTGTGAGCCAGGTGTATAAATATTACATTCACGTTTGAAGTACTTAGCTGATAGCCTTTGTAAAGAGAGACATACCGCCAGGACACATTATCATAAACATCAATTGCAAATTGCTAAAAATTGGATATACCCAAAAGTACAGCTTTAAGTGCATCATTGGCTCAGAAGTGTCCTTTGAGGCAAGAACAACTGTCACTGCTCCAAGAGCCTCAACGGACTGTGTAGATTACAGCAATGATAGCTGTGTAAAAATAACACTGCTTGAACTCTTTTCTATGCTTTTTCATCCCACATTTTGTGCAGATTTGGCAGGAACAAAGTGCCTAAATTAAAGGTCTTTGACCCTGCTCCTGGAGAGCACCCAGTCTGCATGTTGTCCCACTGCCCCACACACAGCTAATGAACTCAGTCAGGTGTGCTGGTAAACATTAGCATTGACTAATGAGCTGTGTGTATAACAGGTAGATCTATGCCAGTTGGCTTCTCTCCAGGAAGCAGGTTTAAAGACAATATCATTTTTTCTGCTGCTTGGTCTGAACTCTGGACCTCCTGTTTTATCAGGTCAATTCTGGGAACATGTGCTGGTGCCGTTTGTCACAGCATCCACCACCAGTGTTGCCACAGTTACTTTTAAAAAGTAATCCAATTACTGATTACTGATTACTCCTTGATGAAGTAACTTAGTTACTTTACTGATTACTCAATTATAAAAGTAACTAAGTTAGATTACTAATTACTTTTTTAGTTACTTTCCCCAGCTGCTGACAACAACACGCCACCTCAACACGACAATGATACCTGTTTTGCCAAAACTCACTTTATAGTCACCCTTTCGTGACTTCAATGAAAATAAATACTTGTTTTATAAAAGTAAAATAAAGACCTCTTTCTGTAACTGTTGACAGCACTGTAACATTAAAACTTGCAATTTCTAACCTACATTGTTTATAAATATAACTATTAAATTCTTTCAAACATTTTTATAACATTTAAATTCTGTCTAAACATTTTACTTGTCGAAATTACGAGGTCTGTCAATAAAGTAACGGTCCTTTTTATTTTTTTCAAAAACTATATGGATTTCATTCATATGTTTTTACGTCAGACATGCTTGAACCCTCGTGCGCATGCGTGAGTTTTTCCACGCCTGTCGGTGACGTCATTCGCCTGTGAGCACTCCTTGTGGGAGGAGTCGTCCAGCCCCTCGTCGGAATTCCTTTGTCTGAGAAGTTGCTGAGAGACTGGCGCTTTGTTTGATCAAAATTTTTTCTAAACCTGTGAGACACATCGAAGTGGACACGGTTCAAAAAATTAAGCTGGTTTTCAGTGAAAATTTTAACAGCTGATGAGAGATTTTGAGGTGATTCTGTCGCTTTAAGGACTTTTCACGGTGCGAGACGTCGCGCAGCGCTCTCAGGCAGCGTCATCAGCCTGTTCAAGCTGAAAACCTCCACATTTCAGGCTCTATTGATCCAGGACGTCGTGAGAGAACAGAGAAGTTTCAGAAGAAGTCGGTTTCAGCATTTTATCCGGATATTCCACTGTTAAATGAGATTTTTTTAATGAAAGACGTGCGGACGGATCCGCGCGTCGGGACGCAGCCGACGCGGTGCGGCAGCACAGGAAAAACACCTCCGTGTTGATAACATTTGTAAAATCCAGGCGGCTTTTGATGGCTTTCATTGGAGTGAGTATATGAGAAATTGTTTAACAGGCAGGACATGTTCCAACTTGTCCTTAAGGCTTCCAACAGAGGTGTTTTTCCTGTGGCGGAGCGTCGCGGCGGCTGCGTCCCGACGCGCGGACCCGTCCGCACGTCTTTCATTAAAAAAATCTCCTTTAACAGTGGAATATCCGGGTAAAATGCTGAAACCGACTTCTTCTGAAACTTCTCTGTTCTCTCACGACGTCCTGGATCAATAGAGCCTGAAATGTGGAGGTTTTCAGCTTGAACAGGCTGATGACGCCGCCTGAGAGCGCAGCGCGACGTCTCGCACCGTGAAAAGTCCTTAAAGCGACAGAATCACCTCAAAATCTCTCATCAGCCGTTAAAATTTTCACTGAAAACCAGCTTAATTTTTCGAACCGTGTCCACTTCGATGTGTCTCACAGGTTTAGAAAAAATTTTGATCAAACAACGCGCCAGTCTCTCAGCAACTTCTCAGACAAAGGAATTCCGACGAGGGGCTGGACGACTCCTCCCACAAGGAGTGCTCACAGGCGAATGACGTCACCGACAGGCGTGGAAAACTCACGCATGCGCACGAGGGTTCAAGCATGTCTGACGTAAAAACATATGAATGAAATCCATATAGTTTTTGAAAAAAATAAAAAGGACCGTAACTTTATTGACAGCCCTCGTATTATTATTATTATAAGTAGTATTAGTAGTTGTAGTAAAAAAGGCTTCAAAACTGGACCTTTAATCTAGGGGTGTTGTGGGGGGGGGGGGCACATCCTTGCCCCATGGCCCCATTCCATCTGGATTCGCCCCTGCTTTGGTGTTTGAGCACAAAGAATGGATAATATTTATTTATGCAGAAAACATGACCAGATTTACAGCTAAGAACGTTTTATTGCATTTTCACATCATGTGGTCCTCAGAAAGAGAGTTTAGGTGCATTTGAGTGGAAAATAGTGTTAGTTGTTGACATGTCGCGGAGGATCAGCTGTTTTTAGCGAGCAGATATGGAGCGGCTCAGCTCAGAATTCTAAATAAAGGAGAAAAAAAGCATAAAAATGGCTTTGTAAAGCTCAGTGCAGGTGTGCTGTTGTCACCGCGCTTTAAGAGGTGAGGACGAGTTGAGCTGCTGTAGAAAACAGCGGATGAAAAGCTCACAGCTCGATGAAACTGGGCAGTTCAGTCGAACCCCGACCCCCTGCCCACAGACCAAGTTTAATGCTGCTATCGACCCACAATGCAAAAATAATAGTAACGCACAGTGACATGGAGAAGTAACTTTAATCAGATTACTGATTTGGAAAGATTAACGCGTTAGATTACTCGTTACTAAAAAAAGTGGTTAGATTAGAGTAACGCGTTACTAAGTAACACAATGAGTTTATCACAGGGGCGGGGTCGCCCTCTGAGCGTGTGTAATGAATTGGGTGCGCTCCTGGAAAACTCATGTATTTAGGCTACACCGTTGTAAGAGACTGACTGAGTAAGAGTAAAGAGTGATGACAGTATTTTTGAATTATTATTTGAACGTATAGACCCTCGGTCAAGTGATCTCCTGCATACCACAAAACCAAACCAACAACTAATCTGAGAAACGACACGAGACAGTAGATTAACCCCTTGTGGAATCAATGGATGTGCTGATTGCGGTACTTGAGTAGGTGAGTGGAGTAGGTGTGGCTGCATTTTCAGGCTTTCAATGACTTCCAGGCTTCAGAAGTGTATCTGTTTGTTGTGAAAGTGTCAAACTTGATGAGGGTTTCATCTGTCTTGGAATCTATCATATTCATGTCACTGGGACCTTGGCTTTTGATATTTATAGACACCTGGTAGAACAGAGGGGGTGATGAACTCATGAGTTCAGTGGAAAAACGTGTTTGTGATCCTAAAACATTTGAGAGAGAATGAAGGTCCTGGTGCTTCCAGTAGAGACAGCTGGGCTATCTGGTGCATTCTTGAGTACCACTGG
Organism: Thalassophryne amazonica; assembly: GCF_902500255.1. Classification (NCBI taxonomy): domain Eukaryota; kingdom Metazoa; phylum Chordata; class Actinopteri; order Batrachoidiformes; family Batrachoididae; genus Thalassophryne; species Thalassophryne amazonica. The sequence goes on from NC_047107.1 coordinate 105,287,717, forward strand.
GAACACTATCTAAAACAAGTGATTACCCAGATGACGCATACTACTTGCACTGTGAGAGAACATCAGCCATGACACTATGGCCGTACGGTGCACTTCCCTGTGCATGATTGAGCACACAGGTGCCTCGGTGTCAAGGACCCCACAAACCAATTGCAGAGTTGGATGAGGCGAAGTGCACACCAGGGGTGAAAGTAAGCCAGAACGCAGTGGTACGCTGTACCGGGAAGAGATACAGTCCTCTACAGCTGGAATGCAGCAGTACACCATACGCACTTGTAAATGGGATCATTCAGACTGGGGGAGTGCTGAGACTGTGATACCTGTCATCTTCTATGACTCGGAACAGCACACAACACGAGCCCCAGGCCCGGCGCCAGAAAAAAATATTAAGGGGGCAATGAGTTTATCACAGGGGGCGGGGTCGCCCTCCCCCCCCCAAAAAAAGTGCGCACCAGAGGGTACCTGCCTCTGAGCTTGCATAATGAATTGGGTGCGCTCCTAGAAAGCTCATGTATTTAGGCTACACCGTTGTAAGAGACTGACTAAGAGTAAAGAGTGATGACAGTATTTTTGAATTATTATTTGAACGTATAGACCCTCGGTCAAGTGATCTCCTGCATACCACAAAACCAAACCAACAACTAATCTGAGAAACGACACGAGACAGTAGATTAACCCCACATACAGCCCTCCATCACAAGCACAAACACAGCGCAATTGGGCATGACAGTCACACAACGGGTCAAAGATAAACCTTTCATGTAGATGTACAGTGGTCCCTCGTTTATCGCGGGAGTTACGTTCTAAAAATAGCCCGCAATAGGCGAAATCCACGAAGTAGACAGCGTTATTTTTTACAATTATTATAGACGTTTTAAGGCTGTAAAACTCCTCACTACACACTTTATACACTTTTCTCAAACAGGCATTAACATTTTCTCACTTTTTTCTCGTGTGTAAACACTCTCAAAGTTCAAACCTTAGTAGAAAAATAAGACCAACCTGTTTTCAGGCCCAAACATTTGTTTGAGAAATAAAAATAGAACGTTTTCCTATAAATAATTATGATGGCTTTTAGAACAGGTTGGACACATAAGAAATTATTAATAGTGACTGACCAGTATTTCACAGTTCCTCTGATCGCGCCTCTTCGTCATGGCGCCGCTCTGCTGAAGACCTCGCTGCAGGTGTCTTTTTCCAAGTGAAGAACACAGTTATGGGTAGTTGTTGGCGCTCTTTTTTCTTCTGGGCGAGAAGATTCTTATAAACAGACACGCAGAACACAATGCGCGTACTCTCCCTTCGCAGTGCCGCAACAGGTGTCCCGTCATCGACAGAACACCGGCCTGCTTGATGAGGACGCAGAGCACAATGCGTTGTTAAAAAAAAAAAAAAAAATGCAAAATTGGACTAAAAAAATCCGCGAAACTGCAAGGCGCTATATTTTCCAGTATTTCTTTTTCTTTCTTTTTTATTTTTATTTTTGATAACTCTCACATCCGAGGGGGCGAGGTTGATGACGTGAGGGGGTGTCATCCCCAAACACCCCCTCGTGGTGCCTGGTCCGATGAGCCCTTTCAATTTTCAAGTAAATTTCTCCATTATAAATGTAAATTTGATGAATACATGAAAATCATCAACAGAATGTGCCGCCCGTGACGTGTTGAATAAGTAGATTTTAGTGTGCTGGCTGTAGGACCTTAGAAGCAATCAAAAAGCCTGCACTGGCATTACTCTGTGCCACCAGCAGGTGGCAGTGCATTTCCCTTTTCGCTGTTATTTTCAGAAAAAAAGAACAGATTGTTGCATTGTTTAATGATGTTGAAGTTGTTCTGTTGTTGTTGTTTCTATGTTATTTAGAAAAAAAATGATGTTTGCACTTTACCTGAAAATAACTGTTTTGCCATAAATTACATTATGTGTCTAACATCATACGAGCGAAGTGCCATGCAGCTTGCTCATGGTACACTGAGTCCCAAACAGGAAGTGCCAGAATTTGAGTCCACAGTGAAACAGGAAATATCAAATGTTGAACATTTCATGGATTGACACTTCCTGGATTGACAGATGAGATCTCGTGGAATCTTGCGGGAACTCAGTGGCGAGTTCACAATGAAACAGGAAGTGCCAAAATTTGAGTCCATAGTAAAACAGGAAATGTCGAATGTTGAACACTTCCTGGCATAGGTGGAGCTAGAGTGGAGGCCGGGGTTACGCTTGACTCCCTCAAAATCTGATTGGATACAGATTATTGACATGTCATGGCACATGCAAAAAAAAAGAGCTTCATTTTGAAATCGGTGATACATATTGATGGCTATGTCCCTCCTGTCCAGTAGTTGGCAATGTGTAAAACAAGAAGTTCTAATTCACCTTATTAGAAGAAGAAAAATATTTAACCCAGATTTGAACCTGAATATGTCGTCTGAACTGTGGACTCCTAATGACACCAGGGTTATATTGGTGAGTAAACGAGGACCAGGTTGTTAAAAGCAGCATTTCTCCTTTATTTCGGGTTGCCTTATACATGTTTTTTTTTTTTTTTTTTGGGGGGGGGGGGGGGGTGATTTGTATGAATGAAATGAGGCAGCAGCTGATTCATGCTCTGTTTGCTTATGTAAGGTATAACGTGAAGACTCTCAGGCTGAAAGAAATACAGCCAATTTATTCCTCCTCTGTTCTGTATAAAACCTGTGTGACCCCTTAATTTTGTTCTCTGAAGGACTTTTTTTAAAATAACCTCTTAATTTTGCTCTCTGAGTGACACACCAGTGACACAAGTTTAGAGATGAAAGCCTTGATTTGATGTTTTGGTGAAAGAAAATTTTGTATTTCTTCATAATTGATGTAAATAAAGTCCATGACATATTCAGTGACTTGGAAATGTTCATGTATCCATCCCCTGACTTGTCTGAAGAAAACTGGCAGTAAAACTGATTATTATTTACAGGTATTATCAGGTTTTAGAGATTTGTTTTCAGTTTGAGTTTGAGGAAGATAATTTTAGACATTTTTATTCTTTATATTTTTTTGCATTTCTTGTTTTTGAAATGGCATAAACAAATTAAAATGTGTGAAATACCAAGTGTTCCAATACTTTTGGAGGGCACAGCGTCCTAACCTTATGAGGAGTGCAAAATGAGTGTGGTATTATTACTGTTTTGTTTAAGAATGCTTAATTTTCACTGTTACTGCACTTTGTGTGAAATCATAGTCATATCATATATCATATTGATATGACAATATTGAGATACGATAATTTGGCCATATTGTACAGCCCTACTGTCAACTAGCTGAAAACTTTGAATATTAATTTACATTTACATTTAAAAAATGCTTAAAGTGGCAGGGGGTTAAGAGGGCTGTAATTATGGGGTCTGGGGGTGGAGCGCCCCCCCCACAAGCTGAAAGGCAAAAAAAGAAAAATGCTTAAAGGGTGGGGGGCCTCCCCCCCACACCCCACCAGAAGCAGAAAAGCAATAAAAGAAAAATGCCGAAAGGTTTTATCCATGCTAATGCTCCCCTGAAGCATTTGCTCAAAAAAAGTCTGAATGACCGAAAGGACATGGTGAGATGCTGAAGAGCTTTGCTCGTTCATGTCTGCGACATATACATATTACGTCATGCACTCAAGGACATGCACAGAATTTAAGAATCTCAAAGTCAGAAAAGTGCAGTCTTTAAATCTTTAATGTGATGTGAGCATGCGAGCAAAAATGTTTTTGGAGTAGCACAGTTCCTGCAAGAATCTAATCTTACTTTCACCCCTGGTGGACACTTGTCAACCAGGACCAAGGGAGGCTTCAGTATTGTGATGGGTGCTGCATGTGAACCTGACCTGACCTGAATAGGAACAAACTTTTTGTAACTCATTACCTTGATGGTTACTTCAGTTTGTTCTAAGAAAATCTTCGGCAGCTGTGCTGCTGCATGATTCTTTCTCCACTCATTTTTCCCCACTTTTGGTTCCTCACCCGTCTGTATGTTTACCTGGTTGCTCCAAGAGAAAAAACAGGAATCTGCTCTTCACCACATCTGTTACCTGTTTATAGCTGTAAAATGTTAAAATGAAGACCTTTTCTCCTTTATGAAGGAGGAATTGTGGATTTCAAGGGGTTTAGTTCCATGTTATGACATCATTAGCTGTGGCAATAGCATCATACTGACTTTGAAAGTGTTTGTTGTGGAATGAGGAGAGGAAATAATAAAATAATGATTGTGTGAGTGATTACAGGGTGTCTGGTTTCCCTCCAGGTGGGAATGTGCTGTTGTAATGGGGGGATGTAGTTATGACCAAAACCCATTTGAATTAAAGGACAACTTTCCTTTTTTTAAAGCTCTTATTGAAGTGCTCTGCTCGCCTTGCTAATTGTGTCCAAGACAAATCTTTTTTCCACAAATTGCTGAAAAGGAAATTCTGGCAGCATGGTGACTAAGTGGTCAGTACACTTGCCTCAAGAGCAGAAGGTTCATGGTTCAAGACCACATGTATCCATTCTCCATGTAATGTGGTGATGCATCAGAAAGGGCAGTGTCAAACCTGTGCCAAGTCAAGATGCAGGTCCATGCTGGACCCACTGTAGTAACCCTGAGCACAAAGGAAGAAGCAGAAAGAACTTACAGTAGTGTTCAGAATAATAGTAGTGCTATGTGACTAAAAAGATTAATCCAGGTTTTGAGTATATTTCTTATTGTTACATGGGAAACAAGGTAGATTCAGTAGATTCTCACAAATCCAACAAGACCAAGCATTCATGATATGCACACTCTTAAGGCTATGAAATTGGGCTATTAGTAAAAAAAAAAGTAGAAAAGGGGGTGTTCACAATAATAGTGTGGCATTCAGTCAGTGAGTTTGTCAGTTTTGTGGAACAAACAGGTGTGAATCAGGTGTCCCCTATTTAAGGATGAAGCCAGCACCTGTTGAACATGCTTTTCTCTTTGAAAGCCTGAGGAAAATGGGACGTTCAAGACATTGTTCAGAAGAACAGAAGGCCTCTACTGGTGGTTGGCTCTCACTGCGGTATTGTATCACTTCCTGTTCCAGAGCACAGCGGTGTTTTGCTGTATCTGTTAGCTGTTTAATCTGCGCAGTTAGATTGATCTAGTTATCTAGATAACGATTTGCTTCACAGTGTAATCTTCACGTGCCTTAACTAAAGCACTCCCTCTGCTGAATCACTAGCTCTTAGCTAGTAGCTGTGCTACTAGCTCTTAGCCGGTTTAGCATGGCGGCTTCTCCTGTCTCTCCCGCACTTTTCTGCACTGGGTGTGAAATGTTTAGTTATTCCTCGGCCTCCTTTAGCAGTAATGGTACCTGTAATAAGTGTAGCTTATTCGTAGCTTTGGAGGCCAGGCTGGGCGAATTGGAGACTCGGCTCCGCACCGTGGAAAATTCTACAGCTAGCCAGGCCCCTGTAGTCGGTGCGGACCAAGGTAGCTTAGCCGCCGTTAGTTTCCCTCTGGCAGATCCCGAGCAGCCGGGAAAGCAGGCCGACTGGGTGACTGTGAGGAGGAAGTGTAGCCCTAAACAGAAGCCCCGTGTACACCGCCAACCCCTTCACCTTTCTAACCATTTTTCCCCACTCGGCGACACACCCGCCGAGGCTCAAACTCTGGTTATTGGCGACTCTGTTTTGAGAAATGTGAAGTTAGCGACACCAGCAACCATAGTCAGTTGTCTTCCGGGGGCCAGAGCAGGCGACATTGAAGGAAATTTGAAACTGCTGGCTAAGGCTAAGCGTAAATTTGGTAAGATTGTAATTCACGTCGGCAGTAATGACACCCGGTTACGCCAATCGGAGGTCACTAAAATTAACATTGAATCGGTGTGTAACTTTGCAAAAACAATGTGGGACTCTGTAGTTTTCTCTGGGCCCCTCCACAATCGGACCGGGAGTGACATGTTTAGCCGCATGTTCTCCTTGAATTGCTGGCTGTCTGAGTGGTGTCCAAAAAATGAGGTGGGCTTCATAGATAATTGGCAAAGCTTCTGGGGAAAACCTGGTCTTGTTAGGAGAGACGGCATCCATCCCACTTTGGATGGAGCAGCTCTCATTTCTAGAAATCTGGCCAATTTTCTGAAATTCTCCAAACCGTGACTATCCAGGGTTGGGACCAGGAAGCAGAGTTGTAGTCTTACACACCTCTCTGCAGCTTCTCTCCCCCTGCCATCCTCTCATTACCCCATCCCCGTAGAGACGGTGCCTGCTCCCAGACCACCAATAACCAGCAAAAATCTATTTAAGCATAAAAACTCAAAAAGAAAAAATAATATAGCACCTTCAACTGCACTACAGACTAAAACAGTTAAATGTGGTCTATTAAACATTAGGTCTCTCTCTTCTAAGTCCCTGTTAGTAAATTATATAATAATTGATCAACATATTGATTTATTCTGCCTTACAGAAACCTGGTTACAGCAGGATGAATATGTTAGTTTAAATGAGTCAACACCCCCGAGTCACACTAACTGCCAGAATGCTCGTAGCACGGGCTGAGGCAGAGGATTAGCAGCAATCTTCCACTCCAGCTTATTAATTAATCAAAGACCCAGACAGAGCTTTAGTTCATTTGAAAGCTTGACTCTTAGTCTTGTCCATCCAAATTGGAAGTCCCAAAAACCAGTTTTATTTGTTATTATCTATCGTCCACCTGGTCGTTACTGTGAGTTTCTCTGTGAATTTTCAGACCTTTTGTCTGACTTAGTGCTTAGCTCAGATAAGATAATTATAGTGGGCGATTTTAACATCCACACAGATGCTGAGAATGACAGCCTCAACACTGCATTTAATCTATTATTAGACTCAATTGGCTTTGCTCAAAATGTAAATGAGTCCACCCACCACTTTAATCATATCTTAGATCTTGTTCTGACTTATGGTATGGAAATTGAAGACTTAACAGTATTCCCTGAAAACTCCCTTCTGTCTGATCATTTCTTAATAACATTTACATTTACTCTGATGGACTACCCAGCAGTGGGGAATAAGTGTCATTACACTACAAGTCTTTCAGAAAGCGCTGTAACTAGGTTTAAGGATATGATTCCTTCTTTATGTTCTCTAATGTCATATACCAACACAGTGCAGAGTAGCTACTTAAACTCTGTAAGTGAGATAGAGTATCTCGTCAATAGTTTTACATCCTCATTGAAGACAACTTTGGATGCTGTAGCTCCCAAGAGCTTTAAATCAGAAGTGTCTGACTCCGTGGTATAACTCACAAACTCGCAGCTTAAAGCAGATAACCCGTAAGTTGGAGAGGAAATGGCGTCTCACTAATTTAGAAGATCTTCACTTAGCCTGGAAAAAGAGTCTGTTGCTCTATAAAAAAGCCCTCCATAAAGCTAGGACATCTTACTACTCATCACTAATTGAAGAAAATAAGAACAACCCCAGGTTTCTTTTCAGCACTGTAGCCAGGCTGACAAAGAGTCAGAGCTCTATTGAGCCGAGTATTCCTTTAAGTTTAACTAGTAATGACTTCATGACTTTCTTTGCTAATAAAATTTTAACTATTAGAGAAAAAATTACTCATAACCATCCTAAAGATGTATCGTTATCTTTGGCTGCTTTCAGTGATGCCGGTATTTGGTTAGACTCTTTCTCTCAGACTGTTCTGTAAGAGTTATTTTCATTAGTTAGTTCTTCCAAACCATCAACATGTCTATTAGACCCCATTCCTACCAGGCTGCTCAAGGAAGCCCTACCATTATTTAATGCTTCCATCTTAAATATGATCAATCTATCTTTATTAGTTGACTATGTACCACAGGCTTTTAAGGTGGCAGTAATTAAACCATTACTTAAAAAGCCATCACTTGACCCAGCTATCATAGCTACTTATAGGCCAATCTCCAACCTTCCTTTTCTCTCAAAAATTCTTGAAAGGGTAGTTGTAAAACAGCTAACTGTTCATCTGCAGAGGAATGGTCTATTTGAAGAGTTTCAGTCAGGTTTTAGAATTCATCATAGTACAGAAACAGCATTAGTGAAGGTTACAAATGATCTTCTTATGGCCTCAGACAGTGGACTCATCTCTGTGCTTGTTCTGTTAGACCTCAGTGCTGCTTTTGATACTGTTGACCATAAAATTTTATAACAGAGATTAGAGCATGCCATAGGTATTAAAGGCACTGCGCTGCGGTGGTTTGAATCATATTTATCTAATAGATTACAATTTGTTCATGTAAATGGGGAATCTTCTTCACAGACTAAGGTTAATTATGGAGTTCCACAAGGTTCTGTGCTAGGACCAATTTTATTCACTTTATACATGCTTCCCTTAGGCAGTATTATTAGACGGCATTGCTTAAATTTTCATTGTTATGCAGATGATACCCAGCTTTATCTATCCATGAAGCCAGAGGACACACACCAATTAGCTAAACTGCAGGATTGTCTTACAGACATAAAGACATGGATGACCTCTAATTTCCTGCTTTTAAACTCAGATAAAACTGAAGTTATTGTACTTGGCCCCACAAATCTTAGAAGCATGGTGTCTAACCAGATCGTTACTCTGGATGGCATTACCCTGACCTCTAGTAATACTGTGAGAAATCTTGGAGTCATTTTTGATCAGGATATGTCATTCAAAGCGCATATTAAACAAATATGTAGGACTGCTTTTTTGCATTTACGCAATATCTCTAAAATTAGAAAGGTCTCTCTTCATTGGCTTCCTGTTAATTCTAGAATAGAATTTAAAATTCTTCTTCTTACTTATAAGGTTTTGAATAATCAGGTCCCATCTTATCTTAGGGACCTCATAGTACCATATCACCCCAATAGGGCGCTTCGCTCTCAGACTGCAGGCTTACTTGTAGTTCCTAGGGTTTGTAAGAGTAGAATGGGAGGCAGAGCCTTCAGCTTTCAGGCTCCTCTCCTGTGGAACCAGCTCCCAATTCAGATCAGGGAGACAGACACCCTCTCTACTTTTAAGATTAGGCTTAAAACTTTCCTTTTTGCTAAAGCTTATAGTTAGGGCTGGATCAGGTGACCCTGAACCATCCCTTAGTTATGCTGCTATAGACTTAGACTGCTGGGGGGTTCCCATGATGCACTGTTTCTTTCTCTTTTTGCTCTGTATGCACCACTCTGCATTTAATCATTAGTGATTGATCTCTGCTCCCCTCCACAGCATGTCTTTTTCTTGGTTCTCTCCCTCAGCCCCAACCAGTCCCAGCAGAAGACTGCCCCTCCCTGAGCCTGGTTCTGCTGGAGGTTTCTTCCTGTTAAAAGGGAGTTTTTCCTTCCCACTGTCGCCAAGTGCTTGCTCACAGGGGGTCATTTTGACCGTTGGGGTTTTTATGTAATTATTGTATGGCCTTGCCTTACAATATAAAGCGCCTTGGGGCAACTGTTTGTTGTGATTTGGCGCTATATAAATAAAATTGATGATGGTTGATGAAGAACAGCATAGTTTGATTAAAAAGTTGATTGGAGAGGGGAAAACTTATACGCAGGTGCAAATAATTATAGGCTGTTCATCTACAATGATCTCCAATGCTTTAAAATGGACAAAAAACCAGAGACACGTGGAAGAAAATGGAAAACAACCATCAAAATGGATAGAAGAATAACCAGAATGGCAAAGGCTCACCCATTGATCAGCTCCAGGATGATCAAAGACAGTCTGGAGTTACCTGTAAGTGCTGTGACAGTTAGAAGATGCCTGTGTGAAGCTAATTTATGTGCAAGAATCCCCCGCAAAGTCCCTCTGTTAAATAAAAGACATGTGCAGAAGAGGTTACAATTTGCCAAAGAACACATCAACTGGCCTAAAGAGAAATGGAGGAATATTTTGTGGACTGATGAGAGTAAAATTGTTTTTTTTGGAGGGGGGGGGGGGGGTCCAAGGGCCACAGACAGTTTGTGAGACGACCCCCAAACTCTGAATTCAAGCCACAGTTCACAGTGAAGACAGTGAAGCATGGTGGTGCAAGCATCATGATATGGGCATGTTTCTCCTACTATGGTGTTGGGCCTATATATCGCATACCAGGTATCAAGGATCAGTTTGGATATGTCAAAATACTTGAAGAGGTCATGTTGCCTTATGCTGAAGAGGACATGCCCTTGAAATGGGTGTTTCAACAAGACAATGACCCCAAGCACACTAGTAAACAAGCAAAATCTTGGTTCCAAACCAACAAAATTAATGCCTCACAAATGTGAAGAAATCATGAAAAACTGTGGTTATACAACTAAATACTAGTTTAGTGATTCACAGGATTGCTAAAAAAGCAGTTTGAACATAATAGTTTTGAGTTTGTAGCATCAACAGCAGATGCTACTATTATTGTGAACACCCCCTTTTCTACTTTTTTTTTACTAATAGCCCAATTTCATAGCCTTAAGAGTGTGCATATCATGAATGTCTTGTTGGATTTGTGAGAATCTACTGGTACCTTGTTTCCCATGTAACAATAAGAAATATACTGAAAACCTGGATTAATCTTTTTAGTCACATAGCACTACTATTATTCTGAACACTACTGTACTTTGCTGAAAAAATAATTGGGTGTGAATGGAGCACCATTGAAGTCAAACCACATTTCTCTGAATCTTAAAATTACATGATGTAGTTACTAAAATGTTCTGAGGTTCCTCAGTACCTCCATGAGATAAGGAGGTGGGCAACCAATATGAAGACCTGCGTTTGAATGGTTGTCTGTGTTCTTTGGCAAGACACTTCATCTCCATTATCTCAGTCCACCCAGCTTTAAATGGGTATCGGTCTTGGCTGGGTAACTAACGTGCAAAGGACTGGTATCCTGTCCAAGTGCACGTGTAGACTTGTGCGACTTGTGCTTCATGCTGCAAAATCTGGAGATTACCACCAGTACAACTGGGCCTCATGAGCTATATACTAGGATTTACTTACAACATATACTATTAAGTTTGTATGGGGACAATTTATCCACTGTGGGTACTCATACCATAAACACCCACAGAAGATTCAACATCTGCCTTTGTTCTTCATTTCCTGCTTGAGGATCCAATAATGGAGGATCCTCACCTCTGCCTCGGCTAGCAAAGCAGAGGCACACAATTAGTTGTTACTTGTGTTATTTCTATTTCGTAATTCTGGGTTTACGGTGTTATTTCTTATCCTGTGTATTCAATATATTAACTATTTTAAGAACTTAAAAAGCGACATTAGCAGTAAAAAAAATTATAATTAAAAATCTGACCACAGATCATTTCTAAAAGAGGCTTGCTATAGAGCGGTATAGCAGAAAAAATGGCACCTAGCTGGTCATATTTCTTAGGACATCATTGTACTGCAAACATACCGACAATTACACAGTTGCATGCTAGCATTATGTTGTGTTCCTGTTTTTGTTTTGTTGGTTTTTGCCATTCTTTTCAAAACTAACTTTTAAAAAAGGTTTTCTCCCACATTAAGCAATAGTCAAAGGTGACCAGAGTACAAAGATGGTTCCTTGCCAACAATTTATAATGTGACCTTTTAAATAAAGCAAACTTATCATTTAAGCATGAACTGTCATGTATGTACAGTGCATCTGGAATGTATTCAGTGCTTCACTTTTTCCACATTTTGTTATGTTACACTAAATTAATTTTTTCCCTCAAAATTCTACTCACAACACCCCTTAATGACAACATGAAAAAAGTTTTTTTTCAAAATGTATTAATAATAAAATATAATAAAACTAAGAAATGGCATGTACATAGGAATTCATACCCTTTGCACAATACTATGTTGATTGGCACCTTTGATAGCAATTACACCCTCATGTCTTCTTGAATATGATGCACAAGCTTGGTGCACCTGTCTTTGGGCAGTTTTGCCCATTCCTCTTTGCACCACCTTTCAAGCTCCATCAGGTTGGATAAGGAGTGTCGGTGCACAGCAATTTTCGAATCATTCCAGAGATGTTCAATCAGATTCAGGTCTGGGCTCTGGCTGGGCAACTCAAGGACATTCACAGAGTTGTCCTGAAGCCACTCCTTTGATATCTTGGCTGTGTGCTTAGAGTTATTGTCCTGCTGAAAGATGAACCATCACCACAGTCTGAGATCAAGAGCACTCTGGAGCAGGTTTTCATCCAGGATGTCTCTGTACAGGGCAGCATGGTGGCTTAGTGGTTAGCACTGTTGCCTCACAGCGAGAAGGTCGTGGGTTCAATTCCGGTGGCCTTTCTGTGTGGAGTTTGCATGTTCTCCCCGTGTGTGCGTGGGTTTCCTCCGGGTGCTCCGGTTTCCTCCCACATCCAAAGACATGCGGGTTACGTGGATTGGAGTCTTTAAAATTGTCCGTAGGTGTGTGTGTGTGGGTGTGCCTGTGTTTGTTTGTCTGTTTGTGGTCCTGCGACAGACTGGCATCCTGTCCCACCTCGCACTCTATGACTGCTGGGATAGGCTCCAGCCCCCCGCTACCCTTAATTGGACTAAGTGGTACACACTCAAGACACCAGGTTTTCTTCATTTTTTTCCCCCTCATACCAGTTGTTTACCTTTTTTTCCCACAGTTCTACAATTCCCCAGGTAACGGTGTGTTCAACATCACAATACTAAGAACTGTGGGTAAAAATGCGCACTTCCAGATAGTGGGCATAAAGGGCTCAAAATGTTTGTAAGATCCCTCTTGCACTTAATGAAACTTCATAAACGTAAAAACATGCCAGCCTTTAGTACGGTCTTTGTGACTTTGTGTCTCAAAAATATTTTACTGAAAAAAATACGAATATGGGAACTCTGAGTTTATTGGGATTAATGATCAAATACACATATTCCTTTTTTTAATCCCCTGCAAGTCACGCGGGGACAGACCATGCACATGTCTTGCTATCACGGTCATCTTTCAACACTATAAGATATGAACGCCTTATCCAATTCATACCATTCTCATTCATACAGCCTCAACACTGCATTTAATCTATTATTAGACTCAATTGGCTTTGCTCAAAATGTAAATGAGTCCACCCACCACTTTAATCATACTTTAGATCTTGTTTTGACTCCCCTCCCCAATCGGACCGGGAGTGACATGTTTAGCCGCATGTTCTCCTTGAATTGCTTGCTGTCTGAGTGGTGTCCAAAAAATGAGGTGGGCTTCATAGATAATTGGCAAAGCTTCTGGGGAAAACCTGGTCTTGTTAGGAGAGACGGCATCCATCCCACTTTGGATGGAGCAGCTCTCATTTCTAGAAATCTGGCTAATTTTCTTAAATCCTCCAAACCGTGACTATCCAGGGTTGGGACCAGGAAGCAGAGTTGTAGTCTTACACACCTCTCTGCAGCTTCTCTCCCCCTGCCATCCCCTCATTACCCCATCCCCGTAGAGACGGTGCCTGCTCCCAGACTACCAATAACCAGCAAAAATCTATTTAAGCATAAAAATTCAAAAAGAAAAAATAATATAGCACCTTCAACTGCACCACAGACTAAAACAGTTAAATGTGGTCTATTAAACATTAGGTCTCTCTCTTCTAAGTCCCTGTTGGTAAATGATATAATAATTGATCAACATATTGATTTATTCTGCCTAACAGAAACCTGGTTACAGCAGGATGAATATGTTAGTTTAAATGAGTCAACACCCCCGAGTCACACTAACTGTCAGAATGCTCGTAGCACGGGCCGGGGCGGTGGATTAGCAGCAATCTTCCATTCCAGCTTGTTAATTAATCAAAAACCCAGACAGAGCTTTAATTCATTTGAAAGCTTGTCTCTTAGTCTTGTCCATCCAAATTGGAAGTCCCAAAAACCAGTTTTGTTATTATCCATCGTCCACCTGGTCGTTACTGTGAGTTTCTCTGTGAATTTTCAGACCTTTTGTCTGACTTAGTGCTTAGCTCAGATAAGATAATTATAGTGGGCGATTTTAACATCCACACAGATGCTGAGAATGACAGCCTCAACACTGCATTTAATCTATTATTAGACTCTATTGGCTTTGCTCAAAAAGTAAATGAGTCCACCCACCACTTTAATCATATCTTAGATCTTGTTCTGACTTATGGTATGGAAATAGAAGACTTAATAGTATTCCCTGAAAACTCCCTTCTGTCTGATCATTTTTTAATAACATTTACATTTACTCTGATGGACTACCCAGCAGTAGGGAATAAGTTTCATTACACTAGAAGTCTTTCAGAAAGCGCTGTAACTAGGTTTCAGGATATGATTCCTTCTTTATGTTCTCTAATGCCATATAACAACACAGTGCAGAGTAGCTACCTAAACTCTGTAAGGGAGATAGAGTATCTCGTCAATAGTTTTACATCCTCATTGAAGACAACTTTGGATGCTGTAGCTCCTCTGAAAAAGAGAGCTTTAAATCAGAAGTGCCTGACTCCATGGTATAACTCTCAAACTCGTAGCTTAAAGCAGATAACCCGTAAGTTGGAGAGGAAATGGCGTCTCACTAATTTAGAAGATCTTCACTTAGCCTGGAAAAAGAGTCTGTTGCTCTATAAAAAAGCCCTCCGTAAAGCTAGGACATCTTTCTACTCATCACTAATTGAAGAAAATAAGAACAACCCCAGGTTTCTTTTCAGCACTGTAGCCAGGCTGACAAAGAGTCAGAGCTCTATTGAGCTGAGTATTCCATTAACTTTAACTAGTAATGAGTTCATGACTTTCTTTGCTAACAAAATTTTAACTATTAGAGAAAAAATTACTCATAACCATCCCAAAGACGTATCGTTATCTTTGGCTGCTTTCAGTGATGCCGGTATTTGGTTAGACTCTTTCTCTCCGATTGTTCTGTCTGAGTTATTTTCATTAGTTACTTCATCCAAACCATCAACATGTTTATTAGACCCCATTCCTACCAGGCTGCTCAAGGAAGCCCTACCATTATTTAATGCTTCGATCTTAAATATGATCAATCTATCTTTGTTAGTTGGCTATGTACCACAGGCTTTTAAGGTGGCAGTAATTAAACCATTACTTAAAAAGCCATCACTTGACCCAGCTATCTTAGCTAATTATAGGCCAATCTCCAACCTTCCTTTTCTCTCAAAAATTCTTGAAAGGGTAGTTGTAAAACAGCTAACTGATCATCTGCAGAGGAATGGTCTATTTGAAGAGTTTCAGTCAGGTTTTAGAATTCATCATAGTACAGAAACAGCATTAGTGAAGGTTACAAATGATCTTCTTATGGCCTCGGACAGTGGACTCATCTCTGTGCTTGTTCTGTTAGACCTCAGTGCTGCTTTTGATACTGTTGACCATAAAATTTTATTACAGAGATTAGAGCATGCCATAGGTATTAAAGGCACTGCGCTGCGGTGGTTTGAATCATATTTGTCTAATAGATTACAATTTGTTCATGTAAATGGGGAATCTTCTTCACAGACTAAAGTTAATTATGGAGTTCCACAAGGTTCTGTGCTAGGACCAATTTTATTCACTTTATATATGCTTCCCTTAGGCAGTATTATTAGACGGTATTGCTTAAATTTTCATTGTTACGCAGATGATACCCAGCTTTATCTATCCATGAAGCCAGACGACACACACCAATTAGCTAAACTGCAGGATTGTCTTACAGACATGAAGACATGGATGACCTCTAATTTCCTGCTTTTAAACTCAGATAAAACTGAAGTTATTGTACTTGGCCCCACAAATCTTAGAAACATGGTGTCTAACCAGATCCTTACTCTGGATGGCATTACCCTGACCTCTAGTAATACTGTGAGAAATCTTGGAGTCATTTTGATCAGGATATGTCATTCAAAGCGCATATTAAATAAATATGTAGGACTGCTTTTTTGCATTTACGCAATATCTCTAAAATCAGAAAGGTCTTGTCTCAGAGTGATGCTGAAAAACTAATTCATGCATTTATTTCCTCTAGGCTGGACTATTGTAATTCATTATTATCAGGTTGTCCTAAAAGTTCCCTAAAAAGCCTTCAGTTAATTCAAAATGCTGCAGCTAGAGTGCTGACGGGGACTAGAAGGAGAGAGCATATCTCACCCATATTGGCCTCTCTTCATTGGCTTCCTGTTAATTCTAGAATAGAATTTAAAATTCTTCTTCTTACTTATAAGGTTTTGAATAATCAGGTCCCATCTTATCTTAGGGACCTCGTAGTACCATATCACCCCAATAGAGCGCTTCGCTGTCAGACTGCAGGCTTACTTGTAGTTCCTAGGGTTTGTAAGAGTAGAATGGGAGGCAGAGCCTTCAGCTTTCAGGCTCCTCTCCTGTGGAACCAGCTCCCAATTCAGATCAGGGAGACAGACACCCTCTCTACTTTTAAGATTAGGCTTAAAACTTTCCTTTTTGCTAAAGCTTATAGTTAGGGCTGGATCAGGTGACCCTGAACCATCCCTTAGTTATGCTGCTATAGACGTAGACTGCTGGGGGGTTCCCATGATGCACTGTTTCTTTCTCTTTTTGCTCTGTATGCACCACTCTGCATTTAATCATTAGTGATCGATCTCTGCTCCCCTCCACAGCATGTCTTTTTCCTGGTTCTCTCCCTCAGCCCCAACCAGTCCCAGCAGAAGACTGCCCCTCCCTGAGCCTGGTTCTGCTGGAGGTTTCTTCCTGTTAAAAGGGAGTTTTTCCTTCCCACTGTAGCCAAGTGCTTGCTCACAGGGGGTCGTTTTGACCGTTGGGGTTTTACATCATTATTGTATGGCCTTGCCTTACAATATAAAGCGCCTTGGGGCAACTGTTTGTTGTGATTTGGCGCTATATAAAAAAAAAATTGATTGATTGATTGATTGGCTATGTACCACAGGCTTTTAAGGTGGCAGTAATTAAACCATTACTTAAAAAGCCATCACTTGACTCAGCTATCTTAGCTAATTATAGGCCAATCTCCAACCTTCCTTTTCTCTCAAAAATTCTTGAAAGGGTAGTTGTAAAACAGCTAACTGATCATCTGCAGAGGAATGGTGTATTTGAAGAGTTTCAGTCAGGTTTTAGAATTCATCATAGTACAGAAACAGCATTAGTGAAGGTTACAAATGATCTTCTTATGGCCTCAGACAGTGGAGTCATCTCTGTGCTTGTCCTGTTAGACCTCAGTGCTGCTTTTGATACTGTTGACCATAAAATTTTATTACAGAGATTAGAGCATGCCATAGGTATTAAAGGCACTGTGCTGTGGTGGTTTGAATCATATGTATCTACTAGATTACAATTTGTTCATGTAAATGGGGAGTCTTCTTCACAGACTAAGGTTAATTATGGAGTTCCACAAGGTTCTGTGCTAGGACCAATTTTATTCACTTTATACATGCTTCCCTTAGGCAGTATTATTAGAAAGCATTGCTTAAATTTTCATTGTTACGCAGATGATACCCAGCTTTATCTATCCATGAAGCCAGAGGACACACACCAATTAGTTAAACTGCAGGAATGTCTTACAGACATAAAGACATGGATGACCTCTAATTTCCTGCTTTTAAATTCAGATAAAACTGAAGTTATTGTACTTGGCCCCACAAATCTTAGAAACATGGTGTCTAACCAGATCCTTACCCTGGATGGCATTACCCTGACCTCTAGTAATACTGTGAGAAATCTTGGAGTCATTTTTGATCAGGATATGTCCTTCACTGCACTGAGTGTTTCTTTCTCTTTTTGCTCTGTATGCACCACTCTGCATTTAATCATTAGTGATTGATCTCTGCTCTCTTCCACAGCATGTCTTTTCCTGATTCTCTCCCCTCAGCCCCAACCAGTCCCAGCAGAAGACTGCCCCTCCCTGAGCCTGGTTCTGCTGGATGTTTCTTCCTGTTAAAAGGGAGTTTTTCCTTCCCACTGTCGCCAAGTGCTTGGTCATAGGGGGTCGTTTTGACCGTTGGGGTTTTTCCGTAATTATTGTATGGCTTTTGCCTTGCAATATAAAGCGCCTTGGGGCAACTGTTGTTGTGATTTGGCGCTATATAAATAAAATTGATTTGATTTGATTTGATACCAAAATTGATATACGAGGTCTCTTAGAAAACTATCCTACCTTTTTATTTTTTAAAAAAATTATATGGATTTGAATGACGTGTGATTACACCAATCATGCTTGAACCCTCATGCGCATGCGTGAGTTTTTTCACGCGTGTCGGTGACGTCATTTCCCTGTGGGCAGGCCTTGAGTGAGATGTGGTCCCGCCCTCTCAGCTGAATTCCTTTGTTTCACACGCTGCTCGAGGCGGCGCGCGTTGCTTTATCAAAATTTTTTCTGGACCTGTGAGGAATATCCGAGTGGACACTATTCGAGAAATTAAGCTGGTTTTCGGTGAAAAGTTTAACGGCTGATGAGAGATTATGGGGTGTTTCTGTCGGTGTAAGGACTTCCCACAGAGCGGGATGTCCTGCAGCGCTTCCAGGCGCCGTCCTCGGCCGGTTTCGACCTGAAAACATCCTAATTTAAGGCTTAATTCACCCAGGACGTCGTGAGAGAACAGAGAAGATTCAGAAGAGGCCGGCATGAGGACTTTATGCAGACATTCCACTGTTTAAGGACATTTTTTAATGAAAGACGTGCGCGCAAATTCGCCGAGTCGTTTTCGTGACGACTCGGCAAATCTGTGTGCGCTGCGACAGGAAAAACACCTCCGTGTTGAAAACCATTTGTAAAATTCAGGCGGCTTTTGATGGCTTTCAACAAGTAAGTAACTGAGAAATTGTTTAACAGCTTGGGCATGTTCCAACTTGCCCGTTAAGGTTTCCAACGGAGGTGTTTTTCCTGTCGCGACCCCCCGCGGTCGGGTCCGGCCCGACATGCGACTCTGCCCGCACGTTCTTTCATTACAAAATGTCCGTTAACAATGGAATGTCTGAATAAACTCCTCATGCCGACTTCTTCTGAAAGTTCTCTGTTCTCTGACGACTTACTGGGTCAACAAAGCCTGAAATGTGGAAGTTTTCAACTTGAAACGGCGAGACGCTGCCGCCTCGTAGCGCAGATCGCCGTCAGGCACCGTGGGCCATCCTTATGGCGACACTACCAGACCAAAATCTCTCATCAGCCATTAAAATTTTTACCAAAAACCAGCTGAATTTATCGAATGGTGTCCACTCAGTTGTGCCTTACAGTTTTGAAAAAATTTTGATCAAACAAAGCAGCAGTCTCTGAGCCATTCCTAAACAATGAAAAAATCGACGAGAGAGTGGGCCACTCCTCACTCAAAGACTGCCCACAGGCGAATGATGTAACCGACAGGAGTGAAAAAACTCTCGCATGCCCACGAGGGTTCAAGCATGTCTGATGTAATCACAAGTGATTCAAATCCATATGGTTTTTGAAAAAAATAATAAGGTCGGATACTTTTCTAATAGACCTCGTACACAATCACATAGTATGTTTCCTCATAAGAACTCATTTTGGATCATCTATCAATCAGGATTGTTCCAACCGAGCCACTTCACACTCTGTACCACTACTAAACAATGTCGATGATTTTTATCTGACTGATTCCCAAATTGACAGACAAAATCATACATATTTTTTTATTTCAATTTTGCTATTACTGAGTAAATACCACACAATGTCTCTGTTTAAGTTTAAATAACTTCAAAAAAATCTATGCAAATTGTTACATCATTTTCTCCACCTTATGCACTTCACACTCCATCAGTGCATGCGTGTGTCCATCATTTTGTTTATTCACATACTACCAGTGGTGGGCACAGTTCCGATAATCCAATAACCGATAATTATCGAAGCTAAAGTTTTCATTATCAGTTTTCATTATCTTTTCAGATAACTTTGAAAACCATTATCGGACTAATTATCGTTCGATAAATTTTTGTCCGATAATTTTTAGACCGCTAACGTGGTAAACAAAGCTGAACAGCTACAAACACTTATAAAATTTTAATTCAGTTGAGCACCTACCTGTTAAATGTTTGGTAGCAGATGTACGAGGTCTGTCAATAAAGTAACGGTCCTTTTTATTTTTTTCAAATACTATATGGATTTCATTCATATGTTTTTATGTCAGACATGCAACCCTCGTGCGCATGCGTGAGTTTTTCCACGCCTGTCGGTGACGTCATTCACCTGTGAGCACGCCTTGGGAAGGAGTGGTCCCGCCCCCTCGTCGTATTTTCATTGTCTGGAAATGGCGGAATGAAAAGGACTTTTTTTCCCATCAGAATTTTTTCAGAAGCTGTTAGAGACAGGCACCTGGAAACCATTCGAAAAATTTATTTGGCTTTCGGTGAAAATTTTACGGGCTTCACAGAGAATAAGGTCTGTTACTACAGCTTTAAGGACCCCTTTAAGGACGCTTGGTGCATCGCGCTCGGCGCATCGCGCTCCGAGCTGCGACGACACGGCACAAGCCACCGGACCATTTCTAAACGGATGGCTCTGTGGATACGAGACCGTCGTGTGCTCTTTCTCTGGTTATCACAAGAGCTGGACATCAGCCATTTTCCGGCAGATTTCACTTTTAACAAGAGATTTTGTCATGGAAAGCCGCGCGGAGGCTTCGCGCATAAAGACCGATTTGCTTTGGAAGCGAGACAAAGGAACACCTCCGTTTCGGCGTGTCAGAGGACAAGTTTGGACATGTCTATCTCGGCTTTCAATGCTTACCAGTCCAGTAAGTATCAGTGAAATTGTGGAAAGCTGGACATTTCCAAACTTGTCCTCTGACATGCCGAAATGGAGGTGTTCCTTTGTCTCACTTCCAAAGCAAATCGGTCTTTATGCGCGAAGCCTCCGCGCGGCTTTCCATGACAAAATCTCTTGTTAAAAGTGAAATCTGCCGGAAAATGGCTGATGTCCAGCTCTTGTGATAACCAGAGAAAGAGCACACGACGGTCTCGTATCCACAGAGCCATCCGTTTAGAAATGGTCCGGTGGCTTGTGCCGCGTCGTCGCAGCTCGGAGCGCGACGTGCTAAGCGTCCTTAAAGGAGTCCTTAAAGCTGTAGTAACAGACCTTATTCTCTGTGAAGCCCGTAAAATTTTCACCGAAAGCCAGATACATTTTTCGAATGGTTTCCAGGTGCCAGTTTCTAACAGCTTCTGAAAAAATTCTGATGGAAAAAAGTCCTTTTCATTCCGCCATTTCCAGACAATGAAAATCCGACGAGGGGGCGGGACCACTCCTTCCCAAGGTGTGCTCACAGGCGAATGACGTCACCGACAGGCATGGAAAAACTCACACATGTGCACGAGAGTTCAAGCATGTCTGACGTAAAAACATATGAATGAAATCCATATATTTTTTGAAAAAAATAAAAAGGACCGCTACTTTATTGACAGACCTCGTATAGTTCTACCCTCTGCAAACAGAGGAGAGCTACTTCTAGAAGAAACTGCTCTATCCTCTGCAGGCAAAGGAGAACTGGTCGCACACGCAACTCATTTCTTTTAACCCCATACTGATACGTGGCCAATATCACCCAAGTCATCCAGAGGCATACATTTTTAACTTATGGTTCACATTTTAACCAAACTTATTTCGGACAAGTTATTTAAATTAATGTCACATCTGAAGTTTTCTAAAGTGAAAATATCAGATATATGTTTTAGTTCTAAAGTAATGCGCGAATATGTAAGGTTTTAGTGTGGACATGCTGTGTCCAGGTACATTATGGGTATACTACCAGCAGGAAATGCTTGGCAGCAAGGTGTTTTGTTTTAATTGAAGGTATAATGATCAATTTTCAACTTTCATGTGCAAACCATGTAAATGTTTTGAGTGATCATCTTGTTAAGCCCATGAGCCATTGATGTGTTCTTTCCAACAGGATATGTCCTTTTGTCTAATTTTACTGTAACGCTTCTCTTAGTGGAAATCTTGGATAACTTTGGACAGTTTTTTGGTTTAATTTTTTTTTTATGAAGTTACTGTAGGACATATGTGGGACAGTTAATAAACACTACAGCACATGTGGTTAAAAGGTCAAAGTGGATGATGTGTGGATGTCCATGTGATATCGGCTATAAACTGTTGGTGCCGTTTTGTGCACAGGAGACGTGGTATTGGCCGGGGCAGGTGAGTGCAGATGCTGTGGTGATGAGCGGCGTTCGCTGCTCTGGTACTGAGATGTCGTTGGCCCAGTGCCTGCACCATGGTGACCACCTTAGCTGCCCTAAAGGAGGCGGGCGCAATGCCGCTGGAGTCTCCTGCTCGGAGAGTAAGACCTCTACATTTTTGTTCTGTCAGGAATAACTGTGAATGGTCATGAGAGAATGAATAAGAACAAAGAGGGAATTGACATTTCCGTTTTTAATTACGTATGCTTTGGAATGGTTCCTTTGCCGTTTAATTTAGCAGTATGCTACTGTGCACAGTCTAAGCTTTTAAATATTGCCCTGCACAGGGAGATTTATTTCAACAAACAAAATTATTTCAGCCTCTGGAGAAACTCTGGTACTGAGAAATCTTTCCATGACTGGAGCGCCAATATTCACCCCAAGAGAGCTGTAATTTCAAAATCAAACTCCTTTTTCTTTGCCGATGCCAGACAATTATGTTTGCCAGTGGGAGAATAATTTCTCTGGGTTTCTAAATTTGTTCCGTCTGCATCTGTGTGGTTTCTCCCTGGTCCTCCTGCCCGCCAGCGGCTCCTGACCTGGTGCTGAACCCTCAGGTGGTGGAGGAGACCACCTACATGGAGGACCGGCCCATGTTCATGCTGCAGTGCGCCTACGAGGAGAACTGTCTGGCCACTACCGCTACCCAGACACCTGCCAACTCATACCGCCGCCTGCTGCGCTTCTCCTCGCAGATCCACAACAACGGACTGTCTGATTTCCGACCCAAAGCCGGCCGGCATGCCTGGGTGTGGCACGATTGTCACAGGTCAGTGTCACAATGCAATTAAATAATGAAACCTACTAATTTTTTAGATGTTGGACACAAAAGCAAGATCACTATAGGTCTGTTTCCACCGACGGCCTTGAAATTGGCCTTCTCAGCCACTGTGTCTCCAAAGTGATGAAGACTCACTGGGCTTATGCAGCTACAAATTCAGTGACATAATAATTGTGGGACACATTCAGTTGCAATATAGATTTTCTCACTCCTGCCTGAGAGCTCAAACCCTCCCTGGACTTTGTCCTTTGAGAAGAAGGCCAACAGTGCCTGTACCTTCTTGTCTGTCTGTCTGTTGCCTCTACTTTCGGGGTATTCTGCTCTTGCTCTTGTTGTGCTTGTCTGACGTGGCACTTCTTGTCTTCTCAGCATGTGAATTAATGACCAATCAGCATCAAGCCCTGCCCAACAGTTTTTCACAGCCAACAAGAAGTACCTACCTTGGAGAGGGGACATAGCTCACTCCCAAAAGTCATCTTTCAGGGGTATATGTGTCAACTGCTCTTGGCGCATTACAAAGGTCCTTCCTCAGTTTTAGCTCCCTGAGGCATTTTGTGGCACTGAACTGTGCGTGAAAGCAAATATTCTCTGCAAACAAGTAATACATCTCCAAACTGAGCTCCCTTGTAACGATGAAAATGCACCATTACTCTGCCTAAAAAGTAGCATAGCATTTACTAGTTCTACAGGGAAGAACTAAATTGAAATTCTACTGTAGCGGGATGAAGGTCCCGGGTCCTGATTGAAAAGACGTTCCCGCTAGCTTGGCTAATGGGGAATTCCCCTTTGGCTGACCTGGTAAAGGAATGGTCTTTAGTGCGAGCCGTCCGGGTTCGATCCCACCGCCGTCCCGCCACGAAGGTCCTGCGGTCACACTACCACCAAAATGACAATTTATACATTAAATATCAATACATAGCCCTGTGGTACACTGGCATCCTGTCCAGGGTGAACCCCTCTCTCCCTATGCTGCTGGTATAGGCTCCAGCCCCCCCAACGTGAACCTTGATTGGAGTAAGCAGGTATAGAAAATGAATGAATGAGTGTATATCAATAAACAACTCATGTTAGAAGGAGAGAATGTGTCAAAGTACTAAAAGAAAGAAAGGAAATAAATAAAATAGCTAATCATGGAAGACACAGATTAGGAGGGATAAAGGTTCCATTAACTGTAGAACAAAAAGAAGGAAATGAGAGAATCAGCTCAGTTATTACTCAAAATTGTTGATGTTCTAATAAGCTGTCGATGTGCTGTCCACAGAACTTGTGAGTGGTAAGATGGCCGCCCTTTTGCTTCCGCGGTTTGTATGGAGTGTGTGAGTCAGTGTTATATACAGATATGTTGAAGTTTAATGGTGGTTGATAGGTGCATTACCGCCATCTACTGGACTAAAGTGTGTAACAGAAGCCTGGCAGTAACCAATCAAAAAAACCTGAATTAGTTTTCCTTAAAAATGTCAATAGTTAGCTATATGTTTGTCCCCGTGCTTCTCCGAATAGATTTAGTGATGACCTTCAACTTTATTCTTAAGTTTAAATTTATTTTATTTTTCCTTGTACAAATTTTATTCCACTACCACAAGTTGAACTGATTCTATCTGATTAAAGTGTTTTCATAATCCAGTCAGACGAAGTGAATGGTTGTCCTCCCAGAGCTGACTCAAGCCATTTTGGTGCCCTTGGCGAGATTGTGGTTTAGTGGCTCCCTGCTTGCACACACCATCCCAAACATTAGCCATATGACAGACCTTAAAAGGTTTAATTATTGATCAAACACACCAACACACCAACAAACACACACTAAAATAAATAAAAATAACACAAATAACAGTAAAAAAAAAAAATTAAATGAAATAACATTAATAAAACCAGAGTGCCTGTTCACATTTTGAGAAAATGTTTAGAAAGTCCTGACATCTCGAACAATATCAAAAATAAAAAGATGTACTGGTTTAATAAAAAAGTGCAATGTAATATAAATATAACACAAAATACCCTCAGCCTTATGAGCATTGTGTTCTTTATAATTTGCATTTGCTTCATTAATGATTAAGATCCTATTATCTTATGTACAGTTTGGACATGTTCAAATCAAATCATCATCTGTTCATGTGCAAAACAAGGAATATATGTAGATCACCCTATATGCATTTGCACATATTAATGAGACAAATTCAACTCCATATACTCATAGCTTTAAGTTACCGGAAGTTAGCATGCACGCAAAATGTCTTGTAAATGACTGCAGAGGTGTTATCAGGTTCCATAAACAGCATTTTCAGTTTTAGAAGTGTTTATTTCTCGCTAGCATTTACATAATATAGGCTTGCCTCTACTGGTGGTTGGCTCTCACTGCGGTATTGTATCACTTCCTGTTTTGCTGTATCTGTTAGCTGTTTAATCTGCGCAGTTAGATTGATCTAGTTACCTAGATAACGATTTGTTTCACAGTGTAATCTTCACGTGCCTTAACTAAAGCACTCCCTCTGCTGAATCACCTCTAAATTATTTACACATTATTCACTTTGTGTGTTTTTAGGAATCCGCTAGCTTAGCGCAGCTACTAGCTCTTAGCTGGTTTAGCATGGCGGCTTCTCCTGTCTCTCCTGCACTTTTCTGCTCTGGGCGTGAAATGTTTAGTTATTCCTCGGCCTCCTTTAGCAGTAATGGTACTTGTAATAAGTGTAGCTTATTCGTAGCTTTGGAGGCCAGGCTGGGTGAATTGGAGACTCGGCTCCGCCCCGTGGAAAATTCTACAGCTAGCCAGGCCCCTGTAGTCGGTGCGGACCAAGGTAGCTTAGCCGTCGTTAGTTTCCCTCTGGCAGATCCCGAGCAGCCGGGAAAGCAGGCCGACTGGGTGACTGTGAGGAGGAAGCGTAGTACTAAACAATAGCCCCGTGTACACCACCAACCCGTTCACATTTCTAACCGTTTTTCCCCACTCGACGACACACCCGCGGAGGATCAAACTCTGGTTATTGGCGACTCTGTTTTGCGAATTGTGAAGTTAGCGACACCAGCAACCATAGTCAATTGTCTTCCGGGGGCCAGAGCAGGCGACATTGAAGGAAATTTGAAACTGCTGGCTAAGGCTAAGCGTAAATTTGGTAAGATTGTAATTCACGTCGGCAGTAATGACACCCGGTTACGCCAATCGGAGGTCACTAAAATTAACATTGAATTGGTGTGTAACTTTGCAAAACTTTGTAACTTTCCTTGAATTGCTGTCTGTCTGAGTGGTGTCCAACTCAGACAGAACAATCGGAGAGAAAGAGTCTAACCAAATACCAGCATCACTGAAAGCAGCCAAAGATAACGATATGTCTTTGGGATGGTTATGAGTAATTTTTTCTCTAATAGTTAAAATTTTATTAGCAAAGAAAGTCATGAAGTCATTACTAGTTAAAGTTAAAGGAATACTCGGCTCAATAGAGCTCTGACTCTTTGTCAGCCTGGCTACAGTGCTGAAACTTTATTTTCTTCAATTAGTGATGAGTAGTAAGATGTCCTAGGTTTACGGAGGGCTTTTTTTATAGAGCAACAGACTCTTTTTCCAGGCTAAGTGAAGATCTTCTAAATTAGTGAGACGCCATTTCTTCTCCAACTTACGGGTTATCTGCTTTACGTTTGTGAGTTATACCACGGAGTCAGGCACTTCTGATTTAAAGCTGTCTTTTTTAGAGGAGCTACAGCATCCAAAGTTGTCTTCAATGAGGATGTAAAACTATTGACGAGATACTCTATCTCACTTACAGAGTTTAGGTAGCTACTCTGCACTGTGTTGGTATATGGCATTAGAGAACATAAAGGAGGAATCATATCCTTAAACCTAGTTACAGTGCTTTCTGAAAGACTTCTAGTGTAATGAAACTTATTCCCCACTGCTGGGTAGTCCATCAGAGTAAATGTAAATGTTATTAAGAAATGATCAGACAGAAGGGAGTTTTCAGGGAATACTGTTAAGTCTTCTATTTCCATACCATAAGTCAGAACAAGATCTAAGATATGATTAAAGTGGTGGGTGGACTCATTTACTTTTTGAGCAAAGCCAATAGAGTCTAATAATAGATTAAATGCAGTGTTAAGGCTGTCATTCTCAGCATCTGTGTGGATGTTAAAATCGCCCACTATAATTATCTTATCTGAGCTAAGCACTAAGTCAGACAAAAGGTCTGAAAATTCACAGAGAAACTCACAGTAACGACCAGGTGGACGATAGATAATAACAAATAAAACTGGTTTTTGGGACTTCCAATTTGGATGGACAAGACTAAGAGTCAAGCTTTCAAATGAATTAAAGCTCTGTCTGGGTTTTTGATTAATTAATAAGCTGGAATGGAAGATTGCTGCTAATCCTCCGCCCCGGCCCGTGCTACGAGCATTCTGACAGTTAGTGTGACTCGGGGGTGTTGACTCATTTAAACTAACATATTCATCCTGCTGTAACCAGGTTTCTGTAAGGCAGAATAAATCAATATGTTGATCAATTATTATATCATTTACTGACAGGGACTTAGAAGAGAGAGACCTAATGTTTAATAGACCACATTTAACTGTTTTAGTCTGTGGTACAGTTGAAGGTGCTATATTATTTTTTCTTTTTGAATTTTTATGCTTAAATAGATTTTTGCTGGTTATTGGTGGTCTGGGAGCAGGCACCGTCTCTACGGGGATGGGGTAATGAGGGGATGGCAGGGGGAGAGAAGCTGCAGAGAGGTGTGTAAGACTACAACTCTGCTTCCTGGTCCCAACCCTGGATAGTCACGGTTTGGAGGAATTAAGAAAATTGGCCAGATTTCTAGAAATGAGAGCTGCTCCATCCAAAGTGGGATGGATGCCGTCTCTCCTAACAAGACCAG
This sequence comes from Thalassophryne amazonica, assembly GCF_902500255.1. Classification (NCBI taxonomy): domain Eukaryota; kingdom Metazoa; phylum Chordata; class Actinopteri; order Batrachoidiformes; family Batrachoididae; genus Thalassophryne; species Thalassophryne amazonica. The sequence continues at coordinate 105,315,349 of NC_047107.1, forward strand.
GTTTTCCCCAGAAGCTTTGCCAATTATCTATGAAGCCCACCTCATTTTTTGGACACCACTCAGACAGCAAGCAATTCAAGGAGAACATGCGGCTAAACATGTCACTCCCGGTCCGATTGGGGAGGGGCCCAGAGAAAACTACAGAGTCCGACATTGTTTTTGCAAAGTTACACACCGATTTAATGTTAATTTTAGTGACCTCCGATTGGCGTAACCGGGTGTCATTACTGCCGACGTGAATTACAATCTTACCAAATTTACGCTTAGCCTTAGCCAGCAGTTTCAAATTTCCTTCAATGTCGCCTGCTCTGGCCCCCGGAAGACAATTGACTATGGTTGCTGGTGTCGCTAACTTCACAATTCGCAAAACAGAGTCGCCAATAACCAGAGTTTGATCCTCGGCGGGTGTGTCGTCGAGTGGGGAAAAACGGTTAGAGATGTGAACGGGTTGGCGGTGTACACGGGGCTTCTGTTTAGGGCTACGCTTCCTCCTCACAGTCACCCAGTCAGCCTGCTTTCCCGGCTGCTCGGGATCTGCCAGGGGGTAACTAACGGCGGCTAAGCTACCTTGGTCCGCACCGACTACAGGGGCCTGGCTAGCTGTAGAATTTTCCACGGTGCGGAGCCGAGTCTCCAATTCGCCCAGCCTGGCCTCCAAAGCTACGAATAAGCTACACTTATTACAAGTACCGTTACTGCTAAAGGAGGCCGAGGAATAACTAAACATTTTACACCCAGAGCAGAAAAGTGCGGGAGAGACAGGAGAAGCCGCCATGCTAAATCGGCTAAGAGCTAGTAGCTACGCTAAGCTAGCAGATTCCTAAAAACACACAAAGTGAATAATGTGTAAATAATTTAGAGGTGATTCAGCAGAGGGAGTGCTTTAGTTAAGGCACGTAAAGATTACACTGGGAAACAAATCGTAATCTAGATAACTAGATCAGTCTAACTGCGCAGATTAAACAGCTAACAGATACAGAAAAACACCGCTGTGCTCCGGAACAGGAAGTGATACAATACCGCAGTGAGAGCCAACCACCAATAGAGGCAAGGCTCCTCTCCTGTGGAACCAGCTCCCAATTCAGATCAGGGAGACAGACACCCTCTCTACTTTTAAGATTAGGCTTAAAACTTTCCTTTTTGCTAAAGCTTATAGTTAGGGCTGGATCAGGTGACCCTGAACCATCCCTTAGTTATGCTGCTATAGACTTAGACTGCTGGGGGGTTCCCATGATGCACTGAGTGCCTCTTTCCCTTTTTGCTCTTTATGCACCACTCTGCATTTAATCATTAGTGATTGATCTCTGCTCCCCTCCACAGCATGTCTTTTTTCTGGTTGTCTCCATCAGCTCCAGCAGAGCCTGGTTCTGCTGGAGGTTTCTTCCTGTTAAAAGGGAGTTTTTCCTTCCCACTGTCGCCAAGTGCTTGCTCACGGGGGGTTGTTTTGACTGTTGGGGTTTTTACGTAATTATTGTATGGCCTTGCCTTACAATATAAAGCGCCTTGGGGCAACTGTTTGTTGTGATTTGGCACTATATAAATAAAATTGATTGATTGATTGATAATATATGATACAGAGGTTATATTTATACACAAAACAGGGTTTTGCCGCTAGATACCAGCCTGTGATGTCGCTATACTAATGTCTGCGGAATGTATTGTAAATAAATTCAGAGGTGTTATTGGGCTCCATAAACAGCGTTTTCAGTTTTAGAAGTTCAAGAGAGACAAGAGAGTTTGCCAAAAGGCACCTGAAGGACAGCAATGTACAGAGACATCCTGGATTAAAAACCTGCGACACTCCCCATCCAACCTGATGGAGCTTGAGGGATGCTGCAAAGAGAAATGGGCAAAATTGCCCAGAGATAGGTGCACCAAGCTTGTGGCATCATATTCAAGAAGACTTGAGGCTGTAATTGTTGCCAAAAGTGCATCAACAAAGTATTGAGCAAAGGGTGTGAATACTTACGTACACGTGATTTCTTAGGGATTTTTTTGTTGTTGTTTTTTATAAATTAGCAAAAATAATAATAAAAATGCAGTTTCATGTTGTCATTATGGGGTGTTGTGAGTAGAATTTTGATAGAAAAAAAAAATAATTTACTCCATTTCAGAACAAGGCTGTAACATAACAAAAATGTGGAAAAAGTGAAGCACTGTGAATAATTTCTGGATGCACTGTATCTAACAGATGTACATATTCATGTCTTGGGCAGATAAAGTTCACAATTATATTTCTTTTTAATGACAGACATTAGTTATACTGTAGTGTTTTAGTTGATAAGAAACTTTTAGAAGAACTTGTAATCAAATGTTTGAAACATAAATCACAACTTAATTATAAATCACGAGAATAAAGTCATGAGGAACTTTTTATATAGAGTGCAAACAGCCTCCTTTCTGATCAGTTCAAGAGAATAAAGTGATTCAGAAATGACATCTCAAATTATGTTTGATTTAAAGACGAAAGAAAATATGACTCATCCTGCATAATGACTTGCTTCTGGAGACACCCCCCCCCCCCCCCGCAGCCTGTTCTGTACATTCTGCAGCTCTGTAATTTATTGTGCTGTACATTTAACACAAAAAGTCCCAGATTCTTGTGGCTTTGGCGGGAGGAACGGCACAATGCTGGCAGTTTTACGTGGTTACTCGCTCTTCACATGCTCCTTCTTATGAGTGATGGGCAGGTCCAAAATAAACGTGGTGGGCTAAAGTTGTGAAATAATTTGTATCTGATGTACTTTATTCAGCAGAAACTAATAGTGTGTGGATGTATTTTTGACATGATGTTTCAGCCTGTTTCTGTCTCCAGACATTATCACAGCATGGAGGTGTTCACCCTCTATGACCTGCTTGCCCTCAACGGAACCAAAGTTGCAGAGGGACACAAAGCCAGTTTTTGCCTGGAGGACTCAGAGTGTGATGAAGGTGACAACAACAGTGAAATTACTGTTTCGCTCATTTTATTATATTGTCCGGTCATTTGATTATATTGTCCACTCATTTTATTATATTGTGCGCTCGTTTTATTATATTGTGCGCTCATTTTATTATATTGTGCGCACGATTTATTATATTGTGCGCACGTTTTATAATATTGTGTGCACGTTTTAAGCATTGTTTGAGTAAAACAAGGGCACGAGCTACTTAAACGTGGCCACAATTTGTAAAATGTGCACTCAATTATTCAATATTGTCTTGACACATAAATGTTGGCCATTAGCCAATAAACCAGGAGACAGTGGAATACATTTCCCCATTAGAAATGGATCTGGTCAGGGTATATCATCATGGTTTGGGCGCACAAATACATATAGAGAACTCCAGCTGCCCAGCACGGCATCATCTGGAGTTTAAGCACATTAAAAAGGATGCTGAGGGCAAAGCGTCTCCCCATCGTGAGTATGACAGTTTAGCTCATATTATGGAGTTCATTTTGAATGAAAGGAAAACGTGCGCACATTTTATTAATTTAAAGGAAAATGTGCGCATGTTTTATTAATATGAGAGCTCAATTAAAGGAAAACATGCGCACAAATTATAACGGCCAGGAAAATGTGCACACGTTTTATTAATTTGAGAGCATGTTTTATTAATTTGTGGGCTCAATTAAAGGAAAACGTGCGCACAAATTATCATGGCCAGAAAAAAAATATCACTATGAGTGACCTCTCTCGGGTTCTGTAGTTATCGGCACTCAACAGGCAAAAACATCATTAGAAGTGTCCAGTTAGATGGACCGCACCGCTTCAGTGCATGTTACCTCACTACATGCAAACAGAATATTTAAAATGACCGATTATACTGTTAGCCTTACCTTAGCCTACCCACTGTTTTCTGTTGTGGCTCTTCAATGAGTGATTAGAAGTTGACTCTGAAGAATGGGCCATACGTACTGCAAACACCCATGGACCCACACGCACACAGACACACACTCACTCACCCACAGACCTACTCTCATAAACACCCCCCCACCCAGACAACAAACAGCCTCAAACCGCACACCACCTTAAAAGTGGCTATACTAAATACGAAATGGACGAAATGGGGCGAAATGGAGCCTGATAATCATGAAATGGGGTAAAATGTAATGAAATGGAGCAGACTGACCCAGACTGACTACAGATATGATTAAATATGATTCAGTTAAGTACTTTAATTATTTTTAAGTGAAATGGAGCAAAATGGGGACTGATAATAATGAAACGGGGTAAAACGTAGCGAAATGAAGCAGACTGACTCCAAATATGATTCCAGTAAGTACTTTTATTTAATTTTTATTTAATTTATTTTGCGAAATGGGGCGAAATGGTGACTGATAACAATGAAATGGGTGTAAAACCTTACGAAACAGAGCAGATTGACCCACTGACTGAAGTTTCCTCTCTTGAACGGCCTGCCCCTACTACATGTACTGAGCGCACCTCACAAAAAACAAAAGCTAAATAATAAAAGTACTTATTTGGAGTCAGTCTCCATTTCGTTACATTTTACCCCATTTCATGATTATCAGTCCCCATTTCGCCCCATTTCGTCCATTTTGTATTTTAGTATGGCCACCTTAAAAGCAGTGACGTCTGTGCCCCCATTTTAAGAGAATACCTTCTTTTGCTCTTGTTCTTCTTGTTCTTTTAAACAAATGCTCTGCGAGAGCACCCCCCCCCCCCCCCCCGACCATACAATGACAATAAAGACTATTCTATTCTGTTCTAAGAATGAGCTGCTATTCGACACTCGCCTTGTTTCTCTGGCCATTATCCAGAATACAGGTGTCTGTGTTAAGGACCGTAGTGGTTGGAAAAGGCCAAAGGGATACCCATGTTTCACCTGGCTGTGTCAGAACGATGGTTACCTTTGAAAGTTTGGGAATGGACCAGTTGTCTGCCTGTGTGGTTGCCATCCAAGGCCCATGTTTATTCTGTTGTGTGGTTGGTCCAGTAAGTGTGACACCAGCACAGGTTCTCAGGTGTGACTTCAATCATCAGACTTTTTATAAATCAGGTTCATAATTAATGAAGGAGCTTTTCAAAATGATTGTGTCACATCAGACTTTGTAAGCAAATAGGCTCCAGGCCTATGGGGACATACGACAGGCAAACACGCTAATTCTCAGACATCTAGTAATACTGATTATGGGAGACCTCTTTCTGTTGGCGCACCACCTGTTCCACAGGTTCAGACTCAATGCTTTATCCTTCTTCTCAGAAGAACCATCGTTATTTGCTCTTTTGTGATGTCTGATTGCAGGTATTGAGAAGAAGTATGAATGTGCTAATTTTGGAGACCAGGGTATCACTCAGGGTTGCTGGGACACCTACAGGCATGACATTGACTGCCAGTGGGTCGACATCACTGACGTCAAACCTGGGGATTATATTTTCCAGGTGATTTTTCCTGTGTTATTGTTCTAAAAGTCTTCTGATGTAAAACATGCAACCATCTACAGCCATTCATCACAGATCTAGAGAATGTTCTTAAATGATCCTCCACTGTCTCCATCTCACAGATTGTAATTAATCCAAACTATGAAGTGCCAGAGACAGACTACACCAATAACATTGTGAAATGCAGATGTCGATACGATGGCCATCGTGTGTGGATGTACAGCTGCCACAACGGTAAGACTCATGTCTACTGAGAGATACATTACAAATGCCTCAGACCCCAAATGCATAAATCACTTGAGAGGTTTATTACCTCCACCAAGGAGGTTATGTTTTCGGTCGAGTTTGTTTGTTTGTTTGTTTGTCTGTCTGTGTGTTTGTCAGCAGGATAACTCAAAAAGTTTTGAAAGGATTTTGATGAAATTTTTTGGAGTGGTTGGAAATGACAAGAGGAACAAGATATTAAATTTTAGTGTTGATCCGGATCACGATCCGGATCCAGGAATATTTTTAAAGGATTCTTCACCATTGCGGGATAGGGGGAATTTTGACATTCTAGTGTCTAACATCACTAAAACAAGGCAGAAAGTCTTGAACAAAATTAGGATGTAACATAGTCAAATGTTCTATCAAGCAACAAAGTTTGGTGATGATCGGATCTGGTGATCCTGAATATGCAAAAATATAGGGAAAATAGAAAATGTGTCAGTGTGAGGTGACAAATGAAGCTAGAGATGCACAACTAACACCAAATTGTAGCTGAATCTGTACTGAGTCAGTAAGGTGTCATCAGACTTGATGTAGCTTCAAATGTTATGGAGCTAGATCCAGAAGGAAACTGCCATTACCAAAAAATCGTTTTTATACAATAACTTTTGAAGTAATAAAGACATAAAAGTGATTTCAAGTTCTAGTGGTATGTTTTCATGGTCAAGGATGTCAAATATAAAGGAAAGAAAAGTGTATGCATCATAGTTTTGATTGTAACACTGAATTGTTGAATAGATCACTGTGCCAAGGAGGGAATCTCTTTAGGGTCAGTGACCCTATGGCCTTGTTTAGAGAAGTGTTTCATAAATGTTAAAAAATTCATATATTTGCAGTTTAGTTGAATAATAAATTGAATTTTGTCTCTTATTTGTTTTTGTCTATAAGCACATGCAATATCAATATCAGTGCTCAGATGACAGTAGCTTCTGGGAAAGGTGCAAGTTGCAATAAACTGTGATGCCAAGCGCTAAGGATACATGCTATCCAGTCACAGCAGATTAAACTTTTTTTTACTACTGAACAAACATCATTGTTAGACTTTTTAGGTTCAGTGATTCCACGGCGTGTAGATGTTATGGCATCAGTGACCCAATGGCCTTGGCGGAGGTTTGCACTCTCTGAGTGCTTCTAGTTTTCAGTCAAATATGGTTTAGGCCCATTGGGGAGGTGAGTGTTGTGGTGGGGCACATGTGATCACACTTGGGGGGGTGGACAGCTGCTGGGGGGATGGGGGCCATGGTCTCTGCGGGCGGGGGGGTGTTGTCCCGCTCTCGCTTGGGTGGTCTCCTGATCTTGGGGGGTTCCTACTGGCTGTGTTGGGGGAGTCTTGAGTGTTGGGGGAGTCTCATGTGCTTCCCGGCTCGGGGGTTTTGGTCCCGCCCCTTGTCTGGGGGCCGGATCTCTCCTTCATTGGCTCAGTGGTCCCTGCCCGGGCTTGGGATTCGGTTGTGCTGGCTCCTTGGCCCCTCATCCACGCCGCCGCTCGCTCCTCCCTTGGGGAGCCATGGCCCAGGTGGTGCAGTTCTGGGGCACCCCCTTTTGTGGGCCTTCGCCGGCACCCTTTGTGCTTCCCCTTGTGTGTGAGGTTGCTTCCTGTGCCTCTGTGGGGGGGATACGTTTTGGCTCCGCCTGGGCTGTTCCCCTGGCGCTTCGTCTGGCTTCCCCCGTGGCCCTGGTGGGTGCCCTTCTACTGTCCTTTTTCTCCTTGTTTCTCCGGGGGTTCTGCATCCTAGACCCCTTTCCATCGGTTGCATGCAATCACCTGTATGGCTCCTGGCATGCCAGAATCTTCCATGTCATATGGTAAGGTTCTGTAGCTGTGATCTGGGTCTCTGTGTGTGGATGGTTAGATGTTTGCGGCCTTCACCACAATTCAGTTTTAGGTGTTCTCAAGGGGATCAAGACTCTGGTGTCCTAGAATAGGGTATGGATGCTCACTAACTAGACAACAGACTGTTGCTGTTACATATATACATGTATATACACTCAACAAAAATATAAACGCAACACTTTTGGTTTTGCTCTTATTTTGTATGAGATGAACTCAAAGATCTAAAACTTTTTCCACATACACAATATCACCATTTCCCTCAAATATTGTTCACAAACCAGTCTAAATCTGTGATAGTGAGCACTTCTCCTTTGCTGAGATAATCCATCCCACCTCACAGTTGTGCCATATCAAGATGCTGATTAGACACCATGATTAGTGCACAGGTGTGCCTTAGACTGCCCATTGAAAGGTGCAGTTTTATCACACAGCACAATGCCACAGATGTCGCAAGATTTGAGGGAGCGTGCAATTGGCATGCTGACAGCAGGAATGTCAACCAGAGCTGTTGCTCGTGTATTGAATGTTCATTTCTCTACCATAAGCCGTCTCCAAAGGCGTTTCAGAGAATTTGGCAGTACATCCAACCAGCCTCACAACCGCAGACCACATGTAACCACAGCCCAGGACCTCCACATCCAGCATGTTCACCTCCAAGATCGTCTGAGACCAGCCACTCGGACAGCTGCTGAAACAATCGGTATGCATAACCAAAGAATTTCTGCACAAACTGTCAGAAACCGTCTCAGGGAAGCTCATCTGCATGCTCGTCGTACTCATCGGGGTCTCAACCTGACTCCAGTTCGTCGTCGTAACCGACTTGAGTGGGCAAATGCTCACATTCGCTGGCGTTTCGCACATTGGAGAGGTGTTCTCTTCACGGATGAATCCCGGTTCACACTGTTCAGGGCAGATGGCAGACAGCGTGTGTGGCGTCGTGTGGGTTAGCGGTTTTCTGATGTCAATGTTGTGGATCGAGTGGCCCATGGTGGCGGTGGGGTTATGGTATGGGCAGGCGTCTGTTATGGACGAAGAACACAGGTGCATTTTATTGATGGCATTTTGAATGCACAGAGATACCGTGACGAGATCCTGAGGCCCATTGTTATGCCATACATCCAAGAACATCACCTCATGTTGCAGCAGGATAATGCACGGCCCCATGTTGCAAGGATCTGTACACAATTCTTGGAAGCTGAAAATGTCCCAGTTCTTGCATGGCCGGCATACTCACCGGACATGTCACCGGACATGTTTGGGATGCTCTGGACCGGCATATACGACAGTGTGTACCAGTTCCTGTCAATATCCAGCAACCTCAAATAATGGATTCTGTCTTTTTGCTTGCTCTTGCTTGCCTCTACTGGTGGTTGGCTCTCACTGCGGTATTGTATCACTTCCTGTTCCGGAGCACAGCGGTGTTTTTCTGTATCTGTTAGCTGTTTAATCTGCGCAGTTAGATTGATCTAGTTATCTAGATAACGATTTGTTTCCCAGTGTAATCTTCACGTGCCTTAACTAAAGCACTCCTTCTGCTGAATCACCTCTAAATTATTTACACATTATTCACTTTGCGTGTTTTTAGAAATCTGCTAGCTTAGCGCAGCTACTAGCTCGTAGCCGATTTAGCATGGCGGCTTCTCCTGTCTCTCCCGCACTTTTCTGCTCTGGGTGTGAAATGTTTAGTTATTCCTCGGCCTCCTTTAGCAGTAACGGTACTTGTAATAAGTGTAGCTTATTCATAGCTTTGGAGGCCAGGCTGGGCGAATTGGAGACTCGGCTCCGCGCCGTGGAAAATTCTACAGCTAGCCAGGCCCCTGTAGTCGGTGCGGACCAACGTAGCTTAGCCGCCGTTAGTTCCCCTCTGGCAGATCCCGAGCAGCCGGGAAAGCAGGCCGACTGGGTGACTGTGAGGAGGAAGCATAGCCCTAAACAGAAGCCCCGTGTACACCGCCAATCCGTTCACATTTCTAACCGTTTTTCCCCACTCGACGACACACCCGCCGAGGATCAAACTCTGGTTATTGGCGACTCTGTTTTGAGAAATGTGAAGTTAGCAACACCAGCAACCATAGTCAATTGTCTTCCAGGGGCCAGAGCAGGCGATATTGAAGGAAATTTGAAACTGCTGGCTAAGGCTAAGCGTAAATTTGGTAAGATTGTAATTCACGTCGGCAGTAATGACACCCGGTTACGCCAATCGGAGGTCACTAAAATTAACATTGAATCGGTGTGTAACTTTGCAAAAACAATGTCGGACTCTGTAGTTTTCTCTGGGCCCCTCCCCAATCGGACCAGGAGTGACATGTTTAGCCGCATGTTCTCCTTGAATTGCTGGCTGTCTGAGTGGTGTCCAAAAAATGAGGTGGGCTTCATAGATAATTGGCAAAGCTTCTGGGGAAAACCTGGTCTTGTTAGGAGAGACGGCATCCATCCCACTTTGGATGGAGCAGCTCTCATTTCTAGAAATCTGGCCAATTTCCTTAAATCCTCCAAACCGTGACTATCCAGGGTTGGGACCAGGAAGCAGAGTTGTAGTCTTACACACCTCTCTGCAGCTTCTCTCCCCCTGCCATCCCCTCATTACCCCATCCCCGTAGAGACGGTGTCTGCTCCCAGACCACCAATAACCAGCAAAAATCTATTTAAGCATAAAAATTCAAAAAGAAAAAATAATATGGCACCTTCAACTGCACCACAGACTAAAACAGTTAAATGTGGTCTATTAAACATTAGGTCTCTCTCTTCTAAGTCCCTGTTGGTAAATGATATAATAATTGATCAACATATTGATTTATTCTGCCTAACAGAAACCTGGTTACAGCAGGATGAATATGTTAGTTTAAATGAGTCAACACCCCCGAGTCACACTAACTGTCAGAATGCTTGTAGCACGGGCCGAGGCGGAGGATTAGCAGCAATCTTCCATTCCAGCTTATTAATTAATCAAAAACCCAGACAGAGCTTTAATTCATTTGAAAGCTTGACTCTTAGTCTTGTCCATCCAAATTGGAAGTCCCAAAAACCAGTTTTATTTGTTATTATCTATCGTCCACCTGGTCGTTACTGTGAGTTTCTCTGTGAATTTTCAGACCTTTTGTCTGACTTAGTGCTTAGCTCAGATAAGATAATTATAGTGTGCGATTTTAACATCCACACAGATGCTGAGAATGACAGCCTCAACACTGCATTTAATCTATTATTAGACTCTATTGGCTTTGCTCAAAATGTAAATGAGTCCACCCACCACTTTAATCATATCTTAGATCTTGTTCTGACTTATGGTATGGAAATAGAAGACTTAACAGTATTCCCTGAAAACTCCCTTCTGTCTGATCATTTCTTAATAACATTTACATTTACTCTGATGGACTATCCAGCAGTGGGGAATAAGTTTCATTACACTAGAAGTCTTTCAGAAAGCGCTGTAACTAGGTTTAAGGATATGATTCCTTCTTTATGTTCTCTAATGCCATATACCAACACAGTGCAGAGTAGCTACCTAAACTCTGTAAGTGAGATAGAGTATCTCGTCAATAGTTTTACAGCCTCATTGAAGACAACTTTGGATGCTGTAGCTCCTCTGAAAAAGAGAGCTTTAAATCAGAAGTGCCTGACTCCGTGGTATAACTCACAAACTCGTAGCTTAAAGCAGTTGGAGAGGAAATGGCGTCTCACTAATTTAGAAGATCTTCACTTAGCCTGGAAAAAGAGTCTGTTGCTCTATAAAAAAGCCCTCCGTAAAGCTAGGACATCTTCCTACTCATCACTAATTGAAGAAAATAAGAACAACCCCAGGTTTCTTTTCAGCACTGTAGCCAGGCTGACAAAGAGTCAGAGCTCTATTGAGCTGAGTATTCCATTAACTTTAACTAGTAATGACTTCATGACTTTCTTTGCTAACAAAATTTTAACTATTAGAGAAAAAATTACTCATAACCATCCCAAAGACGTATCGTTATCTTTGGCTGCTTTCAGTGATGCCGGTATTTGGTTAGACTCTTTCTCTCCGATTGTTCTGTCTGAGTTATTTTCATTAGTTACTTCATCCAAACCATCAACATGTCTATTAGACCCCATTCCTACCAGGCTGCTCAAGGAAGCCCTACAATTATTTAATGCTTCGATCTTAAATATGATCAATCTATCTTTGTTAGTTGGCTATGTACCACAGGCTTTTAAGGTGGCAGTAATTAAACCATTACTTAAAAAGCCATCACTTGACCCAGCTATCTTAGCTAATTATAGGCCAATCTCCAACCTTCCTTTTCTCTCAAAAATTCTTGAAAGGGTAGTTGTAAAACAGCTAACTGATCATCTGCAGAGGAATGGTCTATTTGAAGAGTTTCAGTCAGGTTTTAGAATTCATCATAGTACAGAAACAGCATTAGTGAAGGTTACAAATGATCTTCTTATGGCCTCGGACAGTGGACTCATCTCTGTGCTTGTTCTGTTAGACCTCAGTGCTGCTTTTGATACTGTTGACCATAAAATTTTATTACAGAGATTAGAGCATGCCATAGGTATTAAAGGCACTGTGCTGCGGTGGTTTGAATCATATTTGTCTAATAGATTACAATTTGTTCATGTAAATGGGGAATCTTCTTCACAGACTAAAGTTAATTATGGAGTTCCACAAGGTTCTGTGCTAGGACCAATTTTATTCACTTTATACATGCTTCCCTTAGGCAGTATTATTAGAAAGCATTGCTTAAATTTTCATTGTTACGCAGATGATACCCAGCTTTATCTATCCATGAAGCCAGAGGACACACACCAATTAGCTAAACTGCAGGATTGTCTTACAGACATAAAGACATGGATGACCTCTAAATTCCTGCATTTAAACTCAGATAAAACTGAAGTTATTGTACTTGGCCCCACAAATCTTAGAAACATGGTGTCTAACCAGATCCTTACTCTGGATGGCATTACCCTGACCTCTAGTAATACTGTGAGAAATCTTGGAGTCATTTTTGATCAGGATATGTCATTCAAAGCACGTATTAAACAAATATGTAGGACTGCTTTTTTGCATTTACGCAATATCTCTAAAATCAGAAAGGTCTTGTCTCAGAGTGATGCTGAAAAACTAATTCATGCATTTATTTCCTCTAGGCTGGACTATTGTAATTCATTATTATCAGGTTGTCCTAAAAGTTCCCTAAAAAGCCTTCAATTAATTCAAAATGCTGCAGCTAGAGTACTGACGGGGACTAGAAGGAGAGAGCATATCTCACCCATATTGGCCTCTCTTCATTGGCTTCCTGTTAATTCTAGAATAGAATTTAAAATTCTTCTTCTTACTTATAAGGTTTTGAATAATCAGGTCCCATCTTATCTTAGGGACCTCGTAGTACCATATCACCCCAATAGAGCGCTTCGCTCTCAGACTGCAGGCTTACTTGTAGTTCCTAGGGTTTGTAAGAGTAGAATGGGAGGCAGAGCCTTCAGCTTTCAGGCTCCTCTCCTGTGGAACCAGCTCCCAATTCAGATCAGGGAGACAGACACCCTCTCTACTTTTAAGATTAGGCTTAAAACTTTCCTTTTTGCTAAAGCTTATAGTTAGGGCTGGATCAGGTGACCCTGAACCATCCCTTAGTTATGCTGCTATAGACGTAGACTGCTGGGGGGTTCCCATGATGCACTGTTTCTTTCTCTTTTTGCTCTGTATGCACCACTCTGCATTTAATCATTAGTGATCGATCTCTGCTCCCCTCCACAGCATGTCTTTTTCCTGGTTCTCTCCCTCAGCCCCAACCAGTCCCAGCAGAAGACTGCCCCTCCCTGAGCCTGGTTCTGCTGGAGGTTTCTTCCTGTTAAAAGGGAGTTTTTCCTTCCCACTGTAGCCAAGTGCTTGCTCACAGGGGGTCGTTTTGACCGTTGGGGTTTTACATAATTATTGTATGGCCTTGCCTTACAATATAAAGCGCCTTGGGGCAACTGTTTGTTGTGATTTGGCGCTATATAAAAAAAAATTGATTGATTGATATTTGGAGGAAACCAGGCGCCATCCCTACAGTGAAGCATGGTGGTGGCAGCATCACACTGTGAGAATGTTTTTCAGCAGCAGGAACTGAGAGACTAGTTCAGGATTGAGGGAAAGATGAATGTTGCAATGTACAGAGACATGACATTGCTCATAGGGGGGTCGTTTGACCGTTGGGGTGTTTCTGTAATTATTGTATGGCTTTTGTCTTACAGTATAAAGTGCCTTGGGGCAACTGTTTGTTGTGATTTGGCGCTATATAAATAAAATTGATTTGATTTGATTTTTTTTACTAGTTTCAGAGGTCCTGTGACTAATATACTGAAAAATCACACATTCTAATGATTATTTATATAGTACAATACAACAATGCACAAAGCCCCCAAATTAAAGATGTGATAATACAGATAAAAGGTGTGACTTAAAATATGGTAAATATAATAATAAGAAGTGAGTCCTATATAGACTCTGACAGCCATCAGGCCGCTGAGCTCATCCCCAGATATTGTAGAGTGAAATAGATGAGAGTCTGCGACTCCCCCAGTTCACAACAGCTTACACAGCTGGTATCCATTTACTGCTGGATGGACTATGATGATACATATCAGGCATCTTGACCAATGACATCGACTGGTAAGCTGAAGCATACACCTGGAATCAAACCTCGGTCTGTATATTGGTGGTCCAGCTCCTGTTCCATAAAGGTCACCTGCTCTGTTACACAGCTTCACTGTAAAGTGCCACAGACAAGGATTTTCTTAAAAAGATGACATGAAATTCCAACTGCAGTCTCTCAGAAGGCACATGGGACTAGAGCCTAGGTTTGATTTGATTTCTCTGCACCTGATTCCTTCTCTTCTCCACATGACACTTTATAAGTGGTGATGCATGTTTCTTCAGTCATAGTCACAGAAGCCTATAAGTCCTGTGGAGTTGACTGGATGTCTTGGTGGCTTCCCTCACTAGTTTCCTTCTTGCACTGTCATTTTTTTTTTTTTTTTGGGCGGGGGGGGGGGGTGGTAGCGGGGGACTGCCTCCTTCAGAAAGATTCACCATACAGGAACATACTGCTTGTATTTCTTAATGATTGATGTAAATGAAGTCTAAGGGCTTGCGAAATGTGCATGTATCCATCCCCTGACTTCTCAAAAAAAAAAGGCTGTACAATATCAATGTAAAATACTGTAAAATACTTTTATATACTTTGTCCATTTACTTACAGCCTCTGATGTATATGATGTATATGTAAAAAAAAAAGAAACAAAAAATAAAATAAAATCTCTCAATTTACTTTGTCCAGTTACTTATAACCTCTGAAAATTGAGGGACTGTGTATAAAATGTCTGTAATTCCCAAATGGTTGATGTGATATTTTTGTTTAAGATTAAATTCCAGACAAGCACACCTTGACTTTTTCATTTCAACTCAGTTTTGGTGGCGAGTCGAGGCAAAAAAAAAAAAAAAAGCATCACTGTCCAAACACTTATGAACCTGACTGTATTACACATCCAAAACTCCTCGTCTTCCTGTGTCACTCCAGTTTAGACATCAGCATTTAATGTTTATTTCAAATTAAAAGCTCTGAGCATCTCTCCGCCTCTTTCAAATCTCAAAGTGAGCTGAAGCTTCTATTCATTCATATTCACTCCGATGTCCTTCCCCACCCCATTTACAGCAGTTGTACATCTTGAAAAATTGGCCTCTGACAAGAAGTATTTTTTACATGCAACAGTAAACTGCAAATACTTACAAAAGGTGCTTTTATGTAAACATGAACCCAATCAGACGGAAACGACATCTGCAGAAATAATTCTGCAAGTCAGAAATCTGAATGAGTGAATGAACAGAAGAGAATCTGAAAGGTTTGACATCGTAGAGCAGAAGATCATAAATCCAGAAAGGAAGGAAGGAGAACAATTTGACAAACGCTGCACTCACAACCAGTATATTTTTATTGATATTACATATTGATGGATGAGTTTACTTTCATCAAACATAAAAGTTTGTTGTTCTGCATCTGCTGTTGAATGTGAGAAACATCTCTCCAGCTGCTGTCTGCATTATTTTGTTCTTTGTTATTTATGACTTCTTTCTTCTTCTTCTTTTTTCTTTTTTTTGCATGATTCATGGCTCCAGGGGGAGGCACAGAAGCCGTGTGAGTGGTGCGTTAGTGCCAACCATTGGCACGCTGTACTTGCCAGCTGTCTTGGTGACTGCTTTTGTGCACACGTCACGTGACTGCTGAGTGTGCGCAGAGTTCAGTTGCGTTGAACGTAGCGCATCATCTGCTGCTTCCTGATCAGTACTTTGTGAACTTTGATGGTGTGTGTGTGTGTGGGGGGGGGGGGGGAGTTAGTGGCATGTAAGAGGCAATCATGTGACAACTGAAGTTGAGTGGTGAGAGTTTTGACAGAAACACTTGCCACACCCTGGCAAGTGCTGGCAACCATGTGGTGCACCATGTGTGTTTGTGACAGATTGTGGTGAGTTGGGTGGCGAGTGCCTCGTGTGCCTCTATACACCCATCTGTGTGAGAGGGGCTTCATACTTAGGGGCAGGGTGGGAAGCTCAACTATCTGGGAGGGACTTGGCAAGCCACTGCTCCTTTGCATCAAAAGGAGCCAGCTGAGGTGGTTTGGGCATCTGGTGAGCATGGCCCCTGATTGACTCCATACAGGGGTTTTCTGGGTACGTCCAACCGTGAGCAGGTCCTGGGGAAGACCCAGGACACACTTGGGTGGGGGAGGGGGAATTGTATTTCCCAGTTAGCTTGGGAACACCACAGAATCCCCCAGGAAGAGTTAGTTGTCATTACGAGGAATTTTGAGGAAAGAATTTTATTTCATCCATTTTGGAATAAGGCTGTAACATAACCAAAATGTGTAAAAAGTGAAGCACTGTGAATACTTTCCGGATGCACCGTAGCTTTAATGTGGTGTTAAAGTGCCTGTCCTGACAGTTTAGTGACTGTTTCCTGTTGTTCTGCCAGGTGGTTCCTTAAGCATTGAAACAGAGCAGACCTTCCCCGGCCTCGTCAACAACCAGGTGACCCACAGGTAGGAACCAAAGCAGAGGAATCAAGTAACCACACACTGAAGCCCACCAGCTACGACACCATCTGTGGAGGAGACCTCCTGCCAGCCTTGTACTGGTCGAAACAGTATTTATGTGGCCCATCAGTGAGATGACAGCAGCAGCAGCCCCCCCCCCCCCCACACACACACACAGAAATGAGATTTGATCCTGTCCCACTGCACAAGACTTACGCAAAGTCACCAAGAATGCAGGACTACGAAGTGCAGCACTTTAAGAAAAACCTCCGCTGCAATAGTTTTTGCTCAGCGCTCGCCCTGAAGATTTGGGATGTCGGTGAAGAAGAATGGCCTTTCACAGTCTTTGTACATACATACAACAAAATTAGTCCCAATCCCAATTATAGTTAGACACAATCAAACCACGAGGACCAGCAGGCAGTCACAGTCCAGCACCCAGGGACCAAATCCAGGTCTAGACATGTCGCCTTTGTCAAGAGCAGAGAAATGGCATGATGCATATTTTCGATGATGGTGGTGAGAGGAAACCCAAACAGACACAAGGAGAACATGCAAATTCAACCCAGAAAGGACCTGGGCATGAGTGGAATGAAGCCATGAACCTTCTTGCTAACTCAAGGACTGCATGATTTGTCAAATCAGAGACATGTATACACACATAAATGGACAGTCCACATACCTTGTACAGTAAGTGTTGTTGACACGTGCACTCAGGTCATACCAAACAGCCAGTCCAGCTTTGGAAACTCAGTGACTTGATCTGAGGATTGTTTTCAGCTTATTCCTGACTTTTTTAAGCAGTCATTGCTAGTGGCACAGTGGTCATGTTCACAGCCTGCGAGAGCAGTCGAGTGTTGTGTGTACACAGAACAAACAAAATTGATCTGAAAATGGTTAAACTAAACTTTCAAGAATTTTTGAGAGAAAAGGAAGGTTGGAGATTGGCCTATAATTAGCTAAGATAGCTGGGTCAAGTGATGGCTTTTTATTATGTGTACACATTATGTAGAAATGCCGCAGTGACCTACAACAGAATGCCCCTTAAAAAGGCGCTCCAGAATTTTTCAACCTGGTCTCCATTTTTATGGTTATATGCTAAGAACAGGCAGCAACTTACTGCTGTCCTGTTACCATTTGACGACTCTGCTATCTATTACAGCCACACAAGTTGATTGTTGAGGAGGGGTTCGTTCTTCTGCTTACAGCAGGAATGAGCCCCGTACAAATTCGCAATTGACTTGTGCGGACAGCAATGTCAAACAGTAAGAATGCGAAGGTAAGTAGCTACTTGCATAACAAGTTGTTTTAAAAGCTTACAGTGCTGTGAAAAAGTGTTTGCCCCCTTGACCCTTTACATGTTAGATTTTTATTAGGACATCAAAAAACAAAACAAAAAAATCAGGCCTTGTATATGGCAATATTCGTCCTGAAGCTGGGCAGACACTGTATGATATTTTTAATCACTGTACTCGGTTTCAGTTCAAACTGTACCACTGTACTGCACGGTGTAAAAGTTCAGAGCGCCCGATTTATGTTCTCACACACATTGTACGTTCAAAAACCACACGTCGGACTTGTGTTTCCAGAAGCAAAACGTAAGCTTTTTTTTCAAACTTAATCTACAAAAACTCTCGATGGGAGACATCAAAGTTTAAAAACAAAACAAAACAACAACAAAAAAAATTACAAGACAGGTCTGCAGTGTTTGCACATGCACAGTGTGAGCGGTTGATCAGGAGGTGGTCGTGAGATGTTAAACGCAGCTTGTTACTCCATGTACACTACACGATGCAGGACGAGCGATTAACCTGAAACTCGGTCCAAAAAATTCTCGCACTAATGAAAAATCATCTGAAAAAGGGCCAAGACTCGCACAGTGTAAAGCCAACATTTATGTGTCAAGACAATATTGAGTGCACGTTTTACAATATAATAAAACGTGTTCACAATATAATAAAACGTGCACACATCATCATAAAACGTGCACACAATATAATAAAATGAGCACACATTCTCTCCACATGCAAAACATTTTGCGATGACACTTCCAGGACTCCGTAAAAATGCCTGTTTTTACAAATAAAAAAATGGAATATTTTACAAAAGCACATTTATTTGTAAACACCAACACATGACATACGTCACATTAACGTGTTGGTTTACATAATGAATGACTGAACCAATCAGTGTTTAGCAGAGGCACATTTTACCCAGAATCCTTTGCGATCTGACTGTGTTTGTTACAAAACCTCAGAATTAGTGCATTATTCAACATTAAAAGATATATGTTATATGTGCTGTGCTGGAAGATGTGTAGTAAACAAGAGCTTCCAGCAGGGGGCAAGATGTTCAAAGACAGAAGTGCGGGCTCATTGTTTGGGTCTGTTGTTGCTTTTGATGCTACCAAAAGCGATCGTGGTGTTAAAACTCAAATTCAGTTTGTTAGTAGTTGCAGATGTACCAGGGACAATACTGGAATTTATCGGTTATCTGTAACTTCCGATACTTTTTTGGGTGGTTTATCATTTTATCTTTATCAAAGATAACTTTTCAGTTATCTGATTATCTGTTATCAAAGTTAATTTTTTGGTTATCTGTGCCCACCACTGAGCACATGTGAACCATCACTTTTATATACAGTTTTCTTCAGACAAGTTAAAGGATGAATACGTGAACATTCCCAAGACACTGACTATGTCTTGGACATTATTTACATGACTTATGAAGAAATACAAACAGTATAGCACTCTATGGTAAATCTATGTGGAGTAGATAGTTCTCAAAAACTGACTGTATAAGAAGGTGAGGAGTGAGGAAAGCCACCAAGACACTAGGACAACCCTGAAGAAGTTATAGACTTCTGTGGCTGTGATTGAAGAGATTGTGCATAGTGCAATTTTAGCATTTTGTATCACCACTCCTGCCTTCATTAGTGGAGTTGCACAGAGAATAATTTTCTTTCAACAAAACAGCAAATCTATGTTTGAATCTCCAATGTGCCTTCTGGCAAATTGTAGCTGAACTTTCAAGTGTTTTTTTTTCCTTCTTTTTTATAGAAACCTTCTCTATACCACTTCATCATGAAGCTGTCTAACTGGTGATGCAACACTCAAAACCTGCATCTTAAATTATAATTTAAGATGGATTATAATGATTTTATAATCATCACATTTGTACCAAGTGAAAACTTGAACTCAAATAATATAAAAATGGGGGCCAAGTTGAAAAATCCCAGAGTTCCCTTTAAAGATGCTTTTGTTCTACCTGCTCATACATCTGGTGAGGACACTCTCCCCCCATCGGTTCGTCTCCCTAGGGAGGCCCCATGAAATAAAACCCATACACTTCTTGGAAAGGAATATCCATTTTTAAAAGGATCTTTTCTTGTTCCTGCTTCTTCTTCTTCTTCTTCTTCTTTTTTTGGCCATGATGAACCAGAAGAGTTCATTACCTGTTGTGGCACAGATATGACCTCACACCAGACATGGAACATAGAAAATAATTTAGACAATGAATGCATTAACTTATTATCATGAAACTCGCAGGGTTGCATTTCTCTTTAAAACTTTTTGTACAATTTTCTTTTTTTTTTTTTTTAGTAATGGTGCTATCAGTGTTCCTCTGTTTTCTGAGGGTGCTGCATGTTAATCACCTCAACATGCCACATTACGTATACTAACTGTGTACTTGAACTGAGTGTACGTAAACTATAATAAAGGTTTGAGTTATGTAGCAATTCATTTGTGTGCATGAATCTTCATATGAACATGACGTTTCCTGTGGCATAAGCCACGCCTACACAGAAGATGTGTGACACTATCCACCACAAATGCATCACTACTCACTGCAAACATGCCACATGGTTGCCAGCACATGCCACGCAATTTTACACACACGCCATCTTGTGTGACAGGCTGGAAAGCACCAGGTTATTCAACAACTCCAAATCATGACAAAAATGGAAGGATACAGAGACCAAGTTCATAAAATACTGGCCAGGAAGCAGCAGACAACTCGATAGGTTAAATGCCACACACACACACACACACACACACACACATGTATTTGCAGTACGTGCCAGCGGTTGCCACCTCATGGAAGGCAGCTTCACGTGATTTTCCCTCAATAAAAACCACTTACAAAGAAAGGTTTTTGCTGCTCTTTTGTGTCGAAAGGAGCCAGGTGAGGTAGTTCATGCATCTGGTGAGGACACTCCCCCCCCATCGGTTCGTCTCCCTAGGGAGGTCCTCCTGGCAGGGCCAGCTGGAAGGAGGCCCAAAGGAAGACCCATACGCTGGGGGGATTATATGTCAAAGCTGGCTTGGGAATGTCTCGGGATCCCCCAGGAAGAGTTAGAGGACTTGGCTGAGGATAGGGAAGTGTGGGATGAGCTGCTTGGTCTGCTGCCACAACCTGGACAAAATGAATGAAAGACTCCGGCTCCAAACAGCTTTGCTTTGGTTTGTCTGGAATGTAGCTCTTGATTCAGTGAAGAAATAACCTTTTGAATAAGAAGTCAAGCCAGTTTATTTTTATTATTACCCCATTATGGAGAATATTACGAGGGTCAACTCAAAAATTCCACCGCTTATGCAATTATTTCAATAACAAATTTTGAATATTATCCATCAGGCAGTGTCATTACTTCTCCAAATAATCATCTTCCCTTTCCACACACACCAACGTTGTACCTGGTTATGCATCCCTTCGGTGAAGAAATCAGGTGTCTTCGCTCTGTACTAGTGATCCACAGCTGCCTCCACCTTTGTGTCATCAGTGTAATGGTGTCCCTCCAGGTGTTCTTTCAGATTGCCGAAAATGAAAAAGTGGTAGGGCGAGAGAGCTGAAATGTAAGGTGGTCAGAAAATCTGAGTCGCTGCAATGCATCCTCCATTTGCTGATCTGTGTGTGGATGAGCTTCATCATACCGAGTCTTTTCCAGGATGAATCCTCTTATTTCAAATCCTGCAATTGGGGTGTCCACTAATCCTGCAAAGACCACAGTATTGTCCATGGAGTTAACGTAAGCAAAGGCATTGAACCCACTGGAGTGCACAACCCCACTTAGCAGCAAGTCCATGCAATGAACAGGAGTCAGACGTTATTCCTGTCAAACATCAAAATTCACATGGAAAAAAAGGCCCAGAGACAGTGTATTACCAAGTATGTACCAAGTTGCTATATTATATTGATATATTTTTAACTATAACTGTGTGTCATAATTAGTAGCAATAGTCATATTAATAACACCACTACATATAGCAGCAGTAATAACATTTATGCTACTTTTTGTTTAAAATGTTCAATTGAACCCTACAGTGGTACAACACTGCCCTCTTGTGGCATGAAAAGCAATTACATGTTTAATTTTTGATGAATCAGATTTTTTTCTCTATCATCTTCAAAGTGGACTGGAGACTATCCCAGCATGCACTGGGCAAAGGTGAGACACTGGACAGTTGACTGGCCAACCACAAAGCCAACATTCAAGATTCTGCAAAAGTAACGGTATCCATCAAATAATCTTATTGACCATCTGCCAAAATCTCATATCAAAGGCCGCTGGCAGGGGGCAGACTGTTTACAGTAAATTCTTTGTAATGCAACAACTAATAAACCAAAGCCAGTGAATAACTGCTGTCATCAGTGCAGTCATTTACAACATCCCCAATTCTGATGAAGTTGGGACGTTGTGTAAAATGTAAATAAAAACAGAATACAATGATTTGCAAATCCTCTTCAACCTATATTCAGTTGAATACACCACAAAGACAAGATATTTAATGTTCAAACTGATAAACTTTATTGTTTTTGTGCAAATATTTGCTCATTTTGAAATGGATGCCTGCAACACGTTTCAAAAAAGTTGGGACAGTGGTATGTTTACCACTGTGTTACATCACCTTTCCTTCTAACAACACTCAATAAGCGTTTGGGAACTGAGGACACTAATTGTTGAAGCTTTGTAGGTGGAATTCTTTCCCATTCTTGCTTGATGTACGACTTCAGTTGTTCAACAGTCCGGGGTCTCCGATGTCGTATTTTGCGCTTCATAATGCTCCACACATTTTCAAAGGGCGACAGGTCTGGACTGCAGGTAGGCCAGTCTAGTACCCGCACTCTTTTACTATGAAGCCACGCTGTTGTACCACGTGCAGAATGTGGCTTTGCATTGATGGTGCCATCACAGATGTGTAAGTTGCTCATGCCATGGGCACTAACACACCACCATACCATCACAGATGCTGGCTTTTGAACTTTGCGCTGGTAACAATCTGGATGGTCTTTTTCCTCTTTTGGCCGGAGGACACAATGTCCATGATTTACAAAAACAATTTGAAATGTGGACTCATCAGACCACAGCACACTTTTCCACTTTGTGTCTGTCCATTTCAAATGAGCTCAGGCCCAGAGAAAGCGGCGGTGTTTCTGGATGTTGTTGATGTATGGCTTTGCTTTGCATGGTAGAGTTTTAACTTGTATTTGCAGATGTAGCGACGGACTGTGTTAACTGACAATGGTTTTCTGAAGTGTTCCTGATCCCACGCGGTAAGATCCTTTACACAATGATGTCAGTTTTTAATGCAGTGCCGCCTGAGGGATTGAAGTTCACGAGCATTCAATGTTGGTTTTTCGGCCTTGCCACTTACATGTAGAAAGTTCTCCAGATTCTATGAATCTTCTGATTATATTATGGACTGCAGATGATGGAATCCCTAAATTCCTTGCAATTGAACGTTGAGAAATATTGTTCTTAAACTGTTGGACTATTTTTTCCACACAGTTGTTCACAAAGTGGTCATCATCACCCCATCCTTGCTTGTGAACAGCTGAGCCTTTTGGGAATGCTCCTTTTATACCCAATCACGACACTCACCTGTTTCCTGTTCATCTGTGGAATGTTCCAAACAGGTGTTCTTTGAGCATTCATCAACTTTCCCAGTCTTTTGTTGCCACTGTCCCAGCTTTTTTGAAACGTGTTGCAGGCATCCATTTCAAAATGAGCAAAGATTTGCACAAAAACAATAAAGTTTATCAGTTTGAACATTAAATATCTTGTCTTTGTGGTGTATTCAATTGAATATAGGTTGAAGAGGATTTGCAAATTGTTGTATTCTGTTTTAATTTACATTTCACACATCATCCCAACTTCATTGGAACTAGGGTTGTAGAACAGAGGCAATAAACTGCCCCAAGTCACTGTGTGGTTTGAAAACAATGTCTGTCTTTGCAGGACACTTCTGCTTCCCATTCCCAGAAGGCAATTAGTCCATGAGCCAATTATCAATTTTGACCTAATTGTTACCACTCAAGGGGACTAAGCAACACTTACAATCCAGCCTCAGTGTACCATGGCCTACCCAAAAATGTATGTTGGCCATCCATGGGTGGTAGCTGTAGTCAGGTAGGAGTCAATGAATTACACAGGGGTTAAAATTTAAAAATGCTCCAATCATGTTGAAAAATATTCAGCATTATTTGTCTGATCATTAACGATTCCAAAAAATGCATAGTTTGAACTAAATATGATGGAATGTTAGGGAGTTATGGGGTTAAAACAGCAAAAATTGTGACAAAGGTCAGTTTCAGTTTGTACAGGGGTCAAAAGTTAAAACTCCAATTTCAGCTAAATATTATGCAAATTATTGGTTGAAATAAAAAGAAATGGAATAGTTTGAAAGCTTGGTCTCCAAAGGTCAGCGTACATTGGATTCTACAACATATGTTATCCTGTAACACAACTATGCATGACACATGGTGTTAACTATTTCTTTTTAAAACCCTATTAACCAGTAATTTGCATCACTAATAAGCTCATTAGTAATTAAAATCTCAAATCCATGAAAATGTTCTATGCACTATCCTTAGTTCTATCAAATAAAAATCTATGAAGAATTGAAAGAAGAATTTTTGTCAGATGTGTAGGACAGATAACACCTTTCAGCCACATGACCTAAAAAGTATATAATTGTCTATTTTTTGACCATTTTCCCCCTAAACCAACCACAAATCTAAAGCTGCTTTGAAGCATTTATTAATCATAGTATGATGGTGACTTTGATGTGCAACATCAGACATTTTGATCTTTGGCTCAAATTTACATTACTGTAAATAAATTTCTACCAACATAAAAACTGATAAAGGAGCAGTTGAAAATGCCTTTCCTGCATTTATTCTGGTACACTAAAATCTGCTTGGTGATACTTGACAGGTGTAATCAATCATTGTTAAAATTGTGACTATTCATGGGTGATTCTTTAACTACGGGCACTATTGGCCTTGTAAATGTAATTTCCACCACACCATTGCCTTACAATATAAAGCACCTTGGGGCAACTGTTTGTTGTGATTTGGCACTATATACATGTGCTCTGATGTCACTGTTTATCTCCATAGAAACTACCCAAACAATCTTTCATACAAACTGTTTAGGGACATTACAGTGTTGTGGTGGAAATTACGGCAATCGTGCGGGACAACTACATTTTGTTTAAAAAAAAAATCACAACAGTTGTATGACATTGAATTCACTGATATTTTATTCAGAGATATTTTAAAACATTAGAAAAAACGTTTTTTTACCATTCATTTTTATCATTGAAGATCAAAAGTCTGGATGTGGGAAAAGCACAAAACGGCAATATTTGCATATGATGCTGAAAAAAGGTGAAAAAGTCATCACAGACTACTAGAACAAATTTCTTAAAACACTTTCATTGTAAAGATAACTATAAAAGTGTGAAATTTCCCCTTTTTTTCTGTTTTTCATACAATATGATCAAAGGACATAAGAAGTGCCCATAGTCTAAGAATCACCCTCACATTTCTATATACATATATTTTAACTTTTATTTGCAGTGGAAAGTGTCATTCAAAGGGCTTTAAAGGGCTGAATCAGTGAGCTGTTAAAGTGCCACCATAAAACACAGAACATTTCACATTCAACTGCAGTGAAGAAAAACTATGATCCAGCATGAATTCAGCATTTTTAGACTTTCTCAGAGATACAAATCTTCTCAAAAACATCAAGGGAGATCTTGGACTTTGTCACTATTTTACATCTTTGCTCCAAGTACATAACAGAAACTAACATTTGTCGTTTTTGGAAATGTCCTTAAATACAAATTTTGGTCTCAAGTAATTAATTCAAGTAATAAATAATGTAATAGTAAATAATTAGCAATGATGTGCTACTGTGGTCGATGATTATGAAACAAACCGAATGTCCTGCCACACCCTCTGCACTAAGGCAAAGAAAGCAAGAAAAATTGACAACTGCATAGTATGTGGGTGTTTACAGCCAGGTCCATAAGTATCTGGACAATGTTAATTTTGCTTTTCTGTTTTTTCTTTTAAATGAATGAAATAATTCCTCAATAAAAAAATAAAAATAATAAAAAATAAATAAATAAAAGTGTCAATTTGATTTTGCCTCTGTATACGATGATAATACTTAAAATTAACTTTCAGCTTTAATTCAAGTGAGTTTAACACAAAAATTACATTAATTATTTGGGAATTACAACCACTTATTCAACAGAGCTACTTAATTTTCAGAAGCTGTTAATAATGCCCAGGGTAATCAAAATACAAGTAGCTTTTTCAAACTTAGTAAATTTCAGACACCGTACATTTTGTATACTCAACAAAAATATAAATGCAACACTTTTGGTTTTGCTCCCATTTTGTATGAGATAAACTCAAAGATCTAAAACTTTTTCCACATACACAATATCACCATTTCCCTCAAATATTGTTCACAAACCAGTCGAAATCTGTGATAGTGAGCACTTCTCCTTTGCTGAGATAATCCATCCCACCTCACAGGTGTGCCATATCAAGATGCTGATTAGACACCATGATTAGTGCACAGGTGTGCCTTAGACTGTCCACAATAAAAGGCCACTCTGAAAGGTGCAGTTTTGTTTTATTGGGGGGGATACCAGTCAGTATCTGGTGAGACCACCATTAGCCTCATGCAGTGCAACACATATCCTTCGCATCATCCGTGAAGAGAACACCTCTCCAACGTGCCAAACGCCAGCGAATGTGAGCATTTGCCCACTCAAGTCGGTTACGATGAACTGGAGTCAGGTCGAGACCCCGATGAGGACGACGAGCATGCAGATGAGCTTCCCTGAGACGGTTTCTGACAGTTTGTGCAGAAATTCTTTGGTTATCCAAACCGATTGTTCCAGCAGCTGTCCGAGTGGCTGGTCTCAGACGATCTTGGAGGTGAACATGCTGGATGTGGAGGTCCTGGGCTGGTGTGGTTACATGTGGTCTGCGGTTGTGAGGCTGGTTGGATGTACTGCCAAATTCTCTGAAACGCCTTTGGAGACGGCTTATGGTAGAGACATGAACATTCAATACACGAGCAACAGCTCTGGTTGACATTCCTGCTGTCAGCATGCCAATTGCACGCTCCCTCAAATCTTGCGACATCTGTGGCATTGTGCTGTGATAAAACTGCACCTTTCAGAGTGGCCTTTTATTGTGAGCAGTCTAAGGCACACCTGTGCACTAATCATGGTGTCTAATCAGCATCTTGATATGGCACACCTGTGAGGTGGGATGGATTATCTCAGCAAAGGAGAAGTGCTCACTATCACAGATTTAGACTGGTTTGTGAACAATATTTGAGGGAAATGGTGATATTGTGTATGAGGAAAAAGTTTTAGATCTTTGAGTTCATCTCATACAAAATGGGAGCAAAACCAAAAGTGTGGCGTTTATATTTTTGTTGAGTGTATATACATTGCACCTGTTAAAAAAAAAAAAAAATTCTTGAAGAGGAACTAAAATACATATAATCACACCAGAGTACAAGTCATACATTTTTGTTATGAGCTTCTCAATTTGGGATTTTTATGAATTGCTGCAGTGTACTTTTTCTTATTGCCACTTATTCTTTTATTATTGTAGCTTATTTGGTTTGGTGCTTTGATTCCTGGGAAAGTACAACATAAAGTTATACTATTTAGATTTACATTTTTCAGTATACAAGTTACACCAGTCATAGGGCCTCCAAAACTAGTAAAAAACAAACAACAAAAAAACAAAACATAAAACACATGCCCTGATTTATACTCCAGAAAACACAGTAAATATTTTGTGCATCTCAAAAGGAAAAAATCCATCACGCTTGCTATTAAAGTACTGCAAAGTGGATGCGTTTAGCATATGAATTTAAATAATTCTTCTAAACATTAAATGATGTTTAACCCATTTTGGAAGTTTGTTCGCCTCTTGATTCTGTTCACCTCTAAATTTAAGTACACGAGGAACTCTATGCGAGTCACCTCATTTGTAAAACCTGAAAATTACAGTAAATGGAAAACCAAAACATTGAGAAAAAAAAAAATCAAACTACAAGGTGTAAATGAACAATTTCTTTAATTACAATTTTAAGAACACATTTACAATTTGATTGTAAAAGAAAAACAAATGTTCAAATTAAAAAAAATAAAAGATCAGGTAGAAAGACAGACTAAATAATGCAAAACAATGAAATATATTTACATAAATGATTGTCTTTTCATGACTAAATGCTGAGTTATTCTTGCTTCTGGATTAAAAATGCTTGAAATTCATGTCCCGTTTTACAACATCATCATGATTATTAAGGTGTTACCGACTCATACAGAATAATCATTCTAAGTTGTTTGGTGACTGTGAGCAACACGTGGGCACAAGCTAGGAAACATTCCAAGATAATCCAGGCACTGGCAACTAACAAGAGCACTTAATACATCAGACAATGGTGACCTCACACCGCGGTTAGTGAAGGAATCCAGCCCCAATGAAAGATTCTGAATCAGTGGTAGAGTTTGAATAATAATAACATCCACTGATTGTGAAAGATGTGAAGCAAACTGATAAAGTTTTGAACTAATTAGTCAGAATTTTAAAAAGTTTTTTATTTATTTATTTATTTTTAATCCACAAATGCAAAGCTACATAAAAAAAAGAGGACTTCAACACTGTGCTCTAAACATAAGCACAAGTTGGGCCTTTTTGCTTTGACATAAAGCTAAAGAATAACTATGGTGGCCAATAGGGACCACAACACTAGCAAATGCATTAAACTGTGACAAATACACAAAAATACCTGTATCAGCAACAGGTAGTTGTATCAGTGGTATAGCTGCTTCTGGCTACATCACAATGAACTGATTAATGCATAACGGGGTGGAGCGTGGGTGACTCAGTGTACAATGAAGGATGTATGAACACACCCCTATCTTCAAGTCTGAACCATCTCAGCCAACAGGCTAATCTAACCGTCGTTCAGGTGTTTATTAAATCATATTTTTTGGGGACCACGTGGTGTTTCTCCTAACGATTTGCTTTGGTGTGGACATTAAACGTTGCAAGCCACTTATTTTATCAACAATCATGAATTAACAGGATTTAACAGATTGTGCTACTAAACCTGCTAAAGCTGTTAACATACAACATTAAATACGATGAGTTTCACTCAGTGTGAATATTGCAGCAAGGATGTCTTAAATGATCTGTTAGGCTGTTTCACCACACAACAGGCCGTATTATGCCGTATTATTCCAGGTATTTGTAATAAAATACTCCAAACAGACACAAACTCCATAACCGCTGGTGGTCAGACTGAGTGGATACAGTTACGACAGCTATGAGGTGGAACTCTGCTCAGCTGCTGTCACTTAAAGTGACTACGCCTCTTTTCCTGGTAGGGCTTCATCTGAGCCTATTGAAGTTTATCGCTTGATTGTGATGCACTGAATGGTCCATCAGTTAATGTTCTCTGGGTAGAAGCCACCATTTGTGCTGTGAGTACTTCTGTTATGAAGCTCTGCCAAGTGTTTGTGTTTGGGTGCACTGAGTAAATTTGCAGCAGACATAATATCAAATTCACTAGTAAGTACTGCATGTTATATTTGTTTGTACTGTGTTTGCAAGCATTTTTTTAATTTGCAAGGTGTTTTTTGATGCAACTCCCTGTTGCTGAAGTAAATTTTTCACCTATCAGCCACCATAGTAATTTTAGGATAATACACAAAATTAAACACAAACTTTCTGACTGGAATGTCTGTGGAATAGGTGAGATTCATCCTGACAGTCTTCAGTGACGTCACTTCATTACAGAGTCAAACTTAAAGAGGAAACATGCTGAGCAGCGTAATAAACATTCAACGTGAGGTATGCCGCACGTGGCATTTCAGCTATACCGTATCTGTACTTTAGTTAATCCCCTAACCGCAAGGTGTGAGTTAAATTTATGACTGCGTCATATGCAGCATTTAAACATGAGTGTCCAAAAACACTAATAAATAAAGTGTTTTTGAGCCATAAATAAATAAATACAAACAAACTCAATGCTCAGATTTCACATGGGGACGGGCAGGTTACAAAACTCACCAGAGGTACGTAAATAAAGGTGAGCATGTTGGGTGACAGAATTAAACCACAGCAGGAACTGACAGACACAATGATAACGATCCTCCAGTTTCACCACGTGTGAGTTGAGCACTGGCTGACTGTACCGGGGTGATTGTAGAAACGCAGTATTGTGGGTGAAGATCCACAGCTCCACTCAGCAGAACATCTGCCTAACAAACACAAACATTAGGGCGCGCCCGCCGAATGAGATGGGGCAATGAACTCAATTCCTAGTCAGGTGTTACCCGTTTACAATGGCCTCTTCTTACTGATTTTTTTTTTTTTTTTAAATCACAAATATTATTGGTTGTACCTATAATTTAAGGTTGAATCCTTTGAGTAACAGGTCATAAATGAGGCCAATGAATTCTGAAACACTACAGGAGAATCAAATGTAAAATTCAACTTTTGCTGTATGTTACTTCTTATTTTTTGTAAACTTAAATGCAGCCCTTTTTTAATAGAAAGTTGAACAATTCATTAAATACATAACTATCAAAAAAGACTGCCAACTGCATTTTTTGGTTGAGGCTGCAATACTCCAACTTACCATTAGATGGCAATAGCATGCATAATATGCAACTGGACAGCAACTCAAATGTATTTTTAATATTAGACCAAAAACAAAAAAGCAATGCAGACACAATGTAAAAGTAATATATTGTATCATGAGGGCATTGTGAAGCGTCATATTCTAATGTGAAAATGGTTCATTTTCAGGTCTTTTCCTCTCTTTTCCTGATGAATGACTGTTAAAAGGTTTTTTTTATGTTTTGTCTATTATGTGACATTGTTTCTGCTGGCAATCACACACTTGAGGAAATAAGAGCCACATGTCTGCATGCTTTCACACTGTAAAGACAAAAATCCACATTAACCATGTGCACACTTTAAAAAATAATCTTTGGGATATGGAGAGCGTTCTGGGAAAACTGCAGAAGTGAATTCATGCCCCCCCCTCACAGTAAGCAGGTTCGACTACCTGTACATTTGAAAAAAGTTATGCATCCGTTTCTCTAACACGCCCCTCTGACAAAACATATTCAAGCCTAACTTACAGTTTTACTGGCCTGTTGTGGTCAAGTGGTGAATTTGACCATGGAGCCAAACGGCACCTTATCAAGAGCCGAATGGTTTTTGGACGAGGTGCCGGGACAGCAGCCTGACGCCATCTGTGTTGAACAACTTCTCAGCAGAGTTGACAGACGCCAAGTCTGATTTTCCTGCTGGAGTCATTCCACTCGAGCCTGGTTCATCTCACTGTTTTGACCTTCACCTGAGAAATCCCCAGCCAAAAACTTAAAAATCCTACTCTGGAGGCCTTTGGCTGGGGGAGAGGATGGGAGAGCAGGGATTTTATGGAAGCTGGCTCACCATCCATCTTGGCATTAATGTTCCTTTCAATATGTTGAAACAGGATTATGACGTGGGATACAATGGAGGGAGAAATTACAAAGTGTATATCAATTAAATATCATGACGAAAGTCTGATCAGTTTGATTGAGTCATTTGTGTTGGAATCTAGATTTATGTTTACTATAAAGCTGTGTCCATTTAATCCAGTTTTAAATTCTTTAACGTCTATGATCCGACAGGTTTCAAAGCAATGTGCGCTTGGTACTTTGCAGGAAACCAGTGCTCTGCTCCCTCTGGGTTGGATGGGAGTTGTCCCAAGTGAAAGAGTTCCGTTATCGGTCATGTATGAAGGAAAAATCAATATGTTTGATGCTGCCCCAATCCACATCTTCATTAAGGAGTAACAGGAAGACAGAGGACGGAAAGGCGACACGATTTTAAGTACCTGCTTCAGACTGTCCTCCTGAACAAGTACCTCAGCTGAGTGACACGCCCATTTTATCAAACGGTCGATACTCCAACCCTGAACTACGGCCAGAAACCACAGATACAGAAGACGGCAGCTACAAACAGCCATTATGAGTATCCTGATGGTGGTGGAACTCATATTTGGACTTGACACTGCAGGCCATGTTCCTTCAAGGCTGATCAGTCACCACAGAGTACTGCAAGTACACGCTGGAGGAACAGAGCCTCCCATCTTGCCTGGGAACACTACAAATCCTGCACAATGAAATGGATGATGTAGCTGGGGGAGACTTATTAGCTGGCTGCAACTGTGTCTCAACCCAGGATTAGAGGTTGAAAAAGGACTGATGGAATTAATAACATGTGGCCACAATAGTGTTTAAATTCTGGATCTCACACAATAACGGGATTTGTTTGCATCCAACAGTTCAGAGATGAACACTGTTAAAGATGAAAATCTGACTTTTTGATGTGTTTCTCAACCACAAGCACATGGATTATAAACTGATGTTTACTTGAGACAACAGCAGATGCTGTGGTGGGACAAAAATCACCAAGATTGACTGGCTGTATGAGTGTGCAGGGTCTGCTTCTTGGAAACCGATGAGATTTCCTCCATCTGTGGCGAAACTCCAACATGCTCCTCTCTCAGCAGCTACTTATAAAGACTGGGGTTTACATGTGTACCATAGAAGTGCTCAGCAGAAAATTTAGAAGCAGAAGATTAATCTCTAAAAGAATGTGTTTGGGAAGGAGGGCAATGGTTTATCTATCCACTGGGGTCTATGTACTTCCACGCTTGCCAAAGACAACATTCCCCGTAGAGAAGGCATTTATGGAGGATGTAGTAGCTGGCCTACCGGTGGCGTCTAAGCTACACAGAGCAAACGGAGACAAGTGCAGGATCTACACAGCATTTTTCAGTATGATACAAGTTTGTCATATATTGAGATGGCAACAAAAAGTACATGTGCTGTCATATTAAATCAAATCAATTTTATTTATATAGCGCCAAATCACAACAAACAGTTGCCCCAAGGCGCTTTATATTATAAGACAAGGCCATACAATAATTACGGAAAAACCCCAACGGTCAAAACGACCCCCTGTGAGCAAGCACTTGGCAACAGTGGGAAGGAAAAACTCCCTTTTAACATCATGGGAACCCCCCAGCAGTCTAAGTCTATAGCAGCATAACTAAGGGATGGTTCAGGGTCACCTGATCCAGCCCTAAATATAAGCTTTAGCAAAAAGGAAAGTTTTAAGCCTAATCTTAAAAGTAGAGAGGGTGTCTGTCTCCCTGATCCAAATTGGGAGCTGGTTCCACAGGAGAGGAGCGGGAAAGCTGAAGGCTCTGCCTCCCATTCTACTCTTACAAACCCTAGGAACTACAAGTAAGCCTGCAGTCAGAGCGAAGCGCTCTATTGGGGTGATATGGTACTATGAGGTCCCTAAGATAAGATGGGACCTGATTATTCAAAACCTTATAAGTAAGAAGAAGAATTTTAAATTCTATTCTAGAATTAACAGGAAGCCAATGAAGAGAGGCCAATATGGGTGAGATATGCTCTCTCCTTCTATTCCCTGTTAGCACTCTAGCTGCAGCATTTTGAATTAACTGAAGGCTTTTCAGGGAACTTTTAGGACAACCTGATAATAATGAATTACAATAGTCCAGCCTAGAGGAAATAAATGCATTAATTAGTTTTTCAGCATCACTCTGAGACAAGACCTTTCTGATTTTAGAGATATTGCGTAAATGCAAAAAAGCAGTCCTACATATTTGTTTAATATGCGCATTGAATGACATATCGTGATCAAAAATGACTCCAAGATTTCTCACAGTATTACTAGACGTCAGGATAATGCCATCCAGAGTAAGGATCTGGTTAGACACCATGTTTCTAAGATTTGTGGGGCCAAGTACAATAACTTCAGTTTTATCTGAGTTTAAAAGCAGGAAATTAGAGGTCATCCATGTCTTTATGTCTGTAAGACAATCCTGCAGTTTAGCTAATTGGTGTGTGTCCTCTGGCTTCATGGATAGATAAAGCTGGGTATCATCTGCGTAACAATGAAAATTTAAGCAATGCCGTCTAATAATACTGCCTAAGGGAAGCATGTATAAAGTGAATAAAATTGGTCCAAGCACAGAACCTTGTGGAACTCCATAATTAACCTTAGTCTGTGAAGAAGATTCCCCATTTACATGAACAAATTGTAATCTATTAGATAAATATGATTCAAACCACCGCAGCGCAGTGCCTTTAATACCTATGGCATGCGCTAATCTCTGTAATAAAATTTTATGGTCAACAGTATCAAAAGCAGCACTGAGGTCTAACAGAACAAGCAAAGAGATGAGTCCACTGTCTGAGGCCATAAGAAGATCATTTGTAACCTTCACTAATGCTGTTTCTGTACTATGATGAATTCTAAAACCTGACTGAAACTCTTCAAATAGACCATTCCTCTGCAGATGATCAGTTAGCTGTTTTACAATTACCCTTTCAAGAATTTTTGAGAGAAAAGGAAGGTTGGAGATTGGCCTATAATTAGCTAAAATAGCTGGGTCAAGTGATGGCTTTTTAAGTAATGGTTTAATTACTGCCACCTTAAAAGCCTGTGGTACATAGCCAACTAATAAAGATAGATTGATCATATTTAAGATCCAAGCATTAATTAATGGTAGGGCTTCCTTGAGCAGCCTGGTAGGAATGGGGTCTAATAGACATGTTGATGGTTTGGAGGAAGTAACTAATGAAAATAACTTAATATTAAGACCATAAGGGGAAAAGATGTGATTTACCAATGCAGTTTGAAAACGTCATAGGAAGGCATTTATTTCTGAGGCAAAAGTCACTAGAGGACTACAGTGTGAAAAATCAAGCCATGTATAACAAAGAATTCCTGATCCTGTTGGACTCGTCCACCCTCAACATCTCCCCACTCCCAAATCTACAATTAAAATGTGTAATTAGAATACCAATAATATTGGGCACATAAAACTTAAAATAAAATTTTATTGAGGAAGGCCCAGATCTGGCACTTTTAATCGCTTTTAGTTGCATGTTACTATTCAATGAATGAAAATTGCAGGTTATAATTTGCCCCAACAGACGAAAAGATTCACACTATAACAGTTGCGCTTTCATGGACAGTAAAGTTGGATGTTCACCCTACCACCTCAGTAGCATGTTCTCAGACAGAATAAGATCGGAACTGGAGTAAGGAACAAGCTAATTAAGCCATGGAGTACTTCTATCTTATATTATTAAGGTGCACTGCGTTAATCAGACCATGACATCCTGTAGGAGTTTTCATAGTATTATGCAACATAAAAGGTACAGCAGATGTAGCGTGGGCTTGAGTCAGTGAGACTGTGCTCTGTAATATGACGTAAACATCTCAAGTAAACACCATAATTAAATTATTGTCTTATCTACAAAAAGGTCAATATATTATTGTTTCAATATGTTATTGTAAAAAGAAGGAAAGAAAAATTAAAAGGCAATGCAAGGCCAAAGGAGTGGCAAAGTATGGCGCAGAAAGAGACCTGAGGATCACAGGAAGAGGTCAGGCAAGCCAGAGCTGTGCCAATGAAGCTGGACCCGGTGGGACAGTGTGCAAGAAGAACACTGGGATGGAAAGACAGAAAGATATCTGGAACACAGAGGGGCATCAACAAGTTTCTCCTCTGCGCCGACTATGCTATCCTACCAACCAATGTTAAAATTTTCTGATTTTGGACAGTTAATGTAAAGTTGCTGTTTAAATCTGGCCAACTTGAATACTAAGAAGCCTTGAAGTATCACAAGATGCCAGTTTACTTATTGTTCCCACATGAAGCTGATTCATTCACATTATTTCCACCTCACATTTTTCATCTTAGTCATGCACACCCCCCCGTTAACCATCGCCCCCAGTTTTGGAACCACTTGTGCTTGGTGCTGTGCCAATATACTTCTGACAACTCTCTAAAGTGGCCAAAAGTACATTTTAAATGTCGAATCCAAAAACCAATTAAAACATGCCCTTTCACAGAATAACACCCACAATGCAACAGTTATTGTTGAGCCACTGATTAGCTATGGCCTGTAAACCCTTTATAAAGTGGTGGTAGACCTCTTCTGTGAGTTGGGACTGTTCAGATGCTCTTCTGCATTTATTCATTATAAATTGTGCCAACGGAAACATAGCTATTAAAAAAAAAATTGTTTTTGTGTTTTGCTGGGCCCACAATCTCCCTGGGGGGCTGGGGTCAGTCGAGGAGGGGTACCCACTTGAAAGCTCCATGAAGTTGCAAAATGTCTGACTCCACAGATGATGGCCTGAGATGGAAAGGAGCGATTAAAACCCTTACTCATGTGAAGCACCTTGAGGCAGCTTGAAAGTGAACTGCAACACATAAGGTGCAGGAAACACCCCTGTCAGGTTATAGTGGTTTTGAAGTTGTGTACCTTGAAACACGCTTTATTTCAGTTCCTTTCATGTCCAAACTCTAGATCTGATAGCAACCAATGCCACAGCTGCCTGTTCTACATTTATTCTTTTAAGCGATAAAACCACTTATTGCTACAGTTTTACCCAAGCTCTTTACAATATTTGTGTAAAATCTGTTTTACCTCTGACAAAAATCATCTTAACTGGTACATTGTTCCTCCAGCCAAATTCCCACTGTAGCAATTGCTAGCGCAGCACCAAATCTGTATTCATAAATCCTTAAAATGAATTGTGAGACTCACCATGTCAATTTTTATCTCCCAAGGCTTCTGTCTTCAAAGATGGTGACCTCAATCTTGACAGGATTTAGTCAAGGCAGCAAATTTGAAGCAAGGTTGGGATTCCATTTTAGGATAAATATACAAAATAAAATGTACAACGTAGTCTGATGTGATCTTTACAGACCTCACATGCTTACACATTTAGTACAACTTATTCCAAAACATAAATTTCCATGAATATTAAAGATACAAACATATATAAGAAACATTTTCATCACTGTGTCCCACAGCAGTTTGTACTCAAGGTTGTTTAAACAAAGCAATATCTTCACCTGGTGGACATTTACGAAGACTACGGGTACTAAAGAATTTCAGCAAGAGCTTTAGTGTGTGTGTGTGTGTGTACACACACACACACACACACACACACACACACACACACACACACACACACACACACACACACACACACACACACACACACACACACACACACACACACACACACACACACACACACACAGAGAGAGAGTGGGTCCAGAAAGTATTCAAAGCGCTTCACTTCCTCCACATTGTGTTATGTTACAGCCTTATTCAAAAATAGTGTAAATTCATTCTTTTCTTTAAAATTCTACTCACAACACTCCATAATGACATTAATAAATTATATACATATATATGTATTTTTTAAATTTTGCTAATTTATTAAAAAATAAAAACTAAGAAATCACATCAATCAATCAATCAATCAATTTTTTTATATAGCGCCAAATCACAACAAACAGTTGCCCCAAGGCGCTTTATATTGTAAGGCAAGGCCATACAATAATTATGTAAAACCCCAACGGTCAAAACGACCCCCTGTGAGCAAGCACTTGGCTACAGTGGGAAGGAAAAACTCCCTTTTAACAGGAAGAAACCTCCAGCAGAACCAGGCTCAGGGAGGGGCAGTCTTCTGCTGGGACTGGTTGGGGCTGAGGGAGAGAACCAGGAAAAAGACATGCTGTGGAGGGGAGCAGAGATCGATCACTAATGATTAAATGCAGAGTGGTGCATACAGAGCAAAAAGAGAAAGAAACAGTGCATCATGGGAACCCCCCAGCAGTCTACGTCTATAGCAGCATAACTAAGGGATGGTTCAGGGTCACCTGATCCAGCCCTAACTATAAGCTTTAGCAAAAAGGAAAGTTTTAAGCCTAATCTTAAAAGTAGAGAGGGTGTCTGTCTCCCTGATCTGAATTGGGAGCTGGTTCCACAGGAGAGGAGCCTGAAAGCTGAAGGCTCTGCCTCCCATTCTACTCTTACAAACCCTAGGAACTACAAGTAAGCCTGCAGTCTGACAGCGAAGCGCTCTATTGGGGTAATATGGTACTACGAGGTCCCTAAGATAAGATGGGACCTGATTATTCAAAACCTTATAAGTAAGAAGAAGAATTTTAAATTCTATTCTAGAATTAACAGGAAGCCAATGAAGAGAGGCCAATATGGGTGAGATATGCTCTCTCCTTCTAGTCCCCGTCAGTACTCTAGCTGCAGCATTTTGAATTAACTGAAGGCTTTTTAGGGAACTTTTAGGACAACCTGATAATAATGAATTACAATAGTCCAGCCTAGAGGAAATAAATGCATGAATTAGTTTTTCAGCATCACTCTGAGACAAGACCTTTCTGATTTTAGAGATATTGCGTAAATGCAAAAAAGCAGTCCTACATATTTGTTTAATATGCGCTTTGAATTACATATCCTGATCAAAAATGACTCCAAGATTTCTCACAGTATTACTAGAGGTCAGGGTAATGCCATCCAGAGTAAGGATCTGGTTAGACACCATGTTTCTAAGATTTGTGGGGCCAAGTACAATAACTTCAGTTTTATCTGAGTTTAAAAGCAGGAAATTAGAGGTCATCCATGTCTTTATGTCTGTATCATGTTGCTCAATACTTTGTTGATGCACCTTTGGCAGCAATTACAGCCTCAGCCTTTAATATGATGCCACAAGCTTGGTGCACCTATCTTTGGGCAGTTTTGTCCATTCCTCTTTGCAGCACCTCTCAAGCTCCATCAGGTTGGATGGTGAGCGTTGGTGCACAGACATTTTCAGATCTCTCCAGAGATGTTCAATTGGATTCAGGTCTGGTCTCTGGCTAGGCCACTCAAGGACATTCACAGAGTTGTCCTGAAGCCACTCCTTTGATATCTTGGCTGTCTGCTTAGGGTCACTGTCCTGCTGAAAGATGAACTGTCACACCAGTCTGAGGCCAAGAGCACTCTGGACCAGGTTTTCATCCAGGATGTCTCTGCACATTGCTGCATTCATCTTCCCCTCAATCCTGACTAGTCTCCCAATTCCTGCTGCTGAAAAACATCCCCACAGCATGATGCTGCCACCACATGCTTCATTGTAGGGATGGTATTGGCTAGATGATGAGCGGTGCCTGGTTTCCTCCAAACATGACGCCTGGCATTCTAGCCAAAAAGATCCATCTTTGTCTCATCAGACCGAAGAATTTTGTTTCTCATGGTCTAAGAGAGTGACTATCGGTTCTACGTAGGTCACCTCCCTGTCTAAGGCTCTTCTCCCCAACCGCTCAATTCAGACAGGCGGCCAGCTCTAGGAAGAGTCCTGGTGGATATGAACTTCTTCCATTTTCAGATAATGGGAGGCCACCGTGCTAATTGGGATCTTCAAAGCAACAGAAATGTTTCTGTACCCTTCTTCAGATTTGTGCCTTTGAGACAGTAATGTCTCTGAGGTCTACAGACAATTCCTTTGACTTCATGCTTGGTTTGTGCTCTGACATGCACTGTCAACAGTGGGACCTTATATGTAGTCAGGTGTGTGCTTTTCCAAATCATGTCCAATCAACTGAATTTACCCCAGGTGGACTCTAATTAAGCTGTGGACATCACAAACATCAGTGGAAACGGGATGAACCTGAGCTCAATTTTGAGGCTGTGAATACTTATGAACATGTGAATTCTTGTTTTTGTTTTTTTTTTAATAACTTTGCAAAAATCTCGAAGAAAAAAAAAACTGTTTTCACATAGTCATTATGGGGTATTGTGTGTCAAATTTTGAGGAAAATATGAATTTCATCCATTTTAGAATAAAGCTGTAACATTAAAAAAAAAAAGGAAAACGTGCAGCACTGAATATTTTCTGGATGTACTATATTATACACACACACACACACACACACACACACACACACACACACACACACACACACACACACACACACACACACACACACACACACACACACACACACACAAACAGCACGTTGCCCGTGGGGATCCACAGGCTGTAGATTAGGTAGTGTTTATAAAATAGGTAGCTGACATTTTTCAAGGGTGGTAATAAATTATGCAAAGTTTCTATAATGATTTTAACTGAAAGTGCAGGAAATTAAAATATATTAACTGAAAGTGCAGAGAATTAAAATGAGAACATTTTGTAAATCACTATGCAACAAATTTTTATTTTTGTTTTGTTCCTGGGTACACAGTGTGTTTTCCTAACCTGTTATGCCTTAAATAAATAGAAAATAGCTGTTATGCCACAGAAACTTTGTTTCTGTAATCAGGACAATGATATTTTGAAATCTGTCTGTTTTCAAGAATATTCTCGATTCGCCTTCACTACTACTGAGTAGTCTTCTAGAATAATCTTTAACTGCTATAACTGTCCAGAATTTTCTAGAAGTTTCCAGAATTATGTAGAAATTTCAAGAATCTTTTAGAACTTTCTTGAACGTTAAAAAAAATAAAATCAAAGTTTGTGCTGAATGTAGTCATTTTTCCATAGACTTTAGACATAAGCAGTTGAAATATAACACTTAGAAGCCAGGAACAAAAATTGGGTTACATAGTATAATTGTATTTATTATTTGGCACTTTTAGTTTATATGTTTTACACCTAGCAATCTTGAGATATGTCCTTTGTTGAATGCTTGTCTGGTTACTAGGGACTGATTAATGGTGATATCAATGTCCATTGTTCACTGTTACCTATTATGCCCAATTTCTCCAAAAATGTTAGTCCTATAAACTGTTGGTTTTTGCAGCGTTTATCCCTAATCCAAAATATATAAGCATACCAGACGGCAAATGTTAGCTCTCCCTAGTTCCTCCATGATTGAAGTTATACATGCATGCGCACAAATACATAGGTCACTTTACTTTTAACATATAGAAGATACACGCACACACACACACGCACACACACACGCACACACACACACTGAACACATTAACAGAGGAACATAGATCAGAAGGACAATTTCAATCAAACAGAAACTGTAATTACTGAATTCAGATACAATAGTAACAAGCCACACTGTCAAACATTTATACAGTAAGTAATGTCATTCATTTTCCTTGGCTCAAACACTAAAACAACAGTTGAGGTGAGAGTTTGCTGTCAATCTCCCGCTTCTATAACCCCAACAGTGTGGTGCCAAAGTCAGCAAAGTGGCTCAGCGGTGTCTGAGAAATAAACCAGATCCCCCTCACCCCTATAAAATCATACACGAGAAGGGAACAAAGCTCAGCTGTGAACAATTTCTCTCATATTTTCTGATCCTTAATCGCCTATTACAGCCTAGCTACGATTAATTGGGATCTTGAGTCACAGTGGAAAAGCCAGGATGTTGCTGCCACCGTTGATTTCATGCAGATGCCGTGGATTACATACTAACTTATATCTGGTGGTTTTACAGGGTATCCCTACATCGGGCTGGATTTCCTGGAACCCAGCATGGCTGCTGTGTTCCATTTTTAAACCAGGCAATGCTGGGCATTAAAAAAATAAATAAACATGAAAGAAGCAATAGATGATGTAAATGACAACCACAATTTATTTTACACGCTTGGTCAGTGGAAGCTCATTGTCTGAAAAAGCAATGTAGTTGCGTTCTCAGTCTCATGCCTGGGTCAGTGAACTTCTACCACTGAAGGACTCACTTAGCTCATTTCATATTGATGCAAACTAAAGCATCTTTGATTGCATATTTTCTTGTGTGCATTGAGCACGAAGTATTCAAAAATGTCTCCAACAGTGGGCAAATCAGAGCCAAATTACACCCGACCTCCAAAATGATTAACATTTCAGCAACTACTTTGACAAATATGTTTATTGCTGTGTAGTGACGTCATACAAATGTGGGTAATTGTATATTATATTCAAAACGTGTACTTTTCTCATTCCAGTAAGTGTTGCCCATTCCTCGCTGTACTTTGTGCTCCTATCTTTCATCATCCCTGCAGTTCAGGTAGGTATTATACCTTGCAGGTGACTAGCATTCATTTCGGAGGATGTGCGCAAAGAAAACTTGGCATGTCTTATCACAGGTTCACAATTGCTGAATGTTAAGAAAGCTCCTGTAAAGTTGTAGAGGACGCCCAGACAGCTAAGCATCTTGGAATGACTGCAGCAAATTCTGCCAATGCAGAAATCTATTGCTCCACCATGCCTTAATAATTGGCTTGGGGGAATATCTGTTATAGAAATGAAAACACTGACTTCCTCTAAGAACATAATTTAGAGAAGGTTTGACAGATTATGGGAGCCCTTTATGATAATCTTTTACACTCTTGACAGGAGCTCAAAGTCTGTGCCTGTTGCCAACAAACCAACATTGTAGTACATTATCTGTTTGTGCAGTTGCATAGTGTGTCTAAATATTTTTGTGATTTAATGTAACAGCACCTTTAGTGATGGATGCTCCTCTTTGTTAACAACTGGCAGGAATTTGTTTTTTCCGTCTCCAACAGTACGTTTGCGTGTGCGTGCGAGGGGGATTGAATCAAATTCTTGAAATTGCAGGTAATGAGATTAATGTTGATCAGGCTCATGTAAACTTTATCTTCTAATACTGTGAGGGTACAAGATCTAAATATTAATGCTCATGTAATGGTGAGGAAAAAAAAGGTGCACTATAGCATTTTTAGTGACATTAGTGGCGAGGTTTCAGGCTGCAACCAACCTTAACCTCTCCTTTTGCAAGCATGCACATGTTCACTCCTTCACAAGTGTTTCGGTTTTGCTGAATTAGAAAGATGACGTACTGAAGACAAGATACCTGACTGAGCTGTACAGCATGTTAGACAACAGAGACAGAAAAGCTCATATATGGGAGCAGAATGGACTGACTCTCAATGACTACGTTTACATGCCATTAATATTCAGGTTATGGTCAATATTCTGGTTTCTGAATCATTAGGAATAACCCGTTTACATGCTTAAGCAGACAGAGTTACTCCTGTATATGTACATGGTCATTGGTATCATTTGGAATATCCCCATTTAAACAGTGATGCACGTCTTCCACTGGTGCTTGATTTAGTCTGGCGTTCGTGCAAATCCTGCTTTGCGTAACTTTTCGGCCACCTTCTTGTAAATGTTGCTATCTCGGTACTTTCTACCATCAATAAAAGACATATTCATGTATGTCACGATACTAATGAAGTCCAGCGGTCCCTCGTTTATCGCGGGAGTTACATTCTAAAAATAACCCGCAATAGGCGAAATCCGCAAAGTAGTCAGCGTTAGTTTTTACAATTATTATAGATGTTTTAAGGC
Organism: Thalassophryne amazonica; assembly: GCF_902500255.1. Taxonomy (NCBI): domain Eukaryota; kingdom Metazoa; phylum Chordata; class Actinopteri; order Batrachoidiformes; family Batrachoididae; genus Thalassophryne; species Thalassophryne amazonica. The sequence goes on from NC_047107.1 coordinate 105,358,429, forward strand.
TGTAAAACCCCTCACTACACACTTTATACACTTTTCTCAAACAGGCATTAACATGTTCTCACTTTTCTCTCCTGTGTAAACACTCTCTTTTTTCTTCTGGGCGAGAAGATTATAAACAGACACACGCAGAATACAATGCGCATGCTCTCCCTTCGCTCACTGCCTCCGGGGGTACGGATGCGGGACCCGCAAAGAATCCAAGTCATGGCCACGGAGCTCTGCAGCTGCGGTATACCGAGACCCTGCGGCGCTGTGGATTTTCCCGCGAGCGTAGTCTCTGGACCTGTTGCCAGAGTTGGCGCAGCTCCGCACAACAGAGAGGGGGGCGGTGTGAGTGGCCCACTGCGGCGTTTACCGAGTCCACAGACTCAGTAAGCACATCGGAGGCAGTGAGAGCAATCGCGGTGATACCGACCGGTGCAGCGACCGGCCCGCCAGATAAGGATGCAGAACATAATGCGCTGTTTATCTCTGCTGCTGTGGTGTCCGGTGGGTTGCACGCGCCGCATACAAGTAGTTGCCGTACTCAAAAGACCAAGATTCCTTGCAGATAGGACATGCGCAGACAAAATAATGTTCCTTTCTATGGGGATATCCTGATGCACGTTTATATGACCTGATATTTGGGTTAGAAAAGGAGTAACCCAGGGGTCATATTCGGGTTTTTAAAAACCGGAATATGAGCATATTCGGGTTTTTGCAGGTGTTTACATGGCCGTGCGCAACGGGGTTATTGCTAATGTTCTGGTTATGAAAGGGTTATTGGCTGCATGTAAACGTAGTCACTGTTGTTGGAAAGGGTTGCGCTTTTATCACTGTATGCATTGTAAACTTGTTAGCTGTATATTCAGGGGTCCACATAACTGGTACTCATGATGCTTGTGCATGCTAAAAATAAATGCATAGTAGAAAACAAGGGGAAGCACTTCATAAGAGGAAAGCAATTACAGATTGTAGAAAATGTTTTCCCTCTGCTGTGCATCAATGATGTTTAGCACACACGAGTATAATGAGTACCAGTTACGTGCACCCCGTGTATACTGTCACAGAAACAAAGCGAACTCTCTCTTTTTTCTTACATGAAATCAGCATGACAGGAAAAAAATGCAATGTGAACATGGGCCACTGTTAGCTAGCTGGTTAGCAACTGACTGGCAGTAACGGGTCAGTTAACATTGCCAAACTTTAGCCAGCCAAAACACAGAAGCACACTACATTTACATGAAAGCCAACTTTGAGTTGAGTTCGCTCCCCCACCCCCCCAAAAAACAGGGGTCCATCCATTTTTTTTTTAAAAGTTGTCCTATGTTGATCACTGCTTTTGCCCATGTCAGTCTGATTCCCTATTGGCATGAGGCACTTCAGGGGGTGACTTTTTTTTTTTTTTTGTTTGTTTTTTTTAAGACTTGGCATTCTCTCGGAGAGGGTCATTTGTTGATGTTTCTTTACTCCATATTGTTCGCTGCACCACTGATTCTAGAAAACAAACTGCAATCCTTTCTGGCTATTCTGTGAGAACAATAAACAGGCTGTTACAGGCAACCAAAAATTGGTGAATGGCATGTTTCTTTTTTAGGTGAAATGTCAACCTGTTCACACATGGCCATTAAAAAGTGATTTGTGTTTAAAATAAATAAACCACCATATTACGAGGTCTGTTAGAAAAGTATCCAACCTTTTTATTTTTTTCAAAAACCTGATGGATTTGAATCACATGTGCTTGCATGAGCCAACCTTGAATCTTCGTGCGCATGCGTGAATTTTTTTCACGCCTGTCGATTGCATCATTTGCTTGTAAGCAGCCTTTGTGTGAGGATGGGGGGAGTCTCTCGTTGTTTTTCTTTGCAAGGAAATGGCGGAACGACTGCATCAAATTTTGCCAGAAACTGGGCAACAGCCAGGTGGAAACCAAGCGGATTATTCAGACGGCTTTCGGTGGCTTTTCAGTCGTGTGACTATCCAAGAAATTGTGGAAGAGGTGAGCATGTCACAACATGTCCTGTGAGACTTCAACACGGTGGCGCTTTTGTTCCGCCATCAGCTTCGTGCCGAAGCCATCGGCATGAATTTCGCTGCAACTCTTTTCATGGCAAAATCTTCTGTCACAGTGGAATGTACCGAAAAAGTGCTGATGTCCACCTCTTCCGCAATTTATCAGATAGTCACACGACGGTCCCACATCATCACAGCGTTCACTTTGGAAATGATCCGGTCATTTCAGCATGTTGATGGCCACCCGGAGCGAGGCCCGCTCTCAACCGTTGTGCAGCCGTCTTTAAACCGGTTGTACTGCTCCTTAATCTGTGTGATGCCCATAGCATCGTCACCGAAAGCCGTCTGAATAATCCGAATGGTTTCCACCTGGCTGTCGCCCAGTTTCTGGCAAAATTTGATGCAGTCGTGGTGCTCCAGTCATTCTGCCATTTCCTTGCAAAGAAAAAATGACGAGAGACTCCACCCATCCTCACACAAAGGCTGCTTACAAGCAAATGACGCAATCGACAGGCGTGAAAAAATTTACGCATGCGCACGAAGGTTCAAGGTTGGCTCATGCAAGTGCACGTGATTCAAATCCATCAGGTTTTCGAAAAAATAAAAAGGTCGGATACTTTTCTAACAGACCTCGTAGTGCAACAGATAACAGAATATTTACAGAGGAATCCTGCAAATGGCGATAGAAGCACCAAATTCGGCACAAATACTCCTTAGACATTACTCTTTTGAAAAAAAATGATTGGCCATTTGAATTGTCAGTGGGCAGCCAGGTAGGGGTCAACTGAAGAATTACAAAGGGGTCAAAATTAAAAGATGCTCCAATCATATTGAAAACTATACCACATTATTTGTCTGATCATAAAGATTCCAAAAAGGTATGGTTTGGACAATCTGTGACTGAATGTTGTGGAGTTACGGGGTAAAAACAACAAGAATGGTGACAAAGGCCACTTTCAGTTTGTACAGGGGTCAAAAGTTAAAGTTGCTCTAATTTTGTTAAAAAGTGATGCAAACTGGTTTACTGTAGCACTTAGTGTTACTGGTTGAGTTAATAGGGTTTTAAAAAGGAATAGTTTGCATCACGAGTTAAGACATGTCACATCATAGAATCCAATGGATGGATTGTTTGACCTTTGCAGACCAAACATTCAACCGTCAAAACTATACCATTTATTCATCCTATCTGCTCAACCAATAATTTGCACAAAGATTTACCAAAATTGGAGCAAATTTAACTTTCAACCCGACCTTTGTCAACATTTTTGCTGTTTTTACCCCATAACTCTATAACATTCAGTTTCAAACAGTCCAAACTATACCTTTTTGGAATCTTTATGCTCAGACAAATAATGTGGTGTAGTTTTCAATATGATTGGAGCATCTTTTAATTTTGACCCCTGTGTAATTCTTCAATTGACCCTTACCTGGCAGTCTATTGAAAATTAAAATGGCCAATTTTTTTTTCCCAAAAAAGTAATGTCTAAGGAATATTTGTCCTGAATTTGTTGCTTCTATCACCATTTGTGATCGTATCATCTGATTTGAGGCCACATGTTCTGGACACTCGGGTGAAGAGAGGGGCAGAGCTGTCAACTGATTACCATCTGGTGGTGAGTTGGATCAGAGGGTGGAGGAGGACTTTGGACAGACCTGGTAAGCCCAAACGGATAATGCGGGTGAACTGGGAACCCTCGAACACCGTGGTGGACACCGGTGGTCAGGGAAGCCGTCCGACTGAAGGAGTCCATCTGGGATATGTTATCTCGGAGGACTCCAGAGGCAGTTGCAAGGTACCGATAGGCCCGAAGGGCAGCAGCCTCTGCTGTGGGGGAGGCAAAGCCGCGGGCGTAGGAACAGTTCAAAGCAACCATGGAGAAGGACTTTTGGTCGGCACCAAGGTGCTTCTGGCGGACCATGAGGCACCTCAGGAGGGGAAAAACGGGGAACCATCCAAGCTGTCTACAGTAAGGATGGGAATCTGTTGACCTCAACTGAGGATGTAATCCGGCGCTGGAAGGAACACTTTGAGGAACTCCTGCATCAGACCGGAGCGCCCTCTAGAGTAGGGGCAAAACTGGAAGCTGATGGAGGATTTTCATCAATTTCCCTGGTGGAAGTCACTGAGGTAGTCAAACAACTCCGCAGTGGCAAGGCCCAGGGGGTTGATGAGATCTGTCCAGAAATGCTGAAGGCTCTGGGTGTGGAGGGATGGTCTTGGATGAGATGCCTCTTCAACATTGCGTTGTGGTCTGGGACAGTGCCCAAGGAGTGGCAAACTGGGGTGGTGGTCCCCATATTTAAAAGGGGGACCAGAGAGTGTGTGCCAACTACAGGGGCATCACACTACTCAGCCTCCCTGGTAAAGTCTACTTCAGGGTGCTGGAAAGGAGGGTTTGGCCGATAGTCAAACCTCAGACTGAAGAGGAACAATGCGGGTTCCGTCCTGGTCATGGAACAACCGACCAGCTCTTTACTCTCACAAGGATCCTGGAGGGTGCCTGGGAGTATGCCTACCCAGTCTACATGTGTTTTGTGGACTTGGAGAAGGCGTACGATCGAGTACCCCGGGAGATACTGTGGTGCTGATACTGTGGGAGTATGGACTGAGGTCCCTTCTCAGGGCCATCCAATCTCTGTACTCGCAAAGCGAAAGCTGTGTTCGGGTGCTCGGCAGTAAGTCGGACTCGTTTCCGGTGGAGGTTGGCCTCTGCCAGGGCTGCGCCTTGTCACCAATCCTGTTTGTGATATTCATGGACAGGATATCGAGGCGTAGTCGGGGGAGGAGGGTTTCCGGTTTGGTGGGCTCAGGGTCTCATCACTGCTTTTTGAAGATGACGTGGTCCTGTTGGCTTCATTGGCCGGTGACCTCCAAGACTCACTGGAGCGGTTCGCAGCCGAGTGTGAAGCGGTTGGGATGAGGATCAGCACCTCTTAATCTGAGGCCATGGTTCTCAGCAGGAAACTGATGGATTGCCTACTCTGAGTAGGGAATATGGCCTTGTCCCAAGTGAAGGAGTTCAAGTACCTCGGGGTCTTGTTCATGAGTGAGGGGACAATGGAGTGTGAGATTTGCCGGAGAATCGGCGCAGCAGGGGCGGTATTGCAGTCGCTCTACCGTATTGTTGTGATGAAAAGGGAGCTAACCCAAAAGGTGAAGCTCTCGATCTACTGGTCAATCTTCGTTCCTACTCTCACCTATGGTCATGAGTGTTGGGTCATGACCGAAAGAACTAGACCGCGGGTACAAGCGGCCGAAATGGGCTTCTTCGGGAGGGGGCTGGTGTCTCCCTTAGAGACAGGGTGAGAAGTTCAGTCATCCGTGGGAGGTTCGGAATAGAGTCACTGCTCCTTCGCATTGAAAGGAGCCAGCTGAGGTGGTTCGGGCATCTGGTAAGGATGCCTCCTGGGCACCTCCCAAGGGAGGTGTTCCAGGCACATCCATCTGTGAGGAGAACCCAGGGAAGATCCAGGACTAGGTGGAGAGATTATATCTCCACACTGGCCTGGCAACGCCTCAGGATCCCCCAGTCAGAGGGGGTCAATGTGGCGCGGGAAAGGGAAGTCTGGGGTCACCTGCTGGAGCTGTGGCCCCTGCGACCCAAACCCGGAAAAGCGGTTGAAGATGAGTGAGTAAGGTTGTTCATACTGATTTTTTAACATTTTGTTTAATGCCATGAAAATGATTTTCTATTGGTATCCACTGAAATTAATACAAATCTATTTTACACATTTTCAGCTCATAAATGTGCAAACTGCAAATATTTACAGCCACTTCTTCAATACACGTCAATTTCTTAACATGTATGTAAAGTTAATCAATTATAAAGATAGTGGGTTTTGTTGTGACTGTAATTTTGGATTAATCTCGACTTTAATACTACCCTACTATAATAGTTTATGCAGATAAATTCATGTAACATCTATTTAGACAGACAACTACAGAATGGTTTTTGTTTTGGGCTAAAGAGTTAAAGCTTCAACAGATAATGCTGAGGTAAACTGTTTCTCATAGAAGTGAGTATCTTTTCCTAACTACAGACACTGAAGGGGAGGATACAACTCTCAAGCCTCTCTCGATGGGATCGGTGAGAAGGAGGCCCCGTGGTGTGTAGATCTTGTCATTCTGTTCCTGTATGTACTTTGCAATCTTCTTCAAAACCTAACAAAACAAACAAAAAAGTCCATCAAAACAGGTTTCCTATTATTCACCTGGAAAAAAAGGCAGGTCAGGTCAAACTGCAAGCACAATAACTGAACACTGTCAAAATGCTAAACAGAATATTTTAGTCCATTGCCAGTTTTTTTTTTTTTTTGTAACAATATAGAATACTGCATACTGTGGTATCAATACAAAAACTTCTAATGGTTACAATGTGCAACTACTGCCTACCTCAGCTTAAACATGTGGCACAGAAGTGAAACGTCCTTCACAGATATCAGTTTCTCTATATTGAAACTATGAAAATATTTCAGTGTTTCTGGAACATATTTTGGCTTGAAGAATTTTGGACTGCAGTGGTTGTGAGTGTAGAAACCCGATGTCTCTGGTTACTTATGTAACAACACACTGCAGGCTTCATTCACCCATACTGTGGTGTCATTTCTGTAACTAATATGGACAGATGTAAAGGGTTAACGAGTACCCTACTTGCAAATAAAATGCCAGAAAATACAAACGAATGACAAGATTCAATCACTGTGTGAAGCACTTTGGCCACCCTCTGGGCTGTGGAAAGGCTATATAAATAAACTTTGATTGATTGATTGAATCATCTAATCTCTGTGTGCTTCTTTCAGCTGAATGATGGAAAAATAAAAGGGATAAAAGTGCGATCATTACATATTAAGCTCCAAAGTTATAAACTTATTACTCATCAAATTTGATTGTTTTAAAAACAAAAATAGTGCATACATTAACTCGTATCTGAAAATCATTCAATTACCTAGTGGCTCTTGGGTACAATTTAGTGACTACATTTAAAATTATTTTTTGATGATGAAATCCAGTTCAATTTCATCTGGTCTGCTTGAGGTTTCTTCCTATAGAAGAAAAAAAAGTGCTACAAGATTTATTTTCTTGCCACTGTCGCAATTGTGTTTGCTCATGGGGTTGGTGAAGTCCTGACTCACCGATAGCACTGTGAGGTGACTTATGACTTACAGCTATATATTCAGGGATGAGAATAGGCAAAGAAAAATCTCTGAAAATCAGAGGGGCCCCGGGAGGTCGCCGTAGGCCCCCAGCAGGGTCCAGGGGCATTCGCTGATCACGAATGTGATGATTTGAGGCAGAGGCATCAGGTGTCCTCAGGAACTGCTGCAACATGTTACCACGCGTTACGACAAATGACACATGTTGCTGGAGAATTATCAGGAACCATTATGCATGGTCAAGAATAATGTTCCGTGTTGTTGCACACTATCGCTCGTAACAGCATAACGTTAAGTTCTGTCACGCTGTGAATGAGGCGAATAGTCTCCACACACACACACCACCATATCTATCCAACTGTCAGTTGCTGAACAATTCAGATTGCTCCAGTTTGCTCCTCAAAATCCACAGCAGAAGAACTTTGTGACTACATGCTGAGTTGGGCTATGTGCCATGGAGGAGGAGGAGACGGAGAGAGCCAGATGTGTGACTCCATGCGGCTCTCATCTCACGCATTTTCCACACACATCAGGCACAGCAGCAGCAGGTGGAACAACTGCAGGAGCGCACTGATGAGTATTGGAACTTAACTTTTAGCCGACTTGGCATCACTGTCCTTCAGCATAGTGCAGCAATAAAACTGAATATGGTGCAGCATGGTTTGATTTTGCGCATGTCGGAGAAGAACGCTTGTCACGCTCTATTAAGGATCACCACTAATCAAGACGGATCAACATGCTCAGTTGCAACCTCCACGACACGAGGCGAAATAAGGGTGGTGCGTGACATTCTGGAAGATTTTTTGACAACCAAAAACATGCTTCATGAAAATCATGAATATCACGCACCAACACGCACTACAACCCCTGGCAAAAATTATGGAATCACCGGCCTTGGAGGATGTTGATTCAGTCGTTTAATTTTGTAGAAAAAAAAGCAGCTCACAGACATGACACAAAATTAAAGTCATTTCAAATGGCAACTTTCTGGCTTTAAGAAACACTATAAGAAATCAGGAAAAAAAAATTGTGGCAGTCAGTAACGGTTACTTTTTTAGACCAAGCAGAAAAAAAATATGGAATCACTCAATTCTGAGGAAAAAATTATGGAATCATGAAAAACAAAAGAACGCTCCAACACATCACTAGTATTTTGTTGCACCACCTCTGGCTTTTATAACAGCTTGCAGTCTCTGAGGCATGGACCTAATGAGTGACAAACAGTACTCTTCATCAATCTGGCTCCAACTTTCTCTGATTGCTGTTGCCAGATCAGCTTTGCAGGTTGGAGCCTTGTCATGGACCATTTTCTTCAACTTCCACCAAAGATTTTCAATTGGATTAAGATCCGGACTATTTGCAGGCCATGACATTGACCCTATGTGTCTTTTTGCAAGGAATGTTTTCACAGTTTTTGCTCCATGGCAAGATGCATTATCATCTTGAAAAATGATCTCATCATCCCCAAACATCCTTTCAATTGATGTTTTGTTGTGCATTTTCAATTTTTGAGACATATTGCTTTAAGTTTTCTGTCTTGATGCTTTGATGTCTTCCTTGGTCTACCAGTATGTTTGCCTTTAACAACCTTCCCATGTTGTTTGTATTTGGTCCAGAGTTTAGACACAGCTGACTGTGAACAACCAACATCTTTTGCAACATTGCGTGATGATTTACCCTCTTTTAAGAGTTTTCTAATCCTCTCCTTTGTTTCAATTGACATCTCTCGTGTTGGAGCCATGATTCATGTCAGTCCACTTGGTGCAACAGCTCTCCAAGGTGTGATCACTCCTTTTTAGATGCAGACTAACGAGCAGATCTGATTTGATGCAGGTGTTAGTTTTGGGGATGAAAATGTACAGGGTGATTCCATAATTTATTCCTCAGAATTGAGTGAGTCCATATTTTTTTCCCCTCTGCTTGGTCTAAAAAAGTAACCGTTACTGACTGCCACAATTATTTTTCCTGATTTCTTATAGTGTTTCTTAAAGCCAGAAAGTTGCCATTTGAAATGACTTTAGTTTTGTGTCATGTCTGTGATATGCTTTTTTTTTCTACAAAATTAAACAACTGAATGAACATCCTCCGAGGCCGGTGATTCCATAATTATTGCCAGGGGTTGTATTAAGAAACCTACTCAGATGCATTAAGTCACGTTAAGAATGTCAGGAATGTGCCAAACGCTAATGGTGGTAATGTGCTATCAGTGTGTCCAAACGCACCATTAGAAGCATTTTGGGCCACTAGTGAGAACTAATTTCATTAATTTCCATTTTATATTTTTTTGTATGTTGAGGTATGTGGCAACCTAACTGTAATAAAAGAATCCGTCTATGTAGACCTTCTTTCAGTGATAACTGCCTCGTGCTGTAGCATATGTACTTACTATAAATGCCATACCACTGGGCAGATATCACTGAACTCGCCAAAACTATTCTTTAAGTGTCTTTCCTTAACTTGCAATGAGCTCTGAAATACACTGAATCTTCAAGCAAGTATGTGTACATCATTTAAAGAGATTAAAACAACATTTGTGGTATAAAACAATGACTATTAATATTTACATGTGAAATGTATGCTTACAAATTATTGCCCCATAATAAATTCTGAAATCACAACATGTTTGCAGCCCGACTAATTTATGTCAGTCACCAGCAAAACCCTACAGGCACAAACAGCATAGTAACATTAAAAAGCACACATCCTGTGCACCAGCTGAACCGTAGTCTATGAAATTCACCAAAATAAAATTGATGCAGGCCAATTTCAGCATGCAGGCAAATTATATTTTGGCATTTTTGAATGGTTTATCTGTTGAGTAAAAACTGAAAGAAATCAACTGTAATGCCTGAAAAAAGTTTCAGTAGGAACTATTTTAGCCATCAGGTCAAGTGATAGTGGGAAGTGTTGGCTTTTTAAATACTTGAAAGACACTGGACTCAGAGAGGATTTTGTACTGCTATAACAGACTGATGCAGCAGGTGGCAGCAATGTAACAATAAGGATGCCAGCGGCCCTTATACGCCACAAAAGAAGAAGGGTTTGTTTTTCTCCATACAGGTAACGTCTTCAGAAAAAGCATGTTTTGTCTCAAAATAAAGCCATTTTATATATATAGGTTAGCAGTTTTATATGAAAAAATAAACAGAGCCTGGAAACAAATTTTTGACAACAATCCGTATACAAACACTGGTTTTGCAGCACTGAATTGCACTTCATTACATGCACGGTAACTGCACCACACAAACATTTTAATTGCATGAACAAATTATTGGTCACACACCTGAGCACTGGATGTTGGGTCACTGAGCAGTATAGGTGCTGTGGGCTTTGGGGCTCACTGTGCCTCTTCTGCACTCTAGACCCGGGAAAATTAGTCTGTTTAATATTAATTTGATGACACGTTTCTTCATCATGGCCTCTACTGGTGGTTGGCTCTCACTGCGGTATTGTATCACTTCCTGTTCCGGAGCACAGCGGTGTTTTGCTGTATCTGTTAGCTGTTTAATCTGTGCAGTTAGATTGATCTATTTAACTAGATAACGATTTGTTTCACAGTGTAATCTTCACGTGCCTTAACTAAAGCACTCCCTCTGCTGAATCACCTCTAAATTATTTACACATTATTCACTTTGTGTGTTTTTAGGAATCCGCTAGCTTAGCGCAGCTACTAGCTCTTAGCCGGTTTAGCATGGCGGCTTCTCTTGTCTCTCCTGCACTTTTCTGCTCTGGGTGTGAAATGTTTAGTTATTCCTCGGCCTCCTTTAGCAGTAACGGTACTTGTAATAAGTGTAGCTTATTCGTAGCTTTGGAGGCCAGGCTGGGCGAATTGGAGACTCTGCTCCGCACCGTGGAAAATTCTACAGCTAGCCAGGCCCCTGTAGTCGGTGTGGACCAAGGTAGCTTAGCCGCCGTAAGTTTCCCTCTGGCAGATCCCGAGCAGCCGGGAAAGCAGGCCGACTGGGTGACTGTGAGGAGGAAGCGTAGTTCTAAACAGAAGCCCTGTGTACACCGCCAACCCGTTCACATCTCTAACCGTTTTTCCCCACTCGACGACACACCCGCCGAGGATCAAACTCTGGTTATTGGCGACTCTGTTTTGAGAAATGTGAAGTTAGTGACACCAGCAACCATAGTCAGTTGTCTTCCGGGGGCCAGAGCAGGCGACATTGAAGGAAATTTGAAACTGCTGGCGAAGGCTAAGCGTAAATTTGATAAGATTGTAATTCACATCGGCAGTAATGACACCCGGTTATGCCAATCGGAGGTCACTAAAATTAACATTGAATCGGTGTGTAACTTTGCAAAAACAATGTCGGACTGTAGTTTTCTCTGGGCCCCTCCCCAATCGGACCGGGAGTGACATGTTTAGCCGCATGTTCTCCTTGAATTGCTGGCTGTATGAGTAGTGTCCAAAAAATGAGGTGGGCTTCATAGATAATTGGCAAAGCTTCTGGGGAAAACCTGGTCTTGTTAGGAGAGACGGCATCCATCCCACTTTGGATGGAGCAGCTCTCATTTCTAGAAATCTGGCCAATTTTCTTAAATCCTCCAAACCGTGACTATCCAGGGTTGGGACCAGGAAGCAGAGTTGTAGTCTTACACACCTCTCTGCAGCTTCTCTCCCACTGCCATCCCCTCATTACCCCACCCCCGTAGAGACGGTGCCTGCTCCCAGACCACCAATAACCAGCAAAAATCTATTTAAGCATAAAAATTCAAAAAGAAAAAATAATATAGCACCTTCAACTGCACCACAGACTAAAACAGTTAAATGTGGTCTATTAAACATTAGGTCTCTCTCTTCTAAGTCCCTGTTAGTAAATGATATAATAATTGATCAACATATTGATTTATTCTGCCTTACAAAAACCTGGTTACAGCAGGATGAATATGTTAACATCCACACAGATGCTGAGAATGACAGCCTCAACACTGCATTTAATCTATTATTAGACTCAATTGGCTTTGCTCAAAATGTAAATGAGTCCACCCACCACTTTAATCATATCTTAGATCTTGTTCTGACTTATGGTATGGAAATTGAAGACTTAACAGTATTCCCTGAAAACTCCCTTCTGTCTGATCATTTCTTAATAACATTTACATTTACTCTGATGGACTACCCAGCAGTGGGGAATAAGTTTCATTACACTAGACGTCTTTCAGAAAGCGCTGTAACTAGGTTTAAGGATATGATTCCTTCTTTATGTTCTCTAATGCCATATACCAACACAGTGCAGAGTAGCTACCTAAACTCTGTAAGTGAGATAGAGTATCTCGTCAATAGTTTTACATCCTCATTGAAGACAACTTTGGATGCTGTAGCTCCTCTGAAAAAGAGAGCTTTAAATCAGAAGTGCCTGACTCCGTGGTATAACTCACAAACTCGCAGCTTAAAGCAGTTGGAGAGGAAATGGCGTCTCACTAATTTAGAAGATCTTCACTTAGCCTGGAAAAAGAGTCTGTTGCTCTATAAAAAAGCTCTCTGTAAAGCTAGGACATCTTACTACTCATCACTAATTGAAGAAAATAAGAACAACCCCAGGTTTCTTTTCAGCACTGTAGCCAGGCTGACAAAGAGTCAGAGCTCTATTGAGCCGAGTATTCCTTTAACTTTAACTAGTAATGACTTCATGACTTTCTTTGCTAATAAAATTTTAACTATTAGAGAAAAAATTACTCATAACCATACCAAAGACGTATCGTTATCTTTGGCTGCTTTCAGTGATGCCGGTATTTGGTTAGACTCTTTCAGATTGTTCTGTCTGAGTTATTTTCATTAGTTACTTCATCCAAACCATCAACATGTCTATTAGACCCCATTCCTACCAGGCTGCTCAAAGAAGCCCTACCATTATTTAATGCTTGGATCTTAAATATGATCAATCTATCTTTATTAGTTGGCTATGTACCACAGGCTTTTAAGGTGGCAGTAATTAAACCATTACTTAAAAAGCCATCACTTGACCCAGCTATCTTAGCTAATTATAGGCCAATCTCCAACCTTCCTTTTCTCTCAAAAATTCTTGAAAGGGTAGTTGTAAAACAGCTGACTGATCATCTGCAGAGGAATGGTCTATTTGAAGAGTTTCAGTCAGGTTTTAGAATTCATCATAGTACAGAAACAGCATTAGTGAAGGTTACAAATGATCTTCTTATGGCCTCAGACAGTGGACTCATCTCTTTGCTTGTTCTGTTAGACCTCAGTGCTGCTTTTGATACTGTTGACCATAAAATTTTATTACAGAGATTAGAGCATGCCATAGGTATTAAAGGCACTGCGCTGCGGTGGTTTGAATCATATTTATCTAATAGATTACAATTTGTTCATGTAAATGGGGAATCTTCTTCACAGACTAAGGTTAATTATGGAGTTCCACAAGGTTCTGTGCTAGGACCAATTTTATTCACTTTATACATGCTTCCTTTAGGCAGTATTATTAGACGGCACTGCTTAAATTTTCATTGTTACGCAGATGATACCCAGCTTTATCTATCCATGAAGCCAGAGGACACACACCAATTAGCTAAACTGCAGGATTGTCTTACAGACATAAAGACATGGATGACCTCTAATTTCCTGCTTTTAAACTCAGATAAAACTGAAGTTATTGTACTTGGCCCCACAAATCTTAGAAACATGGGGTCTAACCAGATCCTTACTCTGGATGGCATTATCCTGACGTCTAGTAATACTGTGAGAAATCTTAGAGTCATTTTTGATCAGGATATGTCATTTAATGCGCATATTAAACAAATATGTAGGACTGCTCTCAGGCTGCAAGCTTACTTGTAGTTCCTAGGGTTTTTAAGAGTAGAATGGGAGGCAGAGCCTTCAGCTTTCAGTCTCCTCTCCTGTGGAACCAGCTCCCAATTCAGATCAGGGAGACAGACACCCTCTCTACTTTTAAGATTAGGTTTAAAACTTTCCTTTTTGCTAAAGCTTATAGTTAGGGCTGGATCAGGTGACCCTGAACCATCCCTTAGTTATGCTGCTATAGACTTAGACTGCTGGGGGGTTCCCATGATGCACTGAGTGTTTCTTTCTCTTTTTGCTCTGTATGCACCACTCTGCATTTAATCATTAGTGATTGATCTCTGCTCCCCTCCACAGCATGTCTTTTTCCTGGTTCTCTCCCTCAGCCCCAACCAGTCCCAGCAGAAGACTGCCCCTCCCTGAGCCTGGTTCTGCTGGAGGTTTCTTCCTGTTAAAAGGGAGTTTTTCCTTCCCACTGTCGCCAAGTGCTTGCTCACAGGGGGTCGTTTTGACCGTTGGGGTTTTTACGTAATTATTGTATGGCCTTGCCTTACAATATAAAGCGCCGTGGGGCAACTGTTTGTTGTGATTTGGCGCTATATAAATAAAATTGATTGATTGATTGATCTTGCAGTGTTCTTCACAGGTTTTATTGATGAAATCTGAAAAGCGTGCAGAGGGCTTTACAGGGGAGCTCAACCTTGCGGACAAATTCAGTCTTGCCTTTGTCCACGTCCTGCTCCAAACATGTCCACGTAAACCCCCCCTTTTTTAACACCACTATCGATGTCTTTAACGCAGTCTTCATCTCTCTCAGTAATTTTGACCACGTTAAAGATGTAGCTAGACTACCCATGGATCCATGGAAAATTCTCATCCTTGTATATTAATGCATGTCTTTCATTTATTTTATTAATACATTTAAGTTTACAATTCAGAGGAAGAGGCCAGATAGTATTTGGCATGATGGCTCGATGAAAGGCAAATTTTCTTCAATCACAAAATTTACTGATCACATTTTTAAATGGTAAACAAAATCAACTTAGCACCAGTGTAATCATCACTTGCTATTTTAAATATAATATACTTCCTGGACCAAATTACCTTTCCCCAAAATTCCACTAAATTCTGTAAAGTACTTTTTGAGAAATCCTGCCTAAAAACTGAAAAATTGGTCACAATAAGTGACCACAAAAGTACAACTCCTCCTGTTGGCTGCAGGAATAAGCTTTTACACATACTAAAAATGAATGCTTAGCATAAACAATATTACAAACTAAAAAAACTGCATGAATTTAAGAAACTTTTTAACAGTACCAAATTTTACAGAGTAAAAGTTGCAGTCTTTTTACTAGTTTGGAAGGTTCTGCAACTTATACTCCGGTGCTACTTGTATACTAGCGGAGGGAGAAGACAGAGGAGAAGAAAAAAACAATCACATTTGTTGTTGATAATTACTGGGCTCTTCCTAGCAATGGAATACTGACGCTGCACCATCATGTATGTTAAGCCCCAGTCACACAGGAAACACATTCTATGTTTGTGTTTGTCCAACTTGTCCAAATTTTCCCATGTGCAAAATGCACACTCTGGCGTTGTTAGCACAGCTAAGCAGCAGCAAAAAACAGAACAGGACCTACAAAGCTTTTATTTAAAAAATAAACAAACAAAAAAAACCCACTTTGCTCCCCCCACAAACCCAAAGTCCGTTTCTGAGGATGGCACGAGATACACACATGGATAAAATCTTTTTACCCATCAATCAGATAGTGCTTTACATTAGTAAGCAAGTTTGTCCACATGTGGGTTTTCTTTCTGCTCAGAATGTGACCATCTGTGACAGAAGCGTAGGCAGCGGGTCGGGGCGTGGGAACAGCCCCCCCAACCACCTTAGAGAGTACAGATCGCCTGTGCGTCACCTGTTCAGACTCCTGTAACAAATGTTTCCTCGTCTACCCTCCGTGCCATCACAGCCTGCTTTCTAAAATCCCTACATTGCCCAGAATGTTCTCTGAACCTAAACACTGACAACACAAAATCAAAGCTGGAAAACAATATACAATGTCAAGCTAATACATCTAAAAACTATCAGTATGGAGCTCTGCTTTGAGATCTGAATCAAAACAATGCAGAGATGAGAAATGGGCACTCTCTGACTGGCAGTAGGTGGCATTTCGTAATTCGTATCAAACTGAAATTTTTCCTTTCCCCTGCCCCTCACAAAATTGTCAACCAGAAGCACTAACAAGCCAACCCACTGCATTCTTGAACAGAGACACAGCTACATGTCTGAATAATAAACTGCATGTTTTGCTTTGGGTAATGACCATACAATTTAAACGGCATAATTTTATGAGTGCTCATAAAACCCCAACCAAGCCAAATGGTTTTTGACTCTGGTCCACTAAAAGACAAATTCATATGACAGGAAAAGACCCAGATGTTCGGATTCATTTATCTTCCATATAGACCGATCAAAAAGCAATTTTACATGTCCATGAATCACATTTATTTGTAAGCTTTCAGTGAAGTCATAAAGCTATTAATTTACAGCCAATGAGAAAGGTCCAACAAGACTTCAATCATCTCCATTTAAACTCACTGTTATACATCTGTATGCGGCTGTAAAATGTCTTCAAAAGTGGACCTTCACTCAAAGACAAGGTGAGGTGAGCATGCAATGCAGTTAAACATGTGAAAACTCTTCTGTTGTACATTTGTAAAAGATTAACTCAGTTAATCTTCTTGGTGTTCAGTTATTGCACATGACTCTTAAAAGAGCTGTTCTTGTTGTTTCACATAGTCCAAATATGTTACCTTCCAAAACACCAAAAAATTAATGAAAAAGATTTACATTCCCTGTTTTTATTCAAAAGTGTGGACTTTCAGTTTAAAAATGATACATACATACACACACACATTTTTTTTTAAATTTCTTAAGAACAAAGAACAAATGAGCCTCATTCACCAATATCTTCTCAAGAATCTTCTTAGATTCCTTCTTAAGCTGTCCCTAAGAAGGTTCTTAAGCCACAGAGTTGGTCGCAGCTGTGTTATTAAATTGATGAATCCCATCTCCTCGTAAACTGAAAGCACGTGCCTGGTGAGCCTAATTAGCATATGATTAGAATAATGGTACGCTGACACTTGATGCATGCACATCGTCGTGACAATCCCACCCGCTGTGTTCCCAGCTGGACGCTGTGCTTTGCTCCACTGACTGCCACACACTAAGCGCTGGATGCTGCATATGTGAAATCATTATTTTATAGCAGAATAATCATTTTCTCTGCAAGCTGGCTGTTGAAAACTGCTGTAATCACTTCCTGAATCACAGAGGACCGCTCCAGCCGGAGCCATTCGCGTGCGCATGTCCGCCAAAGGAGCTGGAGAAAGCATTTGGAGCTGTCTAAAAAGTAATTATTTGTCATGTTTACATTGTAATGGCTTGGTAAAACAGTTGCATGTTCTTGCGTTCTTGTGCGCAGCTGTAAAAGTATGTTTATGACAGATTTAACATCTCGTTATAATCATGCAGATGAGCTGCACTCTGATGCGGTGCGCTGACGCAACCACTTTCTCTGTTCACTTCTTTACTTGATGAGCTGCACGTAGTGTTACCAAGCTGATCACACCACGCTGCAAGACATTTATGCGTGAAAATTATTTGAACATTTCAAAATTCTCATTGCGCAATTGCACGCGCTGGCGCCCCTCTCACATTCCGGCAGCACCCATTAAAGACAAGTTTACACTCCTGCACAACACAGGACATGCAAGTGTCAGTGGGCCTTAAGTAACAGCCTATGAATGCCCATAAAAAGCCACGAGACTGCATGTCATCATATGCAGATTGCATAAAGAGGATACAAAATGCCAAAAGCAAAAAGTAAATCAATTTCAGTGCAGCTGAGAGAGAGAGAGAGAGAGAGAGAAAACGAACTTTGGCAGTTCAGAGGTGGAGGTACGGCTGCAGGAAATCTGCCACAGGAAGAAAATTCTCTTCAGTAGCCTTAGTGTAGGTTACACCAACACCAACAAAAAGCAAGCATGGGAGGCCGTTACACATGCAGTATCCGGACAAGGATGTACAACGGAGGAGCTGAAAAACAAATGGTTCGATTTAAAATCAGATACCAAAAATAAAATCATCTCAAAATCCCAACGGAAGATGCAGCAGACTGAAGGGGGAAACAGCAGACACCTGAAAGCTGTCCAAGCTGGACCAGCACATTGGGGCCATCATTGAGGAGATGGCACTCTCAGGTAGGCTATGGGAAAAATCTGAATCATTTGATACCATCGACCAGTACCATCGACTGAGTGTCTGGATACAGACCTGGGCCCTGAGACAACGCTTCCATCCTCTCCCTGGGCGGCTGCTAGTCCACTTAATTAATGTTCAAGTGTTGGTACACTGTAAAAAATGATCATCACCAGCTCAGTTCACCAGGAAAACATTCATCAATGCCACAATCTTTGTAAGCAGGACTCAGGAACAAATTTGTTCTTAAGAACGGTTGGTAAATGAGGCCCATTGTTTTTCTTTTTCTTCTTGCTTCTCCTCCACACTATGTCTTTAGAAGGAGGAGAAGAAAAAGATAGCCTGCCTATGCTAATATATGAGCCCAACTGCTTTTTGTGATCAAAGGAAAGACTGGATTTATGTGAGTCTCTGTACACAGCGTGGCGTCTGCAGTTTGGGAATATTCCACTTCGTCATTTAATAATTGACAATGCATCATACGTGGATCAGGTGATTTGAGAAGAACAGTGCAGACTTTTCTTGGGAAAAATGAAGTTTCAGTTGAGGATTTCTTTTGTATGTCTAACATTCCATGATTTGACTGACAGTAGTCCAACGAAAACAGTGAGTACAGTGCTTATCCAGCTCATTGTGGCATTTAGCCGTTACTGTTTATGTTGTGCTTATGTGAGTTACAGCACAGCAAATGTATGGAATAGTGATTTTTCAGTATACAAGCCCATTTTTCCTCAGTAAATATATTTCTAAATGTGCTATTGACATGAAATTTTCACCAGATGACAGTAACAACCCAAATAATCCACACATACAAAGAAATCAAAACATAGATGTCCAATAATTGTGTGCAAAAATGTAACACGACACAGGGAAAAAGCACTGAACACCTGACGAAAGGGAGGTGTAAAAAGTCATGGAAAGCCAAGACACCAGTTGAAATCTGTCAGTTATTACAAAGCTGTCCTGCCACTTGTCAGTGCAAATTAATATCAGCTGGTTCAGTCCCATGTGATTGTCTATAAAAAGGTGTCTCATTACCAAGGTGTCACACGAGAAACATCTCATGATGGGTAAAAGCAAAGAACGCTCAAGATCTTCACAACCTTATTATTGCAAAACATACTGATGGCATTGGTTACAGAAGGATGTCTAAACTTCTGAATGTTCCACTGAGCACTGTTGGGGCCATAATCTTAAATTGGAAAGAACATCCAGCCACAGCCAGGTGTTCCTCACAAGATTTCTGAGAGAGGACCAAAAAGAATTATCAGAAGAGTTGTCCAAGAATCAAGGACCACTTCAGATAGACCTGTAATTAGCAGGTACATTTTTTTTTCAATGAAAACAATAAGTAATACACTCAACCGCCATGGCCTGTATACATGCTCAGAAGAAAGAAGAAAAAGCATGTTAAAGCTTGTTTAAAGTTTGCTGCACAACATTTAGACAAGCCTGTGAAATACTGGGAGAATATAGTTTGGCTAAATGAGATCAAAACTGAACTCTTTGGATGCCATAATACACACCATAAATGGCACTGCACATCACACCAAAAACACCAAACAGTGACGTTTGAAGGTGGAAACATTATAGTGTGGGGCTGTTTTTCTTCATACGGCACTGGCAAGCTTCATATAATTGAAGGATGGATGAATGGAAAAATGTACAGAGACATTCTTGATAAAAATCTCCCGGGATGATGTAGATGAAACGAGGGTGGACATTTCAGCAAGACAGTGATCCCAAACACAGCCAAGGAAACTCTAAACTTGTTTCAGGGAATGAAAATAAAGCTGCTAGAATGGCCCAGCCAATCAGCTGACAGGAATCCAATAATATATCTACATAAAAAACTAAAGATCAGAGTTCACAGAAGAGGTCCACGGAACATTCAAGATTTGAAAACTGTTTGTGTAGAAGAAGGGGACAAAGTCACACCTGAGGAAAAGCATGCGACTAGTTCCTCCATACAGGAGGCATCTTGAAGCTGTCATTACCAACAAAAGCTTTTGATGAAGCACAAAATACAATTCAGTAAGCATGCGCAATACTTCTCCCTGTGTCATTCCATTTTATTACACATAACTTAATTTCTGTACTGATTGTTTTGGTTTCTTTGCATGTGTGGATTACTTGGGTTGTTACCAACATCTGGTGGAAATTTCATGGTCAGTAGGATATTTAGAACATATTCACTAAGAAAAAATGTGACATGTTCACTACTTACTTTACCCACTTTGTGTGTGTAGTTGTTCCTTTTACCATCTGTATGCGTAAAGCCTCCCACCTTCTCATAGTGAGTCTCCATGCACAGGAAGATTGTGTAGGCTGTGAGGCAGGCCAGGCAGCCCTCCAAGTACGACTGGCTCCCCAGCTTCTCAGCCTCGGCATACAGATTATTGAGCGTCCGAACGGTCTCCTCAAACAGTTGTCTGTCAATCTGAAATATAGAAAAGCCATAATGTTAGGCCAAAGGGTCATGCTCATGATCAACCACTTTTAGACAAAACACAGAGCATTTTGTGGAAATACTTGTGGCCCCTGTTGGAATTTCCAAATGAAACAGCTTATTGGTAGCACTTTCTACAATTCTTTCCATAGCTAGATAAATGAGGAGATGAATTTTCTCTGACTGGTAAAACATCAAAAGAACGCTGACACTCCTTCCTGCATTGGAAACACCTGTTAGTTTTAGGATGCCTTTGCCATGTGATCCGTGTATGTTTTCACTTAATACCCAAAAGTATAAATACAACCAAAAATTGGTGCTCCTGGAACAATACCCAGAATTTTCTGTTTCTGGAGGCATTTAAAGCTTTTGAATACAACAAAGTGTATCCTAGCTGTCCTACTGAAACCTCACACAGCTTGGGGAATGCAAACTTTAACCACAGAGTGCTGATAATCAAAAACTCCTCAAATGAAGGATAGCTGCAGACTGTTGGAAGGTGGAGAACTGTTGGACTCTGAAGCTAACCTGACTCCAGTGTTGACACGGATCTCATGCAAGTGTCCAGAATGGATACGGCGATCTCTGTGCGATAGTGAGGGTTGAAGGAAAAGAATGAGACCAAGAGCCAGCCAGAAGCCTCCTAAGCTTCTGAAAAAGCCTCCAATGTTCTGCTCCCATGTGCCCGAGGAATGCAACAAGCTCCAACACATCAGTGGTTTTAGGCATGCGTGTTACCCGTCATTGAGAGGCCTTTGTTCGCCTTCTAATTTTCCAATTCAGAGTGTGCGATTCAAACCACATTTCTCTGCCTGAGCATCTTTCCATTACGTCTGACAAAGTCATTCCAGAAATGCTGCAGCTGGCCAGATGAGAATAAGCTCCACACATTGAACAGTGTTGACAAATTCAAACAAGGAAGGACAATCAGTTGCCATTAAACATGTCACAAATCTAAGATATGCAACTGAAATATTGTACACAAAGGTCAGTAAGAATTGTCCTTGTAGCAACTTGTAGAGCAGCCAATCAATCAGCCAATAAACCACTAGTGAACAACGAAGTGTTGTGAATCTCCTGCTTTTGTGTGGAGCAAACACTGGTGTGTCCTGTGAACTCTGCTTTATTTGGTTGGTGCCATCTTTAATGTGGTGTGCAGTCTGCAGTTTCAGTGAGCATATTCTTCCTCCTTCCCATCATTACTAAAAGCTACTTTACCATTACTAAAAGTTACTTTATCATTAATCTCCATCTTTACGAAAAGTTGAGGGCTCCCACTAATGATCATCATTGATTAATCTGCAAATTATTTTCTATTACTGATGAGGTGTTTTGTCCATAAAATGTCAGAAAGGGGTCAAAAATGTCCATCAGTGTTTTCCAGAGTGCAAAACGATTCTATCAAAAGTCTTGTTTTGCCCACAACCCAAAAATATTCAAGTTCAGTGTCTGAGAGGAAACAGGGGCTAATAGGGTTCTAAAAAGGAATAGTTTGCACCATCTGTCATGCTTACTTATCATGTTACAGGGTAACATATGTCACATGTCATAGAATTCAATGGATGTTGACCTTGTTTGACCTTTACTTTGGAGACAACGCATTCAACAGTCGAAACTATTCTATTTATTGATCCTTTTATTTCAACCAATAATTTGCATAATTTTTTTGCTGAAATTGGAGCAACTTTAACTTTTGACCCTTGTACAAACTGAAATTGACCTTTGTCACCATTTGTGCTGTTTTTACCCCATAACTCCAGAACATTCCATCACAGATAGTCCAAACTGGAATCGTTATGATCAGACAAGTAATGATTGGAGCATTTTTAAAATTTGACCTCTGTGTAATTCTTCAATGACCCCTACCTGGCTACAGCTACCACCCTGGGATGACTATCATACATTTTTGTGTAGGCCATGATACAGTGAGGCTGGATTCTAAGTGTCATGTACTATATGCTTTTCATCCAAATTGTAATGTTTGTGGGCAGATTTGAAAATGAAATAGTCTTGGACCTAATAAGAAAACTATTATATTGTGCCAAATAACATCTCATGAGTTTGATTTAATGTTCAACATCTTCAATGTCCCACTATCCTTTGTGCTTTTGCAGATACAGTATTCTCCTGATTCAAGCAAAATTTAGGGCTAACAGAGCTTGAGCCAGACACACACTTCCTCAGTGGCCCAGGATTACAGCTGTATTTCATCTCACACACACACACACACACACACACACACACACACACACACACACACACACACACACACACACACACACACACACACACACACACACACACACACCTTAATGTGAACATTGTAGTGGAAACCCTGAGAAATACAATCTCAGCTCACCCGCTAACTTCAGGAGCCCTGCACTACCCTTGCCGGCCCTGATGTGTTGCAAGGGTGCAGGCACATAGGGCACCCCCAAAGTCAATAATCTAGGTGAACTACAGAGATGCACCTGAGCCACTTGCCAAGCTTGCAAATGGTCCCAAAAGGATCTTTGTGGTTTTTTAAAGTGGTCAGCAGTACTTTCTCTGCAGTAACTTTCCCCAGAGTGAGTCTGAAGATGGGGTGAACAAACCTCCACCCAAACCTTAATTGCAATCTTGCATACTGTAGAAGATTCTTAAATTTTAGATAACACTGCAGCTTTCTCAGGTTTGAGAAATGGCTGATACAGGCTATATTTTACTCTAGTCAAAACATAATGATTATGTTAACAAGCTAGGCTATTCCGGCCACACTGATTAGCCTAAGCTAGCTATTCATTTCTAACATTTCGCTTTAAATGTCAGCTTGATTTTCAAGATAAATATTCATAAAGTAAATAGGACAATATTTACCTCCTCTGAGTAGTAGCACACCACATATTTAAATCCCCTGCTTGTGTGAAATTTCTTTCCACCATTCAAAGCTGTGCATGATATTCAGAGGAATCCAAGAAGTGAACTCAGCACCAGGTTATTGCAAATAAAGTACAACCCCTGCACTAAAAGACAAAAAAAAAAATCCATAATTAAGCAGTTACCCATACTTTAAATAAACAGTTGTCAGAATACAGCTGCAATGATTAATCAATTAATAATTGATTTAAATTACTGGACAATTATTTTGATAACTGATTAGTTGTTTTTAATCAGTTTTTTTAATCTGTTTGATTTCAGATTCTGAAATGTGAATATTTTCTGGATTATTTTACGAGCTTCTTTATTCCTATCTTGCAGAAAACTAAGTATCTTTGAGCTGTGGAGAAAACAAGACTTTCGAAGGTGTCATCTGGGGCTGTGAATAAGATGAATCAACATTTTATGGACTTAACTAATCAAGAAAATAATCATCAATTGATCACCTATGAAAACAATTGCCAGTTGCAGTCCTATTCTGGACTGAACACCAATACAAAGCCATCTATACAATTTTATGCACTACAGTGATGAAGCATGTCGTCAGATGTGAAAAAGACTATAAGTGGCATATCTTACCCTGGTCTCGAGCTCGGAGGGGAACTTGGTTTGGAACTGGCAGATGGTGCCATGAGTGTAATCTCTCTGAACAAAGACTTTGGCAGCAATGGCTGCCTGCTGCCTCATGTCCTGCAAGCTGTGAGTCTGTGAAAACATGAGATGACTTCAATATTTGAAGAATTTACCAGGATGAAAATTATAAAACAGTAACAGGACCACCAAACATTGCCACAGGAGGTGATGGTCTAGTGCTTAAGCCTTGGGCTTGAAACCAGAGGATCCTTGGTTCAAATCCCAGGTTGAATTGGGCAAGGTCCTTAATCCCCTAGTTGCTCCCGGTGTGTAGTAAGCACCTTGTATGGCAGCACCCTGGCATCGGGGTGAATGTGAGGCATTATTGTAAAGCACTTTGAGCGTCTGATGCACATGGAAAAGCGCTATAGAAATGCAGTCCATTTACCATGGTCCAACAGGCTTCTGAAGCTCAGCAGTAGTGAAAACGGGATTCCCTGTTTGTCTGGATCAGTCATTGCTGTATGTTTCTTTATGTTTCAGTGTTTTCTGAAAATATGGTGCCTCATAACTGGGTGGGGGCGGCAAAATGAAATTAAATCAGCCCCATGCAAAATAACCGAACACATTACTGCACTGGAAATTAAAAACAAATAATCTATTTCAGACTTTTAATGACACTGGTCAAACAAACAAAAAACTTTTTTTTTCTTGCATGGACTTTGAGAACAGATTTAGGGTCATTCTGGTGTGCTGAATCCAAATCTGAGCTCAGATTTCCTCTATCACATCACTTTTTTTGCCATCTGTATGTTCTGTTTTGATGGATTACGCAAAAGTTGCTCACCCACGAGTTTGACGTCACTAATCATACATAAAAGCAGCTTCAAAGGTATAGTTTTTAAGCCAGGTTCGCAAAATGTAAATAAGAGCCGTAATATTGTTTATGGCATGGAAAAGGTGTGCGAGACTGATGTCACTGGCAAAAACTAACACCAGATTCGGATTCAGCACCCTCAAATTACCCAAAATCCACTGAAAAACTCCATGCAAGAAAAATCGTGTTGACCAGTGTTATTGTTCCATCCATGGTAGTAAACTGGTTCATAATTATGCTGCGTTCTGTAAGAAGAACGTGCAGCGCAGCACATCCTATCACACACACGTGCGTCTGTTTAATTAGCAAACAAAGCTTGACACAATGACAGCAATGATCAGGAGTCTCACCAAAGAACACTGTGTTCGGTGCAGAACAACATAAACCTACAGTCCACCTGTTAAGCATAAAGAAATTTGTTCTTAAAGATCCCAGCATGAAGTAAATGGTTAACTCTTCAAATACACCAAACATTTACAATGATTGACTGGTTTTCTTTTTATTTCTGTGTACCAGGAGGAGGCAACATCTCTGCTGCAGGAACAACTGAAGCACAATACGTTCATGCCAAGGTTTCAATGTGCAAAATACAAACGCTATCAGCACCCACTACGTTTTCTTTTAACCTTAATAAATCGTGTGACACATGCAATTACCACCTATTTGCGGCATGTTCTCACCCAATTTTGTGCACAAACCCCAAACTGTATATTCATGAAAGCAAACGAGTTAAATGGACAGTATGTGCTATTGTATGCATCTGAAAGGCACAATCCTTGCTGCTTCGATCTATTATTTGTGGATTCATTGATTTATTTCGCTTTATCCTAATTTTTCCCCGCTAAAACCCTGAAGAGCATATGTGTTTGAGTAATATTTAATATTTTTATGTTAAACCGACCTGTTATGGTCTTCTGAAACAGTTGACAGATGTATTTCATAGCTTAAAAATGGGGCCGATGCTAACACGTTAGCATGTCTATGGCGTTTTCAGTGTTAAAGTTAGCATTAAGATGTTCGCATCAGTACGTTTGTGATGATTTGTTTTCTGTATAATTAATGGCTCAGCGTTCGTTGTCATAAAATAGTCAAATTGTAATTTTTTTAATTTATTTTTATTCATATATTAATAGCAACAACAATACTAGTCTACTTAATAGACAATAATAGTCAATAATAATAGACTAATAATGTTACAATACAATTTTAGAGAAAGAGACAAAAGAACCTAATGAAACAAAACAACAGAAAAGATAAAACCATGTAACAATGAAAATAAATAAATACATATAGAAATAAATAACTGTTTCCTGTGAACACCTAGTGAGTAGCCTACTCTCGTTTAGGTTTTGAAACCTTGTTTCTGAAGTGTTTTTGTGTGATGTGCACAATTTTCAGTATTTTGACTAATACTACCAGTCATTTACAAGCCTAGATAAACTTTGTAATTTATATATATATATATATATATATATATATAGTCCATTTTTGATTATTAACATTTACTTGTACTTTTACTTTTAATACTTTGAGTACATTTAGTTGTACATTACTTGTCATACTTAAGTACAATAAATACGAGGTCTGTCCATAAAGTATCGTACCTTTTTATTTTTTTTAAAACTATATGGATTTCATTCATATGTTTTCACGTCAGACAATCTTGAACCCTTGTGCGCATGTGTGAGTTTTTCCACGCCTGTCGGTGACGTCATTCGCCTGTGAGCACGCCTTGTGGAAGGACTGGTCCCGCCCCGTCGTCGGATTTTCATTGTCTGGAAATGGCGGAATGATTTGGGGGTTTTTTTCCCCATCAGAATTTTTTCAGAAGCTGTTAGAGACTGGCACCTGGAAACTATTCGAAAAATTTATCTGGCTTTCGGTGAAAATTTTACGGGCTTCACAGAGAATAAGGACTGTTAGTACAGCTTTATGGACCCCTTTAAGGACGCTCAGCGCGCCGTGCTCCGAGTTGCGACGACACGGCTCAAGCCACCGGACCATTTCTGAGCTGATGGCTCTGTGGATACGAGACCGTCGTGTGCTCTTTCTCTGGTTATCACAAGAGCTGGACATCAGCCATTTTCTGGCAGATTTCACTTTTAACAAGAGATTTTGTCATGGAAAGCCGCGCGGAGGCTTCGCGCGTCACGACCAATTCGCTTTGGAAGCGAGACAAAGGAACACCTCCGTTTCGGCGTGTCAGAGGACAAGTTTGGACATGTCTATCTCAGCTTTCAATGCTTACCAGTCCAGTAAGTATCAGTGAAATTGTGGAGAGCTGGACATGTCCAAACTTGTAAAAATAAAAAAGACGTCTTGGGAATGGGCGAGTTGGTAAAAAGGCGAGTTGACCCGGCACCGTGCAACTGACAGCAAGTTAGCAACACAAGATTTTTGGCATCAACTGCACGTTTGTTTTTTTTTCTGCTGAGACTGTGACATAGGAAGTAATGCTTCTCTTGATAATAAACATCCTAGTTGACCCGTGTAGAATTCAGATATTCTGCCCTCGCTCCAAACCACCATCATAGCATCTGTCAGCTACAACGATTGACAATTTGTCAGGGATTGCGTGAAATTTCACAAATGAGACACCAATTAAAATCAATTCTTGCCATTTCAAATTCATGCTGGGTTTTATTTTTTGAATCAGTTTTAAATAATACAAGTAACCATTCAGCTGTACTCTAAAATAGGTCATCTGCGTTAGGAACAGTTTAACTTTCGTAGAGTACATTTTTAGAAAAATACAAATCTGACGTCATGATAATTTGACTAAACGACACCTGCTAAACCAGCTTGCTAATTATTAGCACACTGTAATGATGGCTAATGGTGCCAGTTGGTTCCAGAAAAAATTATAGCCGTACAATTATTAATCTGTACCGCTGGTGAAAACGGTTTCTTTTATTTCTTATGTTACTCTCTCATTTGGTCGACATGGCACCGTTTGATACCAAAACCAGGTGTAGCTAGTTGCTAACAGTGGCATTAATCATACTTATCGTAACTAACAATTCCAAAACGACTTTATTCCCAGTACGACACTCACAAACGAATTCTATATTTACTGCTATATTCTTCTCATGACTAATAATGGCACGCTTCGTTTCCAAATCATCTTTAGTTTTACCTCTGCCATGTCGAACAGGCTTGTGTTATTTTCCGCACTGTTGTCCCACACTGGAATCCGACCGGCCAGGAACACGGTTTAAGAGGGGCTGCGTTCCTGGTTGGTTGGTTGGTTGGTTGTTTTTTTTTTTTCTCTCTCTCTCTCTCTCTCTCTCTCTCTCTCTCTCTCTCTCTCTCTCTCAAAAAATTAAGAAGATGTACATACAGTTACCAATGCAGTATATAAAAGTGTAAACAGGAGATGTGGAATTGAAATAATAAAAACTGTGCTTTTGGTGTAAAAGTATACCATCCTAAAAATGTGTTATGTTATACATAGATAAAATGACGTAGCAGTTTAATCTCCTGTTTTGGGTTTACAGTGGTTTGTGTCCTTTTAGGGTTGGTTGGTTGTTTCTTTCATTCTTTCTTTTTTATTAGCATTTATTTATTTACCAACCATTTTTTTTCGGGGGAGCAAAACAAATGATTCTTGGGATTTTTTTGAGCCACCAAGGATACACCTGTTCTATCCTTTGTTCTGGGGTGCAAAGAAGCCTGCATTCAAAGGAGCCTTTGAAATGAGTCAGTCTAGTCGTAACACTACAACCTATGCAGTTGACGAATGCAGGATTCAAAGGATGTAACCCCTGAATTGAGACAGAGCCATAGGTATCTCAGGGTTCTTTTTTAGGGCCTTTGTTATTGTGACTTTACATAACACATGCTGGACAGATGATGTAAAGCTATCGAATTACTTATACCGTTACATCAATGACTCTCCACTTTATATGCCCATTACCACAAATAATCTTTCTCAGAAAAAGTTTTATATGCCGGTCTGCCAACTGCATTCTCAGAATGAAGGAGTATTGTGTTTCAAAGGTAAAGAAGACATCATCACAGAACTTTTTTTTTATTGCGCATTTTTCTCTGAAATGATCTGTCTGCTGAGATAAAACAGTTTGATTTTGTTGAGTGATTTAAAGCAAAAGACTCCTCTGTTCTCATTTATCTTCCATGTGATTGGCTTGCCTCTCAGAAGCATTGGGAAAGGAATAAACATATTACACATAAGGTTATGACTACTGGTCTTAAGCATTTGTCTGTGCACCTTGAGGATTCCTTGATTGTCTGTCTGTAGCTGTACTTTGATCTGGCTCCTGGTAATCATTTGGATCTGATGGACAAAGTATTTTCACAGAGGTGATCTACAAAGGTGTTGACTGAGGATTTAATTTTGGCTAAACTTAAATTAAACAGGACTGTGAAGACCAAGTGCCTTGTAATTTTATTGATATAGTCATAATCTGAAGGCAAGAAAACTCTAATAGATGATGAAATAGAGGATGAAGTGCAGAATTATCTCATATCAGAAAAAACTGAGGAATATCTGTTAAAAAAACATAAATTGGCAGGATTTCACCACCTGTCAGAGGCTGGTGTTTACTTCAGACATCTGATTGGCTTGATTGTAAAGAATGCATTTTGAATGGCCGTTCTCTGCACCATGAGGCCTAGGCTGACTTTTTAGGGGGTAATTAGTTGACCTGTAGAAATGAAAAAAAAAAAAAACTTACTGTTCCTCCACAGAGCTTGTTTGTCACTTGACAAGGGGTGGGCCCTTAAAGCACCTCTCCTCTGTGATGACAGGCCTGGGAGAGACACTAATGAGCACCATTTGGGCCATTCATTTACAACACATGCTGGTTAATGGCCCATGACAATAGCTTTACTGCTGTTCAAGCCACTCTGGCTGAACCAGTACTATAGTGTAAGCACTTCCATAGATGAACGCTTCTTTACAGAGAAACCACAGCTGAAATCATTCAGCTCAGTAAACGTCACTTTGAGAGGGCCAATTTATGTGTCAGGATCCTTTGTAAAATCACATCAGTTAATGAGAAAATTCAATACCGGACGTTGAACCTGTGTGAAAATCTTGGCGGAGCATGAAACTGTTGCGGATTAAATTCCACTATATGCACAAAGTATGCAATGCCTTCCTGTAAACTAAATGTGAAACTGGTCACCATATGGCAGGTGTGAATGTTAGGGTCAGAGGTTAACCTCAGGCCGTGGTAGCAAAATCTACATAGAAAAATGTCTTTGTTTGTTTTCACAACTCAACTATTGAGGTTAATTGTGATCACTGCTTCTTGAGTCTGGTACGAATCCTTTATTACCAGCGACAGACATGAACTTGCATGACCCAAAATAATGCTGAAACAAACAAATAATATTTAAAAATTTCATGGATGTACTGTCATTTCCTGATATGATGTGATGCAGGTTGCCAAAAATCAAATTGAAAAACATCCTTTTCCAGGAAATCTCCTCCATATGGTTAGAGAGACAGCATCAAACTTGGTTTTAAATAGTGGCAAGAACTACACGCGACTCTGCGCACACATGAAAAAGCAAACACACGCAGCTGCAAGCAATCTACGAATGCAGTGAACATGGAAAAAGGGTGAGTACATGTGCATTTCGGGTGCATTTAAATGAAACACAATGCCGCAATACACTCTACGTCTGTGCCAGTGTGAAAGGGGCTTTATAAATTACTTGGAAAGTTCTTGTGGTTCAATATCAGCATTCATACAGTTCTTGGAAAACAGTTTGTGGAAATAGTTCTTGGAGACAGTTCTTGGAAACAGTTCTTAGTCATGCACAGTCACAGACAGGAGCTGCGTGAGAGCTGAATCTCACAGAACAAGAAGGAACTTAACTGAAGCATGGCAGAGCTACGCGCTCTGTAGCTGAGAGCCCTGGTGCAGATAGTCGTGGAGCCAGGAGCATTTGCGACATGGAAGCCCTGCAGGTGGGTGTCTGGGAACACCAGAGAAACAACAAGCTCTAATACAGGAATTAGAGTTGTCCAGGTAACCTTGAAATGAGCTGCCGAAAGCTCTGACGTCAGAGCGCATGGAAGCGGCAGGAAAGATGAGGTCAAGGTCATGGAATCTCAGTGAAGCTCTGGAAAACTCCTGGAAGAATCTGGCCTCAGGAAAAATGAAGAATCTGGAAAAAACTAAGCTTAAAGCAAGGGTTTAAGTAGCTGCTCCTGATGAGCCACTCAAAAGCTTCAGGTGTGAGGAGATGATGAGTTGCAGGTGTTCCATCCATCCATCCATCCATCCATCCATCCATCCATCCATCCATCCATCCATCCATCCATCCATCCATCCATCCATCCATCCATCTTCTTATTCCAGTTAAAGGTCATTGTAGTTCTGGAGCCTATCAGCAAGTCATTGGAATACGCCTTGTTGCTCCCGGTGTGTAGTACCTTGTATGGCAGCACCCTCACATCGGGGTGAATGTGAGGCATTACTTGTAAAGCACTTTGAGCATCTGATACAGATGGAAAAGTGCTATATAAATGCAGTCCATTTAGTTACCATTTACAGACAAGCACATTCACACTCTCACTCACACCTAAGGTGAAGTTCAAGTCACCAGCTGGACTACCCGTAGGGAACTCACATATTCTCCCACAGGAAGAATATGCAAACTCCACACAGAAAGGACCAGGAAGAAAGTGAACCTGGGACATTCTCAGTGTGAGGCAACGGTGTTAACCACTAAGACACTGTGACGAGTGTTAAACGTTTAATATACTGAAACAGCATGCATAGCCTGACCTCTTTGTCCCCCATGGGTCTTTACTGTTCTGAAACAATCCAGACTGCAGTGAGACCTTTCCAGAGTTAGCCTGAAATGTATCCATACGGGAGTCCAGACGCAAGCTAGTCCCTTTTAAACTAAGATTTATAGCCATCTGACAAACAGCTACGCTCCAACTGGAACACCACACCATTTTCAGGTTTCTTATGCTGCTGTGTTGAAATTCTTCTATCCCTTAAGGTTCTATCTGCTGCCAAATCCCCAGACTGCTTCTCTGTGCACATGCAAAGTTAGCCAAGTACAAATAGCAGCACAATAATAATGTCAAATTGTTTCTGACACCAGTCAGCATGGTCAGTTTTCCAAGATAATTCACTTCATTGTGATTTTTAAGGGTATTAAGAAATCTGTGCCTTTTATTCATGTCTGCCAGTAGACTATGGGATTTCTGACTCTAATAACAGGGCTCTGACATATGATGACCCATAACTAAGAGTGCACATGAATATAACTTGTTACTCACTTGATATACAATGACACACATGACAGTGAAGATCAAGATCCAGTGCATCCTGGATGCCATTGGTGAGGTGTAGAAGCAAATAGGTGTGGCCCTGATTTAAGACTAACAATCTGTACTGGCTCCTATCCAACAGAACAATTCCAGGCCTGTTGCATTCATCTTTGCGACTTTACTGAAACCAGACATGAAAATGTGGACCACTTCCCATACCTCCAGCATGCTACTCTTCTCCAAACCCAGCATGGTTATTGATGTACACCACCACTTAAAATCACAGAAACTCATGACCTTTAGGCCAAGACTAAATTTCAGGTCAACAAATCTGTGGATTTGCACACGCTACTGTAAGGGTCAGAAACATGGGCAATCTAATTGTCCGCATATGGATAAGTGAGTGGCACACTGGCAGAGAAATCCTAAAGATCAGCTTGGAGGAAAAGCACTCCAGTACCAGTGTCCTTCAGAAGGCAAATGTGCTTACCATCATTGCAACTACTGCACAGCATCAACCTCAGATGGACCGGCCTTGTTCTCCATATGCTTGAATCACACTTCAAAAACAAGTGACATTCAAATTTTTGAAGACATCATGGCCCTTGAGGGCAAAGGAAAATATAAGGACAACACTAAGGCAAACCTGAAACATTGCTGAAAAGTGTAGATTGTTCCCTCTGAGTAAAGGGAGAGTTATTGCCCCAAGCGGAGGAGTTAAAATATCTCAGGGTCTTCTTCACGAGTAGGGAGCGTGATATTGATAGACAGATTGGGTCTGCGTCTGATGTTTTACACGCAATTTACCAGTCTGACATCGCAGATACAAGTGGTGGAAATGAGATTCCTCCATCGGGCATTTGGGCTTACACTCCAGGACAGGGTGAGGAGTTTGACTATCTGGGAGGGACTCAGTATAGCCGTTGCTTCTTCACGTCAAAAGGAGCCATCTGGGGTGGTTTGGGCATCTGGTGACAGTGCTCCCTGGTCATATCTCTAGGGAGGTCTTCTCGAGCGATGTCCAACTAGGAGGAGGCCCTGGGGAAGACCCAGGACTTGCATTTCCCAGCTGGCCTGGGAATGCCTCTGGATCCCCCAGGAAGAGTTAAAGGACTTGACCAAGGATAGGGAAATAGAGTCTACTACAACCGTGACCCAAACCTAGGTAAGTGGCAGGAAATGAACAAATGAAACAATGCCTGAGATAAGGTTTGTAACTGCTTCTATGGTGCAGTTGTCTCATGCATACAAATGCACTTGATTAATTAACTAGTGTGTACCTAAGTTTGCAGGAGATGACATTAAGATGCCAGGAAGACACCAGTTGTCAGTGGTATAACACATTAAGGTGGAATCAGAGAGGACAAGCATCACAACACAAGAATAAGGATGTGCAAATTGAAACAGGAGACAGCAGAATCAGAGAAACAATTTTACAAGATGGTCTTGACCTAACTGAACTCAACCTGGGACAGTGGGCCAACCCAGAGAATGGGCACACCAAGGTTTCTACCAGTTGGAGGAGTGGAGCTGCCTGAAGACATAAATTACCAGTCTCAGAAAAAGAGAAAAAGAACAAATGAGAAGGAAAAAGACAATGTGATAATGTGTTTGTAAATAAAGTGCGCCATGCTTTTCTTTTTAACCATGTGTCCCATCTGTGCACTCAATGTGAATCACTTTGCAATTCCACAATGACCTCAGTATTTTGGAGCAAATGGCATACAGCAAAAAGTCTTGGAGTCAACTTCCCAGCAACAATGACCTTCAAAGGCAAAGTCAGAAAGAAGTGAACAATCAAGGATACTCACACAGGTTGTCACTCACATTATGCCTACGTGGCCTGAAAATATGAGGCCTTTGGCCTCTACACCGACTTGAAAATCCATAAGAACGTACTGTAGAGAGACAATCCAAAGGGACCAGCAATGATAATGACGATGACTTTTATGTGCCTTTGCTAGCCAGTTAACAAACAATAAACCAATGTTTTAGTGTAAGAATTCTGCAGTTTATGAAGTTTTTGTTCCAATTCAGAAACCTGGACCACCAAAATACTCAGACACTCATCTTCAACCGCTTAGTCCAAATGAGGGTCACGGGGGGCTGGAGCCTATTCCAGCAGTCATGGAGCGTGAGGTGGGGTACACCTTGGACAGGATGCCAGACTGTCGTAGGGCCACATATAGACAAACAAACACATGCACACCCACACGCACACTTACAAACAAGTTAAAGTTTCCAATCCACCTAATCTGCGTGTCTTTGGATGTGGGAGGAAGCCGGAGTACCCGGAGAGAACCCACGCAAACACGATGAAAACACGCAACCTCAACAAAGAAAGGCCACAGGCAGGAATCGAACCCATGACCTTCTCGCTGTGAGGCAACAATGCTAACCACTAAGCCACTGTGCTGCCCCCACCAAAATACTATGATCATTTAATGGTAAAAGTGCAGGGTTGGAATTGGGGGCATTAAAATGCTGCTTCTTCCATTCAATCTTGTAAATAAGAGTTTGGACATTATTGAAATAAGTCCATTTTAGGACCTGAGGCCCATTGGTGCCGGTGTGTATCCTCAGATTCTGTAGCGAAGTGGATGAGAGTTGATTCCCAGTGGATGGGACAACACTCAATGGCAGGTTATTTCCCCAGCCAAGGCTGGTATATTTATACAGCTGGTGGACTAAGACAATGCAGATGAAGGGTCTGATCGAAGGACACAGGCAGAATGACAGGGAATCAAACCGATTCTACTTATTGGTGGCCCAATAAGTAGACTTGGTGATCAAACTCAGATCTACATACTGGCAATCCATGTCCTACTATCCCACTTAATTTAATTTTCAATTTATTTTCATTTATATAGCACCAAATAACAACAGAGTTGCCTCAAAGCACTTCACACAGGTAAGGTCTAACCTTACCAACCCCCAGAGCAACAGTGGCAAGGAAAAACTGCCTCTGAGGAAGAAACCTCAAGCAGACCACACTCAAAGGGGTGACCCTCTGCTTGGGCCATGCTACAAACATAAATTACAGAACAATTCACGGACGAATATACACAAATGCTATTGGTGCACAGGACAGGAGGATCGCCAACACGAATACAACTCCCATCTCTGGATGGAGCTGCACCTTAAACAGAGAGAAAAAACAGAATCAGGCATCAGAAAGACAAAAAAAAATACTATATAATTTGCCAGCATTAAACAAAAAGAAAAACAGAGAAATACTATGGTGATCGCCGGCCACTAGCCCTAAACTTCAGTAAAAGACCCAGAATTTAGATAAAGTTGAGGCCGCAGCCCGCTCAATTACTAATAAATGAATTAAAAGAGTAAATTGCGTAAAACAAAACTGTACCAGTATACTAGCCATATGAAAGGGAAAATAAGTGTGTCTTAAATCTGGACTTAAAAACCTCCACAGAATCTGACTGTTTTATTGATGCAGGGAGATCATTCCACAGAACAGGGGCACGATAAGAGAAAGCTCTGTGACCCACAGACTTCTTATTCACCCTAGGGACACAAAGTAGTCCTGCACCTTGAGAACATAAAGCCCGGGCCGGTACGTAAGGTTTAATTAGGTCAGCTAGGTAGGGAGGTGCCAGTCCATGAATAATTTTACAGGTTAGTAGCAGAACCTTAAAATCTGATCTCACTGGGACAGGAAGCCAGTGAAGGGATGCCAAAATGGGTGTAATGTGGTCGAACTTTCTGCTTTGTGTCAAAAGTCTGGCTGAAGCATTTTGAACCAATTGGAGACCCCTAATGCTAGACTGCGGTAAACCAGAAAATAGAACATTGCAGTAGTCCAATCTAGAAGAGATAAATGCATAGATCAGGGTCTCAGCATCAGCCATAGACAGGATGGGACGAATCTTCGCTATATTTCGCAGGTGGAAGAAAGCAGTCCTAGTAATATTTCTAATGTGGAGGCCAAAGGACAATGAAGGATCAAAAATTACCCCAAGGTGTGATGTATGACACACGAGCCGAGGCTGAGCGTTAACTGGTCAAATTGATGCCGATGTCTCACTGGAGCAAGAACCATCATTTCAGTCTTATCAGAGTTTAAAAGTTGGAAGTTTCTAGACATCCAACTTCTCACTGCTGCAAGGCAATCGTCTAAGGATTTTATGTGAATGAGATTACCAGCAGTTAGCGGCATGTATAACTGAGTATCATCTCCATAGCAGTGAAAGGTAATCCCAAAACGCCGCAATATGTGCCCAAGGGGTGCTATATAAAGGGAGAAAAGCAGGGGGCCTAAGACAGACCCCTGTGGAACCCCAAATGTCATGTCACTAAGGTTAGAGGTAGTGTTACTGTACAAAACACAGTGAGAACAACTGGTCAAGTATGATGTCAGCCATGCAAGGGCACACCCAGTAATCCCAAAATGATTTTCCAGCCTATCAAGTAGAATATGATGATCCACTGTATCAAATGCAGCACTGAGATTTAACAGCAATAGAACCGTAGTGGTGTCTGAATCCATTGTAAGCAGAAGATCATTCACCACTTTAGTGAGAGCCATCTCTGTGGAATGATATTTTCTAAAAGCAGACTGCAGTGGCTCAAAGAGATTATTACAGATTTGATATTGGCCAATAGTTTGTCAATACACTAGGGTCAAGATTAGGTTTCTTAAGTAATGGTTTAATCACTGCAGATTTGAAACATTTAGGAACAGATCTAGAAGTTAAAGAAAGAATAATAATTTCCAGCACAGTTGGCCCAAGAGTGGGCCACAGGTCCTTAAACAGTTTTGTTGGTATATGATCAAATAAACAGGTTGTGCTTTTTGTTGACATTACGAGTTTTGTCAGCATGCCTAGTGAGATACTATCAAATTCTGTAAATCTAGGTAATACCTCAGTAGTGGCGCCCACCTCAATAGCAGGGTGTAGTGGCTGGGTTAAGGCATGCCGGGATATGTTTAACCTGATGTCTTCTATTTTCTTCCCAAAGTAATCCAGGAAATCTTGTGCTGTAAAAGGAGAGAGAACTACAGGTGGTTGTCCATGCATAAGTGTTGCCACCATGTCGAACAAGAACTTTGAGTTATGCTTGTTTTTGTTGATCAAATCAGAGTAGTAAGTCCGCTTTGTAGCCAGTAATGTATGCTTATAGTCTAAGATAGCATCACGCCACGCAAGGTGAAATACTTCTAATTTTGAACGATGCCATTTCCATTCTTGACCTCTTGCTTTATGCTTGAGGTCACGCAGATAATCATTGAACCAAGGTGACTGTGATTTGGGGGAGCGTGGTTTTAACACAGGAGGTGCAATCATGTCGAGTGTAGTTTTGAGCACTGAGTTTAAACTATCCACAAGTCTGTCTACTGACTGGGTATTTGTCAAATGTGAAGCTAAGACATCAGGCAGTCTAGCTTCGAGTTCAGTCTTAGTTGAGGAGTTGATGCATCGCCATAATGATATATAAGGTTGTTGTTCCACTAAACACGGCAGCGAAACTGAAAACTTAATGTGAGTGATCAGGCACCACTGATGTAAGAGGCATGATGTCAATATTTGTGACAGTAATACCACGTGCGAGAACCAGATCCAGGGTATTTCCACTAATGTGCGTCGAATCCCGAATGCATTGCCGAAA
This sequence comes from Thalassophryne amazonica, assembly GCF_902500255.1. Lineage (NCBI taxonomy): Eukaryota > Metazoa > Chordata > Actinopteri > Batrachoidiformes > Batrachoididae > Thalassophryne > Thalassophryne amazonica. The sequence continues at coordinate 105,396,300 of NC_047107.1, forward strand.
TCCTAATGCATCCACAATTTCCATAAATGATTTGCAGAGGGGATCAGAAGGTTTATTTATATGAATGTTAAAGTCACCATTGTTATCTACACTAGTTGACAAGTTAGAGATGAATGCACCAAATTCATCTAAGAATTCAGAATATGGGCCAGGAGGCCTATATACAGTGACAAAGTAATACGACTGATTTTTATTCTTCTGACCTTGGCAATGTGTAATATCCTGAGCAGAGTGGAGAATCAGATGCTCAAATGAGTTATATTTGTGACCCCCAACAGCTAATAAGCTAAACCTAGATTTTTAAATAAGAGCAACACCCCAGCCTTGCTTTGCATCACGAGGGACGTGACTAAATGTATATGCTGGTGGGCAGGCATTTAAGGGGAGGACAGCTGTAGGTTTAAGCCAGGTTTCACATAGCCCAATCATATCTAAGTGATGATCAATAATTAGATCATTGATCAACAATGATTTTGAGGACAGTGATCTTATGTTAATGAGACCCAGTCTAAGGACCTCAGTGGGGTTGACAGTTGAAATGTTTGGGTTTAGGGGTGGTTCCAGAGTAGCCTATATAAGATGCCTAGAAGTAGGTTTAGGTTTGAAACATTTGACGCGCATTATAGGTAGCAGACACGAAATCTTTGCTATTGCTGGAACAACCACTGGGCCATCCTCAGTTTCAACATCATCCAATATAGTAATGGGTATTAAGTTTGGAAAGCATATCCCTCTATGATTTTTATGGACACGACTACGGAAGCAGGCCACAGTCTGAACTTGTTGAAATTCCCTCCCTGGCAAATAAACTGCACTATCACCATAGTGGATTTTCTGCACTAAATTCCCCGCTAAGCTAATCGATTCCACACCCACATTTGTCATAAGCCCTGCAGTGTCTCTAATCACCTGCTCCGTGGCCTGCTGTAGATTCCTAATGTTACCCTCCCTGTAGAGCTCTATCTATGTTCGCAGACAAGATGGAGGTGCCTTCCCCAGTAGGGTGGAGGCCGTCCGGCATCAGCAAGCCACGGCGGCCCCAGAATGAAGACCAGTTATCAATAAAGCTAAAGCCTTGCTGTCTACAAAACTGTGCCAGCCACCTATTTAATGATGTCAGCCTGCTAAATGCCTCACCAGTACCCCGGGAGGGGAGGGGACCAGAGACTATTAATCGATACCGACACATGTTTCTGGCAAGGTCACAAGTCCTCGCTATGTCCATTTTTGTGACCTCTGAGTGCTTCATCCTGATATCATTGGTGCCAATGTGAATAACTATGTGACTATATCTCATGTCATGTTCCTTCATCTGTCTTCCCTTCTGCAGCGTCAGCACCCTAAGATGAGATGCAATGTCAGGAGCTCTGGCCCCAGGAATACATTTAACGCCAGCCGGCGTCTGTAACCTGACTTTGCGGGTGATAGAATCCCCTATCACTAAAATCCAGTGTTTCGGCCTGGAGACAGGAGTGGAAGTCACTTGTGGGCTCAGAGAATTCACATCAGGCAAATCCAAGGGGGAGAACCGATTCACAGTTCGCACTGGCGAGTGTGATCGGGGTGCCACAACTGGGCACCAAGCCCTACGGGGCTTCCTCCACCTAGCCACAGCCCGAAAGCCGTTCTCCACAGCCGGCGTTTCTAAGCTGATGCTAATGGGCTCGCTAGCTGGCCCAACACTAACCTCATCTGGAGTGTCCGTAACATCTAACTCAACTGAGCTAAGAAGCTGCTCTAATTTTCGGACACGGCTCTCTAAGAGAGCCACCCTATCTTCCAACATCACGCAGGATTTATGGAGGTGTAAAGTAGAATTAGTAGTGTACTTTGTGCACTATGAAATTCAAGAATGTAGCCAAGCAAACACGACCTAACCAATAATGGATAAGCTAACCACTCCTAAGGCTCACACAGATGCAAATAAATGAATTAAAATTCACAGCAGTTACACTGAAAAACTAACAGAAGTATTAAACAGGTAAAAAAGCAGCAGCTATAAAATACACTAAACAGTTAATTAGCTAACAGGAGTGTAAAAAAATGAAATGGAAAAAATGATGACGGGGGTCCGAAATAGCTAACACAAGCTAACCGCTAGCGAAAATGCTAGCCGCTCCTAAGATTTTACACAGGAGTAAAATAATTACTTAAAATTCACAGCAATTCAACTGAAAAACGAACAGAAGTATTCAACGGGTAAAAAAGAAACAGCTGTAAAAAGTAACGACAGAGAGGGGAGGGGTCAACCTAGGTAGCGAAAGCTAACCGCTAGCGAATGCTAAGCACTAGCAAATGCTAACCACTAGCAAATGCTAACCGCTAGTGAATGCTAACTGCTAGCGATTCATAACAGGACTGTTGTTAAATAATGTTCAGAGTAGATACAATTAATAACCTGAAGAGTGCTAAACAGAAATAAAAGAAGCGTATACAACAGTGTGAAGTTCAGAGTGGCGTCACAGCAACAAACATCCGTCAGAAGCAAGTTGCCAAATTGAAATTGAAAAATTGAAATATAACCCCAGTGGCTGCGTGGTGCTGGTGTTTATCCATAGATTCTGTCGCGTTAAGTGGATGAGACTTTTACTTCCCCTGGACTGGACACAAGTCTATTGGACATTACTTCTGTCTTCAAGGCTGGCATCCATTTACAGCGGACCATACTAAAATACTAAATGGATGAAATGGGGTGAAATGGGGACTGATAATCACGAATGGGGGGTAAAAAGTAGCATAATGGAGCAGACTGACCCAGACTGACTCCAAATAAGTACTTTTATTTAATTGTTTGGCATTTGTTTTTGTGAGATGCGCTAGTACATGTACTCGGGGCAGGTGCACCATCTGGTGGTCAAGAGATGAATTTTCGGCCACTAGGTCAATCTGCTCTATTTTGTTATGTTTTACCCCCATTTCATTATTATCAGTCCCCATTTTGTTCCATTTCGCTTAAAAAAAAAAATAAAGTACTTAATTGAATCATATTTGGAGTCAGTCTGCTCTACTTCGTTACATTTTATCCCAATTTGTGATTATCAGGCTCCATTTCGCACCATTTTGCTCATTTCATATTTCGATTTACAGCTGAGTAGACTTGGACCATGTAGATGAAGTGTCTTGTCCAAGGACACACACAGGTAGCATGACCAGGAATCGAACTCAGGTTGACATATTGGCAGCCCAGCTCCTTATCCCACTGCTCTATATATGTGAACATTTAGGATAAGGAATGCATGAACTACCTCTGCAACCTATGTTGTTGTAATCACACATGGTTTATGTGCCCTGCTCAGGAGTCCCTCATGCCATCTTAAATGATCAGCATCATGACGTGATGTTATTACCTCACCTCTGTGAGTCATCAGTGTGGTCGACGGTGCACATTCAACAGCTCATGGAAATTCAAACAGTCATTTTCCTCAAGATGGCTGGTGTGGATTTAAAGGAAAACATACATGCCTCTAAATGTTTATTAGCTGTTTAATATCCTGTTTAGGGTGTATTTTATCAGTTTGGTGTTGTTAAATTCCTTGGAAAAATAATTGTTTCCTGTAGGTAAAAGTGCTGCCGTACTTTTGGGGACACGGTGTACCACTAAGATGAGAACCCCAGTTCTTTAGGTCTAAAACTGTTATTCACATTTTTTTCTAGCCTCAATAAATGAAAATCACATTTTGTAGCCTACACTAGGATGCAGAATGGTAAGCACTCTATTCCTCCAAGCAGGATGTGGGTTGCCCTTGTGTTGGGCATGTTTTGACTGAGGGTTATGGAGTCACATTACCTCATATTTCATTCAGCAGTCTGAAAGGCATTAATCATCCCGTTAAATCACAACATTTTTATAGCATTGCAAGCGAGTGCTTATAACTCGCATAACTCTACTGCACACATAAGACCAATGTACCCAAATGTCCAACTTAACAAGCAGAAGCCTTTACAGCTGGCCATTCCTTCCCCGTCTCAGTGCCCCAGTCTTACTCAGTAATAAAATTACTTTTATTTTTTATACTTGTTTACACTCCTATCAAGTTGTTTTCCCCATAAAACAATGTTTCACATGCAGAGCTTACGATTTTAAGATGGAATTGCAAAAGGCAAATGTGACAAATGAAGCCAGAATCACATTTAAATAGCCAGGCAAGAAAGCAAACAAGTTTATAAAACATGCAAGAAGTCCCCTAATTGTGGTATTGCAAAAGATACAAATAAATCTAAATTTATTTCCATAATTAAATCCACAAGGTGATGACAACAGAATAAGTAAAATACAACTTCAGAATTTAAATTTTGAATTCAATAAGAAAGTTGTTTAAGGGCCCCTTCACACATACAATAGTATGAATAAGTACAACTCAGGGCGACTCACGGCGAAATAGCTCGTATGAGCGAACCACGAAAACATCGAGCCGACGGGCAGGTGTGAACGATGCCGCTGCGACGGTTTCGTGCAAGTGGGAACACAGCGCAAGCAGCTGCTGTGAAAATAAAAATAAAAAAAATACATGCCACCCATGGGATTCAATCCTGCACTTTCCAAAAGCTCTGATTGCCAGCCAGAAACTTTACCACTGAGCTACCATCACTGTCCTGTAAAAGGTGCGGGAAAATGCCTGATATCAATAAGGACATGGACGTATTTAAGAAAAAATAAAACCACACACCATATAAAAACACGGCATTTTATTGAATCCCTCTTATCAAGCGGACAATACAAGTATAATCCGTCTGTTCCTCTGTAGATGACCCATGGTCACAGACATACAGTCATGAAATGACATGAATGAAAAGCAGAGCACTCTTATCATGTCCACATCTACTGCCGGTGTGTCCAGCGGCCCTGTGCGTGTGTCCTGCCCGACGTGTCTTATGGATGGCAAGCTGCAGGACAGACACTGTGTCATGTGGAACAGAGCTCACACGGGTGATGTGACATTCAGATCGCCCGCTTCATGTTATGGTCTGACGGTCCGTTTCACCTGGGGTAGCCTGTCAATGTGCGCACCGTCTGTGTGCACCGCTGCAGCCCATTGCAACAGAGATATAGGTTTTTATGCATGTTCACGTGAGGACAGTGAGCAGACACACGCGCGTCACAGTGGACAGTTGTTAGTTCATGTCTGTTAAAACACGGTACATGTTCCCCAGCCGTGATGTCCAGAACCACAGAGTTCTTCAGTTGCTCCTGTCGGCAGCCACGCCCCCTCTCAGTTCAGCGCACACACCAACGTCACTGTGTCTGTTTGCAAAGCCACACTCCTGGGGCAGTTAGACAAATTTCACATCCAGCTTTACAGTGATTTGTCTGCTGACTGTTTTCGTGCTGATAGTGCGAATGGCCACACATTTTCTAAGTGCCAAGCAAGTGGTGTTGGACGTTTGCATGTGTCAGCTGGAATTTGGCCGACACCTGCCGCAAGTGGGTTCGATGGGCTCTCACAGTGCACACTCTGTCTTTCAGCCATTGGTGTGCACAAATAGTTGTAGCAACAGGTTTATGAGGTGTTGGAGGCAGCTACGACTTACACATATTGCATACAATTCCTGCTTCATGCACACTTCATGTGGTGTGTTCGTTCAAGCCTCTAACACTGGCCAGTGGAAGCGAATGGAGCAGTAATGGTGTACTAGCAGAGGTGACATGGTAGCAGAGCTCAAATCTTGACAGCCTATCAGCATAAATGTCTAAAATTTTTAGCATTTTGAAAAATTTTCCGGGACCACGACGAACATCAGCATTGCCTGACTGACATCGACTTAACTCCTGCGGAGTCTGGCGAACTTCAGCAGCTGGTCGTTTAGGATCAGTGAGACATGGTTCTTAGATGGCCACTGTGAAAGCTTGTTTCCAGTTCACATTGTATTTGGTCTTTGATCCTGAACTGTAAATGTTAGAGACAGGAAGAAATTAAGAAAAGTGACCAAACTCAGCATTCTGCCATCATTAAGTATCTTATGATTTTTCTTTTTAAGTAAATGTTGTACAAATCCATGTGGCTATGGATGGTAATTTAGAAGTTATGCTTGTATGTTTGAAAGTGTGAAAATGTGAGTGGGGGCTGATGGGGGATGTTTTGGGCAGCCTTGAAGAAGTCACATAATCGACATTTGACTGTTGGTTCCATAGCTGCCGTAGCTACTACTGATAGCATTTTCAATTACATTCAGTTCAGTTTATTTATACAACCCCAAATCACGCCATAAGTTCCCCAAGGCGCTATACACGAGCAAGGTCTTGACCATGCCCACCCTGTAGGGGCAGCCTTGAAGACATCACATGATTGACATTTGACTATTGGCTTCATAGCTGCCATAGCTACAACTGATAGCATTTTCAATTAAATTCAGTTCAGTTTATTTATACAACCCAAATCATGCCATAAGTTCCCCAAGGCGCTATACGCAAGCGAGGTCTTGACCATGCCCACCCTGTAGGGGCAGCCTTGAAGGTGCCACATGATTGGCACCTGACTATTGGCTCCATAGCTGCTGTAGCTACCACTGATAGCATTTTCAATTAAATGCAGTTCAGTTTATTTATACAACCCCAAACATGCAACATAAGCCTCCCCCAAGGCACTATATACAAACAAGGTCTTGACCATGTCCACCCCATAGGGCCAGCCTTGAAAGAGTCACATGATTGATATTTGACTATTGGCTCCACAGCTGCCACAGCTACTACTGATAGCATTTTCAATTAAATTCAGTTCAGTTTATTTATACAACCCCAAATCATGCCATAAGTTCCCCAAGGCGCTATACGCAAGCGAGGTCTTGACCATGCCCACCCTGTAGGGGCAGCCTTGAAGGTGCCACATGATTGGCACCTGACTATTGGCTCCATAGCTGCTGTAGCTACTACTGATAGCATTTTCAATTAAATGCAGTTCAGTTTATTTATACAACCCCAAACATGCAACATAAGCCTCCCCCAAGGCACTATATACAAACAAGGTCTTGACCATGTCCACCCCATAGGGCCAGCCTTGAAGGAGTCACATGATTGATATTTGACTATTGGCTCCACAGCTGCCACAGCTACTACTGATAGCATTTTAAATTAAGTTCAGTTCAGTTTATTTATACAACGCCAAATTGCACCATAAGTCCCCACCCCAAGGCGCCATACACGAACAAGGTCTTGACCATGCCCACCTCGTAGGGGCAGCCTGAAGAAGTCACGTGATTGATATTTGACTATTGGCTCCATAGCTGCCACAGCTACTAATGAACGAATTTTCAGTTAAATTCTGTTCAGTTTATTTATATAACGCCAAATCACACCATAAGTCCCCCCGAGGCGCTATACACAAACAAGGGCTAGACCATACTCACCCTTTGAGCAAGGTCACTGGTGACAGTGGTATGGAAAAATTCCCTCTGAGAAAATCTCAAGCAGACCAGACCCAGTGGGGTGACCATCTGCTCTGGCCATACTGACAAATAAAAACACACAGTGAAAGAAATGTTACAGCTAAGCAATCATATATAGTCCAGTGTTCACAAAAACCAAAGTCCCAGACAAACACACTGCACTGGTAACTCACTGATTTCATTACTTTCTTTCATTCCACAGTTCACACCCCAACTCAACCCATCTTCCCCCAGAGCCTTGGGAACCTTCTGAGGAACGAACTTGTCAACCGTTGCGAGTCCTAACCAGAAGTGCACCAAGCTGATTATGTCAAAGCAGAATGTAGAGTATTATGAAGCAGAACCAGCTGATTTTTTTTTTAATGCTGTCTAACATTTTATGCCAAAAAGGCCATGTCAGTTTCAGTCATTTTCAAGGGCCAACACAAATTAGCCCATTCAAATAAACTGCAGTCTTTGTATAGAGCTTTTTCTTCACACTGTCATCATGATGAGCTCCGTAAGACAAGTGATACATCTGAATAAGCTAGAGATAGAGAGAAAGAGAGAGAATATTTTATTCACCATAAGCATAAAACAGAACATAAAAACTAGGGGTGTATAAAAATGTAACCCCCCTACCTTAAAACTCTAACTTCAAATTTTCACTTTTTTTTTTTTTACAGCATTTTTAAATAAAATGAGACTTTTAGAATTAACAATGGTTGTATCTAGTTTGTTCCAAATATTTACAATTCTACTTGTGCTGTAATATCAAGAGTTTTATCAGGTTTATTGCTCAAAAACCTCTTGATATAACATGGTCCAGGATTGCACCATCCCCTTTGTCTTCTGGTTTTGATTAACGTCACAGAAAGAACACTGTGTCTTCTGTGGGGAAATGATCCATTCCAGCTCCTTTTGAGCAGCAGCTGCAAACAAAAAGGTGCTGGAAGTCAGAGCTATCTCAAATAAAACCACCCATCCAACAAGCCACCTCCTACCCCAGTACCTTATTCACTGTTAATGTTCAGTAATTACCCTGCACATCGGTGAAGTGCAGATAGCAGGGTGTTTGTTTTAACACTGGTGTGTGTGTGTGTGTGTGTGTGTGTGTGTGTGTGTGTGTGGGTGTGTGTGTGTGTGTGTGTGTGTGTGTGTGTGTGTGTGTGCAGGATAACTCAAAAATGACAAGATGGAATTCCTTCAAATTTGGTGGTAATATTACTTGAATAGGTATCTACGGAAAATTTAATTTTGGAATAGCTTGTTCAAAGGGCATGAAAAATGTGGTCTGAAAAAAAAAATCTTTTTTTTTTTGTATATCTCAACAAGCAGCCTAGATGGTTCATCTAAAGCATATTGGTCAGCACTGCCCCATTCTTCCTGGAGACATATCTTAATGTGTGCAACAACTGCCATTTCTGAAAAAAAAAATGTTGTCTTTATGTGATCACGTTGCCAGCAAAATGACATTTATATGGCACAAAGTCTGACAGATCATCACTGATGAGAACATTAATACCAGATATGAATTTTGGTTTGGACAGTTTGTAATTACCTCCGCCAAGGAGGTTATGTTTTCGGTGGCGTTTGTTTTGTTGTCTGTCAGCAGGATAACTCAAAAAGTTTTGAACGGATTTGATGAAATTTTGTGGAGTGGTTGGAAATGACAAGAGGAACAAGTGATTAAATTTTAGTGGTGATCCAGATCACGATCCGGATCCAGGAAGTTTTTAAAGGATTCTTCACCATTGCAGGATAGGGGGAATTTGACATTCTCGTTCTAACTCCACAAAAACAAGGCAGAAAGGCTTGAAAAAAAATTAGGGTGTAACATAGTCAAATGTTCTATCAAACATCAAAGTTTGGTGATGATCGGATCCGGATTCCGGATCTGGTGATCCAGAATATGTAAAAATATAGGGAAAATAGAAAATGTGTCAGTGTGAGGTGACAAATGAAATTAGAGATGCACAACTAACACCCAATTGTAGCTGAATCTGTACTGATTCAGTAAGGTGTCATCAGATTTTATGTAGCTTCAAATGTTATGGAGCTAGATTCAGAAGAAAACAGCCATTACCGAAAAATCGTTTTTATACAATAACTTTTGAACTAATAAAGACATAAAAGTGATTCCAAGTTCTAGGGGTATGTTTTCATGGTCAAGGATGTCAAATATACAGGAAAGAAAGTGTATGTATCATAGTTTTAGTTGTAACACTGAATTGTTGAATAGATCACTGTGCCAAGGAGGGAATCTCTTTAGGGTCAGTGACCCTATGGCCTTGGTGGAGGTTTGCACTCTCTGAGTGCTTCTAGTTTCAAATGTATTATGTAAGCCAATTTAGCAGTGGACTGAGATGGCATGACAGAGAGACTGAACAGTTTTTTTTTTTTTTTTTTGTAGGATAATTAGGAGACAGTTGAACAGTGACTGTTTTTGATGCCACAAACTGTATTGTCAACCATGTTGAAGACATCTATTATCCTTAGTAAACAGAGCACTGGAAAGGGTGGGGAAAAATCCCCATCAGACTAAATATAAATAAATAAATAAATGCATATAAAATAACCTTTGATTATTTTAATAATCCATATTCTGTGAGTCACAGAGCTCTGTGTGGCTTTAGTTGCAGCAGTGATAGCATGTGAGTGTTTCCATGTGTGGAACATTCATTACTTTAGCAAACGATGTGGATAATATATGTCAGGACTGCAACACAGACACACAGATTGGATCTGGGGACATGCAATATATAATGTATACAGTCAATCAGTGACATCAGATTTGAATCAAACATGAACAAATCCGATTTGAACTGGCAGTCTGAACAAAGCCTAAAGGTGCCCTGACAGCTGCATGACTTTGATCTATGCACTTGCACGCACATTGTCGTGAGGATCCTACCCACTGTGTTCTCAGCTGGATGCCGTGCTTTGTTCCACTGGCTGCCACGCGTTCTCCTCTGGATGCTGCGTATATAAAATAATTATCTCGTAGCATATTAATCATTTTCTCCTCGAGTTAATTGTTGAAGACGGCTCTAATCGCTTCTGGAATCAAGAAGGACCACCCCAGCTTTTCTCGCACACACTGAATGAGGTGGAGAACACATGTTGAGCCATCTAAAAAGGTCATTATTTGTCATGTTTATATTGTAATGGCTTGGTAAAACAGTTGCATGTTCTTTCCTTCTTGTGTGCAGCTGTAAAAGTATGTTTATGACAGATTAACCTCTCATTCTAATCATTCAGACGAGCTGTGCGCTGATGCGGTGCACTGATGCAACCACTCGCACGCACACGCTGTGTTTTTTTTCTTGTTTGCACAATGTTCACTTGAAGTTCACATCATTAATGCGTGATGGAGAGTTTGAAGCTGTGCACAGTTTACAATGGTTTACAACAAGTTTAAGATGACTTTACTCTTGTGCATGGCAGAGTGTGTGCATGTGCACGGATCAAAGTCGTGCAAGTGTCAGGTTTAGAGGTTCAAAGTGGAAATGCTCTATAAGCATCACAGTTTGCTGTATTAAAACAGGGAGTTGATAAAAAGCACCTCAGTGGTTCAGCAAGAGTAGAAATGTCTCACTGACTGGTTAATGGAAATGCCATGTACAATGACCCTGAGATCAGCTCCCAAACAAATCCACAGGGAACTGGATAGAAGGCAGGGGGAGAAGCAGAGTAGCAGGGTGGTTATATCCATGTGAAACCAGGCCAGACAATGACTCCCTGTTTCTGGGGCCAGACAACCCCACCTCTTCAAGCAAGATAAATAAATAAATACAAATGGCAACAGAAACCATATACGCCCCCTGAAAGGGCCTGTAAGAGAGTGACTGACAGACAATTGAAAAGACAAATTGTTGCATTGTCTTTGGGTGGGGTGGCCAAAGGGTTGATGTGCAACGGTAATTATGAGGAGATGTGATCCAAGAGGTCAGAGGTCAGAATATGTGTCTGACCCCAGGTTTTCCGCAATCACAAGTAAAGAAAGAGTCTCTGAATTGCACCAGTGTCTCTCTTACCCCTTTGCCTACCCCTTGTTTTGGCCACCCGGTAACACAAAATGTCTTAGCTCTCTTTCGGAGGGGTTTTCTTTTCCACTTACAATACTTTCAATACCCATTCTTTGAAAAAAAAGCAGCCTTTCTGAGGCTGAGCTGAAAAAAAAAACCAACAAACTGCTGACGAGGCATTTGTCCTGCAGCTACTCACCCATATTTGATTTAATTGTTTTTTCCACCCCTCTGTGCTGCGGCTCTCAGCAGTCCCACCCTGATGACAGTGGTACTGTTATTTGACAGTCAGGATAGGAGACAAGGCTGACCTGACCTAAACTCACTTGGCTGACTTTCCCATGGCGCTAAAGAGCTGAGAAATAGACGGCGAGGACTCGGTGCAGTTTTGTCAACGCACCTCTGCTGCTTGGATTTAAAGGGCATACTCAGGTTAAAGGGAAGCCTAAATTAATTACCACTACAATACCGTCTTGACTTTCTTAATGATGTTTTGAGCAAACAAGAGAAAGTGAGAATCAAGCAAACACTTAGGGAATAACCCTTTGTGTCTGATGATTTGTGGACGTTAATGCTGGATTTTACGGTCGCAAATTGAGTTTTACCGGTGACGCGTTAGCAGAGCTGGTAAAATGGATATTTGTCGGCAAATCATTAGAAACAAGGGGGTTATTCTCATTCTAATCCAATTCCATCGTTTGCACGGTTTAACCTTTCTGTAAGTAATTCGGTCGGAGCATCTTCGTGCCAAACTGGAAATTCCGTGAGCAGACCCACAGATTTCTCCATCTCGTCAACTGCATTTGAATAATTCCGTATCAGAATCCACATCATACTTTCATGTGATAGATTAAATTCACCCATTTCATCATCGTCATCGCTGCACTAGTTTCTCTCACTCTCAGCTGAAAGCGCCATTATTGACATCTGCGTAGCATGTGGTCAGGGTGCGGAGTAATACATCAAATGTGAAAATGCGAATATTTTGCCACCTGGTCAATGTGATATTTTATGGTCTGAAATCTCACACGATTAACCAATCAGATTTGCGGAACAAATGTACTTTTAGTGTTGTTAATAAAGCAATTTGAAAACAATTTTAACAAACATTTACTATATACATAAAGGGCTACGTCTGTCTGTCTGTCTGTCTGTCCGGGATAAACTCCCAAACTATAATATGTATACAGCCCTAAAAACTATATTATTCTGAATCCTCATGACATGAGGAACAAACTGGTACCATTTTTTAAAAAGTTGAACTGAAAATTATCCCCAAAATAGCCGGCTGTGGGTATGACCAGGCAGATTCAAATTTCCAGCCCTGTATATGTGTTGGCCATCTCTGTTTATTTAATCCCTTCCTTCAGCTACTTTATGTTCTCAACTGTTAAACCCTGACTGTCCTGTACAACCCAGTTTGCCTTCCTGTCTGAATACATTCATTTTATGTTTGTAAAATTGCAATGTAAAACAGTGAAATACATACACTACCTCAGTTTTGATTCATTGATATTTACATTTACTGTTACCTACCTTTTTTGTGTAATTTTGTTATAAATTTGATTGCAAAACAAAGTCTGCATGAAGGACTTCAAATGTGTTTGTCTTTTAACCAAGTTTTTCCACTTAGTTTGGGGAGTCCACCTCATAAAGTGCTGCTGGACAAACTTTAGCCCATTAACTATTATATTTCTAAGACATCAGCATTACAAAAACAAATGTTGGGCAATTGTTTTGATTAAAATGATTGACATTTGGCTTATGTCTAAAACAGATTAACCCGGGCAGCGTTGGGTACCCCAGCTAGTGTATCATATGTTAATGAGGTTACAGACATTCCACTTGTTGGTCCCTGATATGAACTCTATTGTCACATCCTATGATAGTAGCTTCACTGCAGGAACTCTGCCATGTTAAAATTCGACAGAAGTGCAGTACATGTCTGCACTCTTTGGCTTGGTGCTCGTGACTGGCATGCGCTGCAGACTAGAAAAAAATTCACATATGTGCAAGAAGGTTCCCTTTACCTCTCCACCAAATAACACCTCACATGTTGCATTTGTTTCTGTGGAATAAAAAAATGTTGGATACTTTTTGGATGCATCTCATATTCATGACCTTATGCTTTAAAACATCTTCAATTTTCAATTTATTTCATTTATATCTCACCAAATCACAACAAAGTTACCTCAAGGCACTTCACACAAGTAAGGTCTAACCTTACCAACCCCTAGAGCAACCACACAGGCGACAGTGATAAGGGAAAACTCTCTCTGATGATTTGAGGAAGAAACCTCAAGCAGACCAGACTCAAAGAGGTGACCCTCTGCTTTGGCCATGCTACCTACACACTTGACAAAAACAAATGTAAAGGAAATTTTGGGCGTCCATGCCGGTGCACAGGACGGGAAGTGTTATGTGTCGACGCGGGTTGAGGAGCGGACCTGCGTCTGACGGAACCCAGCGCTAAAACAACCAGAAAGCGGTTCCAATAACAAAACAATTTATTTTCCCCCTTTAGTGCATAACAAACTGTACAAACAAAAACTGCGTCGGTCTGGCGGAGTGAAGGACGGCACGCTCTCCAGCGCCCAAAAGGATCGAAGCCCGGCGCTTCTGGACCCACGTTCACTGCCAAACACCCCCAGGTGGACACGACAAACCGACTCTGCGAAGGATAGAAAAGGTGAGGTAAGTCAGCAGCTACAACTATATCCTTCAAAAGGCGCACACTATCAGCAACACATTCAGGTCCGAATTCAAGCTTTATGTAAATGAGCAGCTTCTCACAACAGGTGGAGGATCATCAGTCCGCATGCCATGGCAGTGAGAAGCGAGCTGCACAACTCTCATCAAAGTTCAATATACTGCGTAACAAAATACCAAGTTACTGTTAACAATTATTCAGATAATCAATCACCTCTGATGTGTGCTGACAGCATGTGTCCCTCACCCTTCCTCCTTCACAGGCACGATGTGTCAAACCCAGGCGCGGTCCTCAGCGTCTCACAAACGAACATCACAAGGTCGAGTTCCCGGCAATTCTGCTCGAATCACACATGACTTAAATGCGGAACGCCATCTCATTATCTGCTTCAGCTGAAAGTCTTTAAGGTTGCACGTGAGCATCATCCACAGGTGCTGCACATCATGTTGATGAGGGTGAAGGACTCTTCTGCCAGCACCTTCTCCACAGACAATAAATCAGTTTGCATACCACCTGGAGAGCAAGAAAAGAAAAGAACACCAAAATGTCCAGCCACACCCCCCCAACACACAACAGGAAGCTTGCAGAAAAAACACCACCCCTCTGGATGGAGCCAGACCTCAAACAGAGAGAACAAACAAATCAGGCATCAGAAAGACAACAAATACAGTATAATTCATCAGCATTAAGCAACAAGAAAAACATAAGAAATATTAAGGTGATCACCGGTCACAAGCCCTAACCTTCACTAAAAAAAACCAGACTTTAAAGTTGAGGCAGTGGCCCACTCTCTTTACTAATAAAATGAACTTAAAAGGGTAGAAAGCATATTCTAACCCAATTACATTTTCTCCACAAATCTGATTGGTTAATCGTGTGAGACTTCAGACCACAAAATATTGCGTAAATGGTGGCAAAATATTAAAACCGTTTCACATTTAATGTGTTACTCTGCACCTTGTCCGTGCGCGATGCTACACAGATATCAATAATGGCGCTGTCAGCTGAGAGGGAGAGGTTGCCAACTGCCATTAAACACGAAGAAGAAGAAAAACAAAACAACAAAACACAAAAAAACAACTGGTGGAACAACAACACCGAAATGGATTAATTAAGGTACCATACGAAAGTAGTGATGTGGATTCTGCTCACAGAATTTCCAGTTTGTCACGAAGACACTGGTGCCATGGTAAGCCAACCACCCCCTTTGTCTGTGTAACATTTTTACCAAATATATTATTATGCGGATTAAGATGTAGCCTTCAGTGGTGGACACAGATCCATGAAAATGTTGGAATTGGATTAGAATGGGAATAAACCCCTTGTATCTGATGATTTGGGGCGTTAATGCTGGATTTTACGGTCGCTGGATTTTAAAACGGCTATTTACAACCAGGGTTATTCTTTAAGTACCACACTATGCCAGTATGCTAGCCATATGAAAGGGAAAATAAGAGCTTCTTAAGTCTGAACTTGAAAGTGTCTATAGAATCTGACTGTTTTATTGATGCAGGGAGATCATTCCACAAAGCAGGTGCATGAAAGAGAAAGCTCTGTGACCCCCAGACTTTTTATTCACCCTAGGGACACAAAGTAGTCCTGCACCCTGAGAACACAGAGCCCAAGCCGGTACGTAGGGTAAAAACTAAGAAGTTCTTCTTAAGCTAAGAAGTTCAGAATACCCCCACCCCCATACAGTTGACATGGAGGGGGAATAGCTATAGAGATTAAAAAAAAAGAATTGTACCATGCTATAAATGTGTTTATTTGTGCTCTAAATTTGAACATTTTAACATGGGCTTCTGTGAGAATCTGCTCTTTTCTGGAGCTAACCTCAAGTGGCCATCAGGATTTTCCTAATGTTAGACCATCAAAAACTAACTGACACACACAAGATCCCACATTGATAATGTCATGATACTGTATTTGTTTCACATTTATGGAAGCAAAAAAAATATTATCTTCATTAATGATGTAATGTAATCACCAGTGTCTTGTTGCGAGCAGGATTACTCAACAGAGAAAACTCCCACTTATTTTTAATCCTGATTCCTTTGATGATGTTTCCAGGATCCATTTAATACATAAACAGGCTCTAATTTCATGGATCAGGATCGAAGGTCATGATGATGGAAGATGAGTGACCAGTGTCAAAGACCAGTATTAAAGAAAGTGATCATGATCAAAGGGTAAGCAATCGGGATTAAAAAGTCAGATCAGGATCCAAATTCATCAATAATGATCTAAGTTCATTGATAAGTATCAAAGCTTAAGCTCAAAGACAATGATCAGAATCCAAGTTGAAAAATCTGGCTCTAAGCTCATGGATCAGGATCACGTGTGATGATGAAAGATGAGTGATCAGTATCAACAAACAGGATCAAAGTGATAAAGATCAAAGGTCAGTGTTTGGCTTCATAGTTCTGCTACCAAGATCAGACTTCAGCGTTCAGGCTCTGAGTTCAGTGATCAGGATCAAATGTCAGTGATGAGAAAGATGATCATCTTTGATCAGGACCAAAAATATAGATCCGGAAAACAGTTTGTGGAAATAGTTCTTGGAGACAGTTCTTGGAAACAGTTCTTAGTCATGCACAGTCACACAGGAGCTGCGTGAGAGCTGAATCTCACAGAACAAGAAGGAACTTAACTGAAGCATGGCAGAGCTACGCGCTCTGTAGCTGAGAGCCGGTGCAGATAGTCGTGGAGCCAGGAGCATTTGCGACATGGAAGCCCTGCAGGTGGGTGTCTGGGAACACCAGAGAAACAACTCTAATACAGGAATTAGAGTTGTCCAGGTAACCTTGAAATGAGCTGCCGAAAGCTCTGACGTCAGAGCGCATGGAAGCGGCAGGAAAGATGAGGTCAAGGTCATGGAATCTCAGTGAAGCTCTGGAAAACTCCTGGAAGAATCTGGCCTCAGGAAAAATGAAGAATCTGGAAAAAACTAAGCTTAAAGCAAGGGTTTAAGTAGCTGCTCCTGATGAGCCACTCAAAAGCTTCAGGTTGGAGGAGGATGAGTTGCAGGTGTCCATCCATCCATCCTCATCCATCCATCCATCCATCCATCCATCCATCCATCCATCCATCCATCCATCCATCCATCCATCCATCCATCTTCTTATTCCAGTTAAAGGTCATTGTAGTTCTGGAGCCTATCAGCAAGTCATTGGAATACGCCTTGTTGCTCCCGGTGTGTAGTACCTTGTATGGCAGCACCCTCACATCGGGGTGAATGTGAGGCATTACTTGTAAAGCACTTTGAGCATCTGATACAGATGGAAAAGTGCTATATAAATGCAGTCCATTTAGTTACCATTTACAGACAAGCACATTCACACTCTCACTCACACCTAAGGTGAAGTTCAAGTCACCAGCTGGACTACCCGTAGGGAACTCACATATTCTCCCACAGGAAGAATATGCAAACTCCACACAGAAAGGACCAGGAAGAAAGTGAACCTGGGACATTCTCAGTGTGAGGCAACGGTGTTAACCACTAAGACACTGTGACGAGTGTTAAACGTTTAATATACTGAAACAGCATGCATAGCCTGACCTCTTTGTTCCCCCATGGGTCTTTACTGTTCTGAAACAATCCAGACTGCAGTGAGACCTTTCCAGAGTTAGCCTGAAATGTATCCATACGGGAGTCCAGACGCAAGCTAGTCCCTTTTAAACTAAGATTTATAGCCATCTGACAAACAGCTACGCTCCAACTGGAACACCACACCATTTTCAGGTTTCTTATGCTGCTGTGTTGAAATTCTTCTATCCCTTAAGGTTCTATCTGCTGCCAAATCCCCAGACTGCTTCTCTGTGCACATGCAAAGTTAGCCAAGTACAAATAGCAGCACAATAATAATGTCAAATTGTTTCTGACACCAGTCAGCATGGTCAGTTTTCCAAGATAATTCACTTCATTGTGATTTTTAAGGGTATTAAGAAATCTGTGCCTTTTATTCATGTCTGCCAGTAGACTATGGGATTTCTGACTCTAATAACAGGGCTCTGACATATGATGACCCATAACTAAGAGTGCACATGAATATAACTTGTTACTCACTTGATATACAATGACACACATGACAGTGAAGATCAAGATCCAGTGCATCCTGGATGCCATTGGTGAGGTGTAGAAGCAAATAGGTGTGGCCCTGATTTAAGACTAACAATCTGTACTGGCTCCTATCCAACAGAACAATTCCAGGCCTGTTGCATTCATCTTTGCCGACTTTACTGAAACCAGACATGAAAATGTGGACCACTTCCCATACCTCCAGCATGCTACTCTTCTCCAAACCCAGCATGGTTATTGATGTACACCACCACTTAAAATCACAGAAACTCATGACCTTTAGGCCAAGACTAAATTTCAGGTCAACAAATCTGTGGATTTGCACACGCTACTGTAAGGGTCAGAAACATGGGCAATCTAATTGTCCGCATATGGATAAGTGAGTGGCACACTGGCAGAGAAATCCTAAAGATCAGCTTGGAGGAAAAGCACTCCAGTACCAGTGTCCTTCAGAAGGCAAATGTGCTTACCATCATTGCAACTACTGCACAGCATCAACCTCAGATGGACCGGCCTTGCTCCATATGCTTGAATCACACTTCAAAAACAAGTGACATTCAAATTTTTGAAGACATCATGGCCCTTGAGGGCAAAGGAAAATATAAGGACAACACTAAGGCAAACCTGAAACATTGCTGAAAAGTGTAGATTGTTCCCTCTGAGTAAAGGGAGAGTTATTGCCCCAAGCGGAGGAGTTAAAATATCTCAGGGTCTTCTTCACGAGTAGGGAGCGTGATATTGATAGACAGATTGGGTCTGCGTCTGATGTTTTACACGCAATTTACCAGTCTGACATCGCAGATACAAGTGGTGGAAATGAGATTCCTCCATCGGATTTGGGCTTACACTCCAGGACAGGGTGAGGAGTTTGACTATCTGGGAGGGACTCAGTATAGCCGTTGCTTCTTCACGTCAAAAGGAGCCATCTGGGGTGGTTTGGGCATCTGGTGACAGTGCTCCCTGGTCATATCTCTAGGGGTCTTCTCGAGCGATGTCCAACTAGGAGGAGGCCCTGGGGAAGACCCAGGACTTGCATTTCCCAGCTGGCCTGGGAATGCCTCTGGATCCCCCAGGAAGAGTTAAAGGACTTGACCAAGGATAGGGAAATAGAGTCTACTACAACCGTGACCCAAACCTAGTAAGTGGCAGGAAATGAACAAATGAAACATGCCTGAGATAAGGTTTGTAACTGCTTCTATGGTGCAGTTGTCTCATGCATACAAATGCACTTGATTAATTAACTAGTGTGTACCTAAGTTTGCAGGAGATGACATTAAGATGCCAGGAAGACACCAGTTGTCAGTGGTATAACACATTAAGGTGGAATCAGAGAGGACAAGCATCACACACAAGAATAAGGATGTGCAAATTGAAACAGGAGACAGCAGAATCAGAGAAACAATTTTACAAGATGGTCTTGACCTAACTGAACTCAACCTGGGACAGTGGGCCAACCCAGAGAATGGGCACACCAAGGTTTCTACCAGTTGGAGGAGTGGAGCTGCCTGAAGACATAAATTCCAGTCTCAGAAAAAGAGAAAAGAACAAATGAGAAGGAAAAAGACAATGTGATAATGTTTTGTAAATAAAGTGCGCCATGCTTTTCTTTTTAACCATGTGTCCCATCTGTGCACTCAATGTGAATCACTTTGCAATTCCACAATGACCTCAGTATTTTGGAGCAAATGGCATACAGCAAAAAGTCTTGGAGTCAACTTCCCAGCAACAATGACCTTCAAAGGCAAAGTCAGAAAGAAGTGAACAATCAAGGATACTCACACAGGTTGTCACTCACATTATGCCTACGTGGCCTGAAAATATGAGGCCTTTGGCCTCTACACCGACTTGAAAATCCATAAGAACGTACTGTAGAGAGACAATCCAAAGGGACCAGCAATGATAATGACGATGACTTTTATGTGCCTTTGCTAGCCAGTTAACAAACAATAAACCAATGTTTTAGTGTAAGAATTCTGCAGTTTATGAAGTTTTTGTTCCAATTCAGAAACCTGGACCACCAAAATACTCAGACACTCATCTTCAACCGCTTAGTCCAAATGAGGGTCACGGGGGGCTGGAGCCTATTCCAGCAGTCATGGAGCGTGAGGTGGGTACACCTTGGACAGGATGCCAGACTGTCGTAGGGCCACATATAGACAAACAAACACATGCACACCCACACGCACACTTACAAACAAGTTAAAGTTTCCAATCCACCTAATCTGCGTGTCTTTGGATGTGGGAGGAAGCCGGAGTACCCGGAGAGAACCCACGCAAACACGATGAAAACACGCAACCTCAACAAAGAAAGGCCACAGGCAGGAATCGAACCCATGACCTTCTCGCTGTGAGGCAACAATGCTAACCACTAAGCCACTGTGCTGCCCCCACCAAAATACTATGATCATTTAATGGTAAAAGTGCAGGGTTGGAATTGGGGGCATTAAAATGCTGCTTCTTCCATTCAATCTTGTAAATAAGAGTTTGGACATTATTGAAATAAGTCCATTTTAGGACCTGAGGCCCATTGGTGCCGGTGTGTATCCTCAGATTCTGTAGCGAAGTGGATGAGAGTTGATTCCCAGTGGATGGGACAACACTCAATGGCAGGTTATTTCCCCAGCCAAGGCTGGTATATTTATACAGCTGGTGGACTAAGACAATGCAGATGAAGGGTCTGATCGAAGGACACAGGCAGAATGACAGGGAATCAAACCGATTCTACTTATTGGTGGCCCAATAAGTAGACTTGGTGATCAAACTCAGATCTACATACTGGCAATCCATGTCCTACTATCCCACTTAATTTAATTTTCAATTTATTTTCATTTATATAGCACCAAATAAAACAGAGTTGCCTCAAAGCACTTCACACAGGTAAGGTCTAACCTTACCAACCCCCAGAGCAACAGTGGCAAGGAAAAACTGCCTCTGAGGAAGAAACCTCAAGCAGACCACACTCAAAGGGGTGACCCTCTGCTTGGGCCATGCTACAAACATAAATTACAGAACAATTCACGGACGAATATACACAAATGCTATTGGTGCACAGGACAGGAGGATCGCCAACACGAATACAACTCCCATCTCTGGATGGAGCTGCACCTTAAACAGAGAGAAAAAACAGAATCATCTCAGAAAGACAAAAAAAAATACTATATAATTTGCCAGCATTAAACAAAAAGAAACAGAGAAATACTATGGTGATCGCCGGCCACTAGCCCTAAACTTCAGTAAAAGACCCAGAATTTAGATAAAGTTGAGGCCAGCCCGCTCAATTACTAATAAATGAATTAAAAGAGTAAATTGCGTAAAACAAAACTGTACCAGTATACTAGCCATATGAAAGGGAAAATAAGTGTGTCTTAAATCTGGACTTAAAAACCTCCACAGAATCTGACTGTTTTATTGATGCAGGGAGATCATTCCACAGAACAGGGGCACGATAAGAGAAAGCTCTGTGACCCACAGACTTCTTATTCACCCTAGGGACACAAAGTAGTCCTGCACCTTGAGAACATAAAGCCCGGGCCGGTACGTAAGGTTTAATTAGGTCAGCTAGGTAGGGAGGTGCCAGTCCATGAATAATTTTACAGGTTAGTAG
The DNA here is from genome assembly GCF_902500255.1 of Thalassophryne amazonica. Classification (NCBI taxonomy): domain Eukaryota; kingdom Metazoa; phylum Chordata; class Actinopteri; order Batrachoidiformes; family Batrachoididae; genus Thalassophryne; species Thalassophryne amazonica. The sequence continues at coordinate 105,418,079 of NC_047107.1, forward strand.
CAGAACCTTAAAATCTGATCTCACTGGGACAGGAAGCCAGTGAAGGGATGCCAAAATGGGTGTAATGTGGTCGAACTTTCTGCTTTGTGTCAAAAGTCTGGCTGAAGCATTTTGAACCAATTGGAGACCCCTAATGCTAGACTGCGGTAAACCAGAAAATAGAACATTGCAGTAGTCCAATCTAGAAGAGATAAATGCATAGATCAGGGTCTCAGCATCAGCCATAGACAGGATGGGACGAATCTTCGCTATATTTCGCAGGTGGAAGAAAGCAGTCCTAGTAATATTTCTAATGTGGAGGCCAAAGGACAATGAAGGATCAAAAATTACCCCAAGGTGATGTATGACACACGAGCCGAGGCTGAGCGTTAACTGGTCAAATTGATGCCGATGTCTCACTGGAGCAAGAACCATCATTTCAGTCTTATCAGAGTTTAAAAGTTGGAAGTTTCTAGACATCCAACTTCTCACTGCTGCAAGGCAATCGTCTAAGGATTTTATGTGAATGAGATTACCAGCAGTTAGCGGCATGTATAACTGAGTATCATCTCCATAGCAGTGAAAGGTAATCCCAAAACGCCGCAATATGTGCCCAAGGGGTGCTATATAAAGGGAGAAAAGCAGGGGCCTAAGACAGACCCCTGTGGAACCCCAAATGTCATGTCACTAAGGTTAGAGGTAGTGTTACTGTACAAAACACAGTGAGAACAACTGGTCAAGTATGATGTCAGCCATGCAAGGGCACACCCAGTAATCCCAAAATGATTTTCCAGCCTATCAAGTAGAATATGATGATCCACTGTATCAAATGCAGCACTGAGATTTAACAGCAATAGAACCGTAGTGGTGTCTGAATCCATTGTAAGCAGAAGATCATTCACCACTTTAGTGAGAGCCATCTCTGTGGAATGATATTTTCTAAAAGCAGACTGCAGTGGCTCAAAGAGATTATTACAGATTTGATATTGGCCAATAGTTTGTCAATACACTAGGGTCAAGATTAGGTTTCTTAAGTAATGGTTTCACTGCAGATTTGAAACATTTAGGAACAGATCTAGAAGTTAAAGAAAGAATAAATTTCCAGCAGTTGGCCCAAGAGTGGGCCACAGGTCCTTAAACAGTTTTGTTGGTATATGATCAAATAAACAGGTTGTGCTTTTTGTTAACATTACGAGTTTTGTCAGCATGCCTAGTGAGATACTATCAAATTCTGTAAATCTAGGTAATACCTCAGTAGTGGCGCCCACCTCAATAGCAGGGTGTAGTGGCTGGGTTAAGGCATGCCGGGATATGTTTAACCTGATGTCTTCTATTTTCTTCCCAAAGTAATCCAGGAAATCTTGTGCTGTAAAAGGAGAGAGAACTACAGGTGGTTGTCCATGCATAAGTGTTGCCACCATGTCGAACAAGAACTTTGAGTTATGCTTGTTTTTGTTGATCAAATCAGAGTAGTAAGTCCGCTTTGTAGCCAGTAATGTATGCTTATAGTCTAAGATAGCATCACGCCACGCAAGGTGAAATACTTCTAATTTTGAACGATGCCATTTCCATTCTTGACCTCTTGCTTTATGCTTGAGGTCACGCAGATAATCATTGAACCAAGGTGACTGTGATTGGGGGAGCGTGGTTTTAACACAGGAGGTGCAATCATGTCGAGTGTAGTTTTGAGCACTGAGTTTAAACTATCCACAAGTCTGTCTACTGACTGGGTATTTGTCAAATGTGAAGCTAAGACATCAGGCAGTCTAGCTTCGAGTTCAGTCTTAGTTGAGGAGTTGATGCATCGCCATAATGATATAAGGGTTGTTGTTCCACTAAACACGGCAGCGAAACTGAAAACTTAATGTGAGTGATCAGGCACCACTGATGTAAGAGGCATGATGTCAATATTTGTGACAGTAATACCACGTGCGAGAACCAGATCCAGGGTATTTCCACTAATGTGCGTCGAATCCCGAATGCATTGCCGAAATCCTAATGCATCCACAATTTCCATAAATGATTTGCAGAGGGGATCAGAAGGTTTATTTATATGAATGTTAAAGTCACCATTGTTATCTACACTAGTTGACAAGTTAGAGATGAATGCACCAAATTCATCTAAGAATTCAGAATATGGGCCAGGAGGCCTATATACAGTGACAAAGTAATACGACTGATTTTTATTCTTCTGACCTTGGCAATGTGTAATATCCTGAGCAGAGCGGAGAATCAGATGCTCAAATGAGTTATATTTGTGACCCCAACAGCTAATAAGCTAAACCTAGATTTTTAAATAAGAGCAACACCCCAGCCTTGCTTTGCATCACGAGGGACGTGACTAAATGTATATGCTGGTGGGCAGGCATTTAAGGGGAGGACAGCTGTAGGTTAGCCAGGTGTCACATAGCCCAATCATATCTAAGTGATGATCAATAATTAGATCATGATCAACAATGATTTTGAGGACAGTGATCTTATGTTAATGAGACCCAGTCTAAGGACCTCAGTGGGGTTGACAGTTGAAATGTTTGGGTTTAGGGGGTGGTTCCAGAGTAGCCTATATAAGATGCCTAGAAGTAGGTTTAGGTTTGAAACATTTGACGCGCATTATAGGTAGCAGACACGAAATCTTTGCTATTGCTGGAACAACCACTGGCCATCCTCAGTTTCAACATCATCCATATAGTAATGGGTATTAAGTTTGGAAAGCATATCCCTCTATGATTTTTATTGGACACGACTACGGAAGCAGGCCACAGTCTGAACTTGTTGAAATTCCCTCCCTGGCCAAATAAACTGCACTATCACCATAGTGGATTTTCTGCACTAAATTCCCCGCTAAGCTAATCGATTCCACACCCACATTTGTCCATAAGCCCTGCAGTGTCTCTAATCACCTGCTCCGTGGCCTGCTGTAGATTCCTAATGTTACCCTCCCTGTAGAGCTCTATCTATGTTCGCAGACAAGATGGAGGTGCCTTCCCCAGTAGGGTGGAGGCCGTCCGGCATCAGCAAGCCACGGCGGCCCCAGAATGAAGACCAGTTATCAATAAAGCTAAAGCCTGCTGTCTACAAAACTGTGCCAGCCACCTATTTAATGATGTCAGCCTGCTAAATGCCTCACCAGTACCCCGGGAGGGGAGGGGACCAGAGACTATTAATCGATACCGACACATGTTTCTGGCAAGGTCACAAGTCCTCGCTATGTCCATTTTTGTGACCTCTGAGTGCTTCATCCTGATATCATTGGTGCCAATGTGAATAACTATGTGACTATATCTCATGTCATGTTCCTTCATCTGTCTTACCCTTCTGCAGCGTCAGCACCCTAAGATGAGATGCAATGTCAGGAGCTCTGGCCCCAGGAATACATTTAACGCCAGCCGGCGTCTGTAACCTGACTTTGCGGGTGATAGAATCCCCTATCACTAAAATCCAGTGTTTCGGCCTGGAGACAGGAGTGGAAGTCACTTGTGGGCTCAGAGAATTCACATCAGGCAAATCCAAGGGGAGAACCGATTCACAGTTCGCACTGGCGAGTGTGATCGGGGTGCCACAACTGGGCACCAAGCCCTACGGGGCTTCCTCCACCTAGCCACAGCCCGAAAGCCGTTCTCCACAGCCGGCGTTTCTAAGCTGATGCTAATGGGCTCGCTAGCTGGCCCAACACTAACCTCATCTGGAGTGTCCGTAACATCTAACTCAACTGAGCTAAGAAGCTGCTCTAATTTTCGGACACGGCTCTCTAAGAGAGCCACCCTATCTTCAACATCACGCAGGATTTATGGAGGTGTAAAGTAGAATTAGTAGTGTACTTTGTGCACTATGAAATTCAAGAATGTAGCCAAGCAAACACGACCCTAACCAATAATGGATAAGCTAACCACTCCTAAGGCTCACACAGATGCAATAAATGAATTAAAATTCACAGCAGTTACACTGAAAAACTAACAGAAGTATTAAACAGGTAAAAAGCAGCAGCTATAAAATACACTAAACAGTTAATTAGCTAACAGGAGTGTAAAAAAATGAAATGGAAAAAATGATGACGGGGGTCCGAAATAGCTAACACAAGCTAACCGCTAGCGGAAAATGCTAGCCGCTCCTAAGATTTTACACAGGAGTAAAATAATACTTAAATTCACAGCAATTCAACTGAAAAACGAACAGAAGTATTCAACGGGTAAAAAAGAAACAGCTGTAAAAAGTAACGACAGAGAGGGGAGGGTCAACCCTAGGTAGCGAAAGCTAACCGCTAGCGAATGCTAAGCACTAGCAAATGCTAACCACTAGCAAATGCTAACCGCTAGTGAATGCTAACTGCTAGCGATTCATAACAGGACTGTTGTTAAATAATGTTCAGAGTAGATACAATTAATAACCTGAAGAGTGCTAAACAGAAATAAAAGAAGCGTATACACAGTGTGAAGTTCAGAGTGGCGTCACAGCAACAAACATCCGTCAGAAGCAAGTTGCCAAATTGAAATTGAAAAATTGAAATATAACCCCAGTGGCTGCGTGGTGCTGGTGTTTATCCATAGATTCTGTCGCGTTAAGTGGATGAGACTTTACTTCCCCTGGACTGGACACAAGTCTATTGGACATTACTTCTGTCTTCAAGGCTGGCATCCATTTACAGCGGACCATACTAAAATACTAAATGGATGAAATGGGGTGAAATGGGGACTGATAATCACGAAATGGGGGGTAAAAAGTAGCATAATGGAGCAGACTGACCCAGACTGACTCCAAATAAGTACTTTTATTTAATTGTTTGGCATTTGTTTTTGTGAGATGCGCTAGTACATGTACTCGGGGCAGGTGCACCATCTGGTGGTCAAGAGATGAATTTTCGGCCACTAGGTCAATCTGCTCTATTTTGTTATGTTTTACCCCCATTTCATTATTATCAGTCCCCATTTTGTTCCATTTCGCTTAAAAAAAAAAAATAAAGTACTTAATTGAATCATATTTGGAGTCAGTCTGCTCTACTTCGTTACATTTTATCCCAATTTGTGATTATCAGGCTCCATTTCGCACCATTTTGCTCATTTCATATTTCGATTTACAGCTGAGTAGACTTGGACCATGTAGATGAAGTGTCTTGTCCAAGGACACACACAGGTAGCATGACCAGGAATCGAACTCAGGTTGACATATTGGCAGCCCAGCTCCTTATCCCACTGCTCTATATATGTGAACATTTAGGATAAGGAATGCATGAACTACCTCTGCAACCTATGTTGTTGTAATCACACATGGTTTATGTGCCCTGCTCAGGAGTCCCTCATGCCATCTTAAATGATCAGCATCATGACGTGATGTTATTACCTCACCTCTGTGAGTCATCAGTGTGGTCGACGGTGCACATTCAACAGCTCATGGAAATTCAAACAGTCATTTTCCTCAAGATGGCTGGTGTGGATTTAAAGGAAAACATACATGCCTCTAAATGTTTATTAGCTGTTTAATATCCTGTTTAGGGTGTATTTTATCAGTTTGGTGTTGTTAAATTCCTTGGAAAAATAATTGTTTCCTGTAGGTAAAAGTGCTGCCGTACTTTTGGGGACACGGTGTACCACTAAGATGAGAACCCCAGTTCTTTAGGTCTAAAACTGTTATTCACATTTTTTTCTAGCCTCAATAATGAAAATCACATTTTGTAGCCTACACTAGGATGCAGAATGGTAAGCACTCTATTCCTCCAAGCAGGATGTGGGTTGCCCTGTGTTGGGCATGTTTTGACTGAGGGTTATGGAGTCACATTACCTCATATTTCATTCAGCAGTCTGAAAGGCATTAATCATCCCGTTAAATCACAACATTTTTATAGCATTGCAAGCGAGTGCTTATAACTCGCATAACTCTACTGCACACATAAGACCAATGTACCCAAATGTCCAACTTAACAAGCAGAAGCCTTTACAGCTGGCCATTCCTTCCCCGTCTCAGTGCCCCAGTCTTACTCAGTAATAAAATTACTTTTATTTTTTATACTTGTTTACACTCCTATCAAGTTGTTTTCCCCCATAAAACAATGTTTCACATGCAGAGCTTACGATTTTAAGATGGAATTGCAAAAGGCAAATGTGACAAATGAAGCCAGAATCACATTTAAATAGCCAGGCAAGAAAGCAAACAAGTTTATAAAACATGCAAGAAGTCCCCTAATTGTGGTATTGCAAAAGATACAAATAAATCTAAATTTATTTCCATAATTAAATCCACAAGGTGATGACAACAGAATAAGTAAAATACAACTTCAGAATTTAAATTTTGAATTCAATAAGAAAGTTGTTTAAGGGCCCCTTCACACATACAATAGTATGAATAAGTACAACTCAGGGCGACTCACGGCGAAATAGCTCGTATGAGCGAACCACGAAAACATCGAGCCGACGGGCAGGTGTGAACGATGCCGCTGCGACGGTTTCGTGCAAGTGGGAACACAGCGCAAGCAGCTGCTGTGAAAATAAAAATAAAAAAAATACATGCCACCCATGGGATTCAATCCTGCACTTTCCAAAAGCTCTGATTGCCAGCCAGAAACTTTACCACTGAGCTACCATCACTGTCCTGTAAAAGGTGCGGGAAAATGCCTGATATCAATAAGGACATGGACGTATTTAAGAAAAAATAAAACCACACACCATATAAAAACACGGCATTTTATTGAATCCCTCTTATCAAGCGGACAATACAAGTATAATCCGTCTGTTCCTCTGTAGATGACCCATGGTCACAGACATACAGTCATGAAATGACATGAATGAAAAGCAGAGCACTCTTATCATGTCCACATCTACTGCCGGTGTGTCCAGCGGCCCTGTGCGTGTGTCCTGCCCGACGTGTCTTATGGATGGCAAGCTGCAGGACAGACACTGTGTCATGTGGAACAGAGCTCACACGGGTGATGTGACATTCAGATCGCCCGCTTCATGTTATGGTCTGACGGTCCGTTTCACCTGGGGTAGCCTGTCAATGTGCGCACCGTCTGTGTGCACCGCTGCAGCCCATTGCAACAGAGATATAGGTTTTTATGCATGTTCACGTGAGGACAGTGAGCAGACACACGCGCGTCACAGTGGACAGTTGTTAGTTCATGTCTGTTAAAACACGGTACATGTTCCCCAGCCGTGATGTCCAGAACCACAGAGTTCTTCAGTTGCTCCTGTCGGCAGCCACGCCCCCTCTCAGTTCAGCGCACACACCAACGTCACTGTGTCTGTTTGCAAAGCCACACTCCTGGGGCAGTTAGACAAATTTCACATCCAGCTTTACAGTGATTTGTCTGCTGACTGTTTTCGTGCTGATAGTGCGAATGGCCACACATTTTCTAAGTGCCAAGCAAGTGGTGTTGGACGTTTGCATGTGTCAGCTGGAATTTGGCCGACACCTGCCGCAAGTGGGTTCGATGGGCTCTCACAGTGCACACTCTGTCTTTCAGCCATTGGTGTGCACAAATAGTTGTAGCAACAGGTTTATGAGGTGTTGGAGGCAGCTACGACTTACACATATTGCATACAATTCCTGCTTCATGCACACTTCATGTGGTGTGTTCGTTCAAGCCTCTAACACTGGCCAGTGGAAGCGAATGGAGCAGTAATGGTGTACTAGCAGAGGTGACATGGTAGCAGAGCTCAAATCTTGACAGCCTATCAGCATAAATGTCTAAAATTTTTAGCATTTTGAAAAATTTTCCGGGACCACGACAAACATCAGCATTGCCTGACTGACATCGACTTAACTCCTGCGGAGTCTGGCGAACTTCAGCAGCTGGTCGTTTAGGATCAGTGAGACATGGTTCTTAGATGGCCACTGTGAAAGCTTGTTTCCAGTTCACATTGTATTTGGTCTTTGATCCTGAACTGTAAATGTTAGAGACAGGAAGAAATTAAGAAAAGTGACCAAACTCAGCATTCTGCCATCATTAAGTATCTTATGATTTTCTTTTAAGTAAATGTTGTACAAATCCATGTGGCTATGGATGGTAATTTAGAAGTTATGCTTGTATGTTTGAAAGTGTGAAAATGTGAGTGGGGGCTGATGGGGGATGTTTGGGCAGCCTTGAAGAAGTCACATAATCGACATTTGACTGTTGGTTCCATAGCTGCCGTAGCTACTACTGATAGCATTTTCAATTACATTCAGTTCAGTTTATTTATACAACCCCAAATCACGCCATAAGTTCCCCAAGGCGCTATACACGAGCAAGGTCTTGACCATGCCCACCCTGTAGGGGCAGCCTTGAAGACATCACATGATTGACATTTGACTATTGGCTTCATAGCTGCCATAGCTACAACTGATAGCATTTTCAATTAAATTCAGTTCAGTTTATTTATACAACCCCAAATCATGCCATAAGTTCCCCAAGGCGCTATACGCAAGCGAGGTCTTGACCATGCCCACCCTGTAGGGGCAGCCTTGAAGGTGCCACATGATTGGCACCTGACTATTGGCTCCATAGCTGCTGTAGCTACCACTGATAGCATTTTCAATTAAATGCAGTTCAGTTTATTTATACAACCCCAAACATGCAACATAAGCCTCCCCCAAGGCACTATATACAAACAAGGTCTTGACCATGTCCACCCCATAGGGCCAGCCTTGAAAGAGTCACATGATTGATATTTGACTATTGGCTCCACAGCTGCCACAGCTACTACTGATAGCATTTTCAATTAAATTCAGTTCAGTTTATTTATACAACCCCAAATCATGCCATAAGTTCCCCAAGGCGCTATACGCAAGCGAGGTCTTGACCATGCCCACCCTGTAGGGGCAGCCTTGAAGGTGCCACATGATTGGCACCTGACTATTGGCTCCATAGCTGCTGTAGCTACTACTGATAGCATTTTCAATTAAATGCAGTTCAGTTTATTTATACAACCCCAAACATGCAACATAAGCCTCCCCCAAGGCACTATATACAAACAAGGTCTTGACCATGTCCACCCCATAGGGCCAGCCTTGAAGGAGTCACATGATTGATATTTGACTATTGGCTCCACAGCTGCCACAGCTACTACTGATAGCATTTTAAATTAAGTTCAGTTCAGTTTATTTATACAACGCCAAATTGCACCATAAGTCCCCACCCCAAGGCGCCATACACGAACAAGGTCTTGACCATGCCCACCTCGTAGGGGCAGCCTTGAAGAAGTCACGTGATTGATATTTGACTATTGGCTCCATAGCTGCCACAGCTACTAATGAACGAATTTTCAGTTAAATTCTGTTCAGTTTATTTATATAACGCCAAATCACACCATAAGTCCCCCCGAGGCGCTATACACAAACAAGGGCTAGACCATACTCACCCTTTGAGCAAGGTCACTGGTGACAGTGGTATGGAAAAATTCCCTCTGAGAAAATCTCAAGCAGACCAGACCCAGTGGGGTGACCATCTGCTCTGGCCATACTGACAAATAAAAACACACAGTGAAAGAAATGTTACAGCTAAGCAATCATATATAGTCCAGTGTTCACAAAAACCAAAGTCCCAGACAAACACACTGCACTGGTAACTCACTGATTTCATTACTTTCTTTCATTCCACAGTTCACACCCCAACTCAACCCATCTTCCCCCAGAGCCTTGGGAACCTTCTGAGGAACGAACTTGTTATAGGAATGGGTTGTACTCGATGGATGTCAACCGTTGCGAGTCCTAACCAGAAGTGCACCAAGCTGATTATGTCAAAGCAGAATGTAGAGTATTATGAAGCAGAACCAGCTGATTTTTTTTTTAATGCTGTCTAACATTTTATGCCAAAAAGGCCATGTCAGTTTCAGTCATTTTCAAGGGCCAACACAAATTAGCCCATTCAAATAAACTGCAGTCTTTGTATAGAGCTTTTTCTTCACACTGTCATCATGATGAGCTCCGTAAGACAAGTGATACATCTGAATAAGCTAGAGATAGAGAGAAAGAGAGAGAATATTTTATTCACCATAAGCATAAAACAGAACATAAAAACTAGGGGTGTATAAAAATGTAACCCCCCTACCTTAAAACTCTAACTTCAAATTTTCACTTTTTTTTTTTTACAGCATTTTTAAATAAAATGAGACTTTTAGAATTAACAATGGTTGTATCTAGTTTGTTCCAAATATTTACAATTCTACTTGTGCTGTAATATCAAGAGTTTTATCAGGTTTATTGCTCAAAAACCTCTTGATATAACATGGTCCAGGATTGCACCATCCCCTTTGTCTTCTGGTTTTGATTAACGTCACAGAAAGAACACTGTGTCTTCTGTGGGGAAATGATCCATTCCAGCTCCTTTTGAGCAGCAGCTGCAAACAAAAAGGTGCTGGAAGTCAGAGCTATCTCAAATAAAACCACCCATCCAACAAGCCACCTCCTACCCCAGTACCTTATTCACTGTTAATGTTCAGTAATTACCCTGCACATCGGTGAAGTGCAGATAGCAGGGTGTTTGTTTTAACACTGGTGTGTGTGTGTGTGTGTGTGTGTGTGTGTGTGTGTGTGTGTGTGTGTGTGTGTGTGTGTGTGTGTGTGTGTGTGTGTGTGTGTGTGTGTGTGTGTGTGTGCAGGATAACTCAAAAATGACGAGATGGAATTCCTTCAAATTTGGTGGTAATATTACTTGAATAGGTATCTACGGAAAATTTAATTTTGGAATAGCTTGTTCAAAGGGCATGAAAAATGTGGTCTGAAAAAAAAAATCTTTTTTTTTTTGTATATCTCAACAAGCAGCCTAGATGGTTCATCTAAAGCATATTGGTCAGCACTGCCCCATTCTTCCTGGAGACATATCTTAATGTGTGCAACAACTGCCATTTCTGAAAAAAAAAATGTTGTCTTTATGTGATCACGTTGCCAGCAAAATGACATTTATATGGCACAAAGTCTGACAGATCATCACTGATGAGAACATTAATACCAGATATGAATTTTGGTTTGGACAGTTTGTAATTACCTCCGCCAAGGAGGTTATGTTTTCGGTGGCGTTTGTTTGTTTGTCTGTCAGCAGGATAACTCAAAAAGTTTTGAACGGATTTTGATGAAATTTTGTGGAGTGGTTGGAAATGACAAGAGGAACAAGTGATTAAATTTTAGTGGTGATCCAGATCACGATCCGGATCCAGGAAGTTTTTAAAGGATTCTTCACCATTGCAGGATAGGGGGAATTTTGACATTCTCGTTTCTAACTCCACAAAAACAAGGCAGAAAGGCTTGAAAAAAAATTAGGGTGTAACATAGTCAAATGTTCTATCAAACATCAAAGTTTGGTGATGATCGGATCCGGATTCCGGATCTGGTGATCCAGAATATGTAAAAATATAGGGAAAATAGAAAATGTGTCAGTGTGAGGTGACAAATGAAATTAGAGATGCACAACTAACACCCAATTGTAGCTGAATCTGTACTGATTCAGTAAGGTGTCATCAGATTTTATGTAGCTTCAAATGTTATGGAGCTAGATTCAGAAGAAAACAGCCATTACCGAAAAATCGTTTTTATACAATAACTTTTGAACTAATAAAGACATAAAAGTGATTCCAAGTTCTAGGGGTATGTTTTCATGGTCAAGGATGTCAAATATACAGGAAAGAAAAGTGTATGTATCATAGTTTTAGTTGTAACACTGAATTGTTGAATAGATCACTGTGCCAAGGAGGGAATCTCTTTAGGGTCAGTGACCCTATGGCCTTGGTGGAGGTTTGCACTCTCTGAGTGCTTCTAGTTTCAAATGTATTATGTAAGCCAATTTAGCAGTGGACTGAGATGGCATGACAGAGAGACTGAACAGTTTTTTTTTTTTTTTTTTTTTGTAGGATAATTAGGAGACAGTTGAACAGTGACTGTTTTTGATGCCACAAACTGTATTGTCAACCATGTTGAAGACATCTATTATCCTTAGTAAACAGAGCACTGGAAAGGGTGGGGAAAAATCCCCATCAGACTAAATATAAATAAATAAATAAATGCATATAAAATAACCTTTGATTATTTTAATAATCCATATTCTGTGAGTCACAGAGCTCTGTGTGGCTTTAGTTGCAGCAGTGATAGCATGTGAGTGTTTCCATGTGTGGAACATTCATTACTTTAGCAAACGATGTGGATAATATATGTCAGGACTGCAACACAGACACACAGATTGGATCTGGTGACATGCAATATATAATGTATACAGTCAATCAGTGACATCAGATTTGAATCAAACATGAACAAATCCGATTTGAACTGGCAGTCTGAACAAAGCCTAAAGGTGCCCTGACAGCTGCATGACTTTGATCTATGCACTTGCACGCACATTGTCGTGAGGATCCTACCCACTGTGTTCTCAGCTGGATGCCGTGCTTTGTTCCACTGGCTGCCACGCGTTCTCCTCTGGATGCTGCGTATATAAAATAATTATCTCGTAGCATATTAATCATTTTCTCCTCGAGTTAATTGTTGAAGACGGCTCTAATCGCTTCTGGAATCAAGAAGGACCACCCCAGCTTTTCTCGCACACACTGAATGAGGTGGAGAACACATGTTGAGCCATCTAAAAAGGTCATTATTTGTCATGTTTATATTGTAATGGCTTGGTAAAACAGTTGCATGTTCTTTCCTTCTTGTGTGCAGCTGTAAAAGTATGTTTATGACAGATTTAACCTCTCATTCTAATCATTCAGACGAGCTGTGCGCTGATGCGGTGCACTGATGCAACCACTCGCACGCACACGCTGTGTTTTTTTCTTGTTTGCACAATGTTCACTTGAAGTTCACATCATTAATGCGTGATGGAGAGTTTGAAGCTGTGCACAGTTTACAATGGTTTACAACAAGTTTAAGATGACTTTACTCTTGTGCATGGCAGAGTGTGTGCATGTGCACGGATCAAAGTCGTGCAAGTGTCAGGTTTAGAGGTTCAAAGTGGAAATGCTCTATAAGCATCACAGTTTGCTGTATTAAAACAGGGAGTTGATAAAAAGCACCTCAGTGGTTCAGCAAGAGTAGAAATGTCTCACTGACTGGTTAATGGAAATGCCATGTACAATGACCCTGAGATCAGCTCCCAAACAAATCCACAGGGAACTGGATAGAAGGCAGGGGGAGAAGCAGAGTAGCAGGGTGGTTATATCCATGTGAAACCAGGCCAGACAATGACTCCCTGTTTCTGGGGCCAGACAACCCCCACCTCTTCAAGCAAGATAAATAAATAAATACAAATGGCAACAGAAACCATATACGCCCCCTGAAAGGGCCTGTAAGAGAGTGACTGACAGACAATTGAAAAGACAAATTGTTGCATTGTCTTTGGGTGGGGTGGCCAAAGGGTTGATGTGCAACGGTAATTATGAGGAGATGTGATCCAAGAGGTCAGAGGTCAGAATATGTGTCTGACCCCAGGTTTTCCGCAATCACAAGTAAAGAAAGAGTCTCTGAATTGCACCAGTGTCTCTCTTACCCCTTTGCCTACCCCTTGTTTTGGCCACCCGGTAACACAAAATGTCTTAGCTCTCTTTCGGAGGGGTTTTCTTTTCCACTTACAATACTTTCAATACCCATTCTTTGAAAAAAAAGCAGCCTTTCTGAGGCTGAGCTGAAAAAAAAAACAAACAAACTGCTGACGAGGCATTTGTCCTGCAGCTACTCACCCATATTTGATTTAATTGTTTTTCCACCCCTCTGTGCTGCGGCTCTCAGCAGTCCCACCCTGATGGACAGTGGTACTGTTATTTTGACAGTCAGGATAGGAGACAAGGCTGACCTGACCTAAACTCACTTGGCTGACTTTCCCATGGCGCTAAAAGAGCTGAGAAATAGACGGCGAGGACTCGGTGCAGTTTTGTCAACGCACCTCTGCTGCTTGGATTTAAAGGGCATACTCAGGTTAAAGGGAAGCCTAAATTAATTACCACTACAATACCGTCTTGACTTTCTTAATGATGTTTTGAGCAAAACAAGAGAAAGTGAGAATCAAGCAAACACTTAGGGAATAACCCTGTTGTGTCTGATGATTTGTGGACGTTAATGCTGGATTTTACGGTCGCAAATTGAGTTTTACCGGTGACGCGTTAGCAGAGCTGGTAAAATGGATATTTGTCGGCAAATCATTAGAAACAAGGGGGTTATTCTCATTCTAATCCAATTCCATCGTTTGCACGGTTTACCTTTCTGTAAGTAATTCGGTCGGAGCATCTTCGTGCCAAACTGGAAATTCCGTGAGCAGACCCACAGATTTCTCCATCTCGTCAACTGCATTTGAATAATTCCGTATCAGAATCCACATCAATACTTTCATGTGATAGATTAAATTCACCCATTTCAGCATCGTCATCGCTGCACTAGTTTCTCTCACTCTCAGCTGAAAGCGCCATTATTGACATCTGCGTAGCAATGTGGTCAGGGTGCGGAGTAATACATCAAATGTGAAAATGCGAATATTTTGCCACCGTCAATGTGATATTTTATGGTCTGAAATCTCACACGATTAACCAATCAGATTTGCGGAACAAATGTACTTTTAGTGTTGTTAATAAAGCAATTTGAAAACAATTTTAACAAACATTTAATCTATATACATAAAGGGCTACGTCTGTCTGTCTGTCTGTCTGTCCGGGATAAACTCCCAAACTATAATATGTATACAGCCCTAAAAACTATATATATTCTGAATCCTCATGACATGAGGAACAAACTGGTACCATTTTTTAAAAAGTTGAACTGAAAATTATCCCCAAAATAGCCGGCTGTGGGTATGACCAGGCAGATTCAAATTTCCAGCCCTGTATATGTGTTGGCCATCTCTGTTTATTTAATCCCTTCCTTCAGCTACTTTATGTTCTCAACTGTTAAACACCTGACTGTCCTGTACAACCCAGTTTGCCTTCCTGTCTGAATACATTCATTTTATGTTTGTAAAATTGCAATGTAAAAACAGTGAAATACACCACTACCTCAGTTTTGATTCATTGATATTTACATTTACTGTTACCTACCTTTTTTGTGTAATTTTGTTATAAATTTGATTGCAAAACAAAGTCTGCATGAAGGACTTCAAATGTGTTTGTCTTTTAACCAAGTTTTTCCACTTAGTTTGGGGAGTCCACCTCATAAAGTGCTGCTGGACAAACTTTAGCCCATTAACTATTATATTTCTAAGACATCAGCATTACAAAAACAAATGTTGGGCAATTGTTTTGATTAAAATGATTGACATTTGGCTTATGTCTAAAACAGATTAACCCGGGCAGCGTTGGGTACCCCAGCTAGTGTATCATATGTTAATGAGGTTACAGACATTCCACTTGTTGGTCCCTGATATGAACTCTATTGTCACATCCTATGATAGTAGCTTCACTGCAGGAACTCTGCCATGTTAAAATTCGACAGAAGTGCAGTACATGTCTGCACTCTTTGGCTTGGTGCTCGTGACTGGCATGCGCTGCAGACTAGAAAAAAATTCACATATGTGCAAGAAGGTTCCCTTTACCTCTCCACCAAATAACACCTCACATGTTGCATTTGTTTCTGTGGAATAAAAAAATGTTGGATACTTTTTGGATGCATCTCATATTCATGACCTTATGCTTTAAAACATCTTCAATTTTCAATTTATTTCATTTATATCTCACCAAATCACAACAAAGTTACCTCAAGGCACTTCACACAAGTAAGGTCTAACCTTACCAACCCCTAGAGCAACCACACAGGCGACAGTGATAAGGGAAAACTCTCTCTGATGATTTGAGGAAGAAACCTCAAGCAGACCAGACTCAAAGAGGTGACCCTCTGCTTTGGCCATGCTACCTACACACTTGACAAAAACAAATGTAAAGGAAATTTTGGGCGTCCATGCCGGTGCACAGGACGGGAAGTGTTATGTGTCGACGCGGGTTGAGGAGCGGACCTGCGTCTGACGGAACCCAGCGCTAAAACAACCAGAAAGCGGTTCCAATAACAAAACAATTTATTTTCCCCCTTTAGTGCATAACAAACTGTACAAACAAAAACTGCGTCGGTCTGGCGGAGTGAAGGACGGCACGCTCTCCAGCGCCCAAAAGGATCGAAGCCCGGCGCTTCTGGACCCACGTTCACTGCCAAACACCCCCAGGTGGACACGACAAACCGACTCTGCGAAGGATAGAAAAGGTGAGGTAAGTCAGCAGCTACAACTAATATCCTTCAAAAGGCGCACACTATCAGCAACACATTCAGGTCCGAATTCAAGCTTTATGTAAATGAGCAGCTTCTCACAACAGGTGGAGGATCATCAGTCCGCATGCCATGGCAGTGAGAAGCGAGCTGCACAACTCTCATCAAAGTTCAAATATACTGCGTAACAAAATACCAAGTTACTGTTAACAATTATTCAGATAATCAATCACCTCTGATGTGTGCTGACAGCATGTGTCCCTCACCCTTCCTCCTTCACAGGCACGATGTGTCAAACCCAGGCGCGGTCCTCAGCGTCTCACAAACGAACATCACAAGGTCGAGTTCCCGGCAATTCTGCTCGAATCACACATGACTTAAATGCGGAACGCCATCTCATTATCTGCTTCAGCTGAAAGTCTTTAAGGTTGCACGTGAGCATCATCCACAGGTGCTGCACATCATGTTGATGAGGGTGAAGGACTCTTCTGCCAGCACCTTCTCCACAGACAATAAATCAGTTTGCATACCACCTGGAGAGCAAAGAAAAGAAAAGAACACCAAAATGTCCAGCCACACCCCCCCAACACACAACAGGAAGCTTGCAGAAAAAACACCACCCCTCTGGATGGAGCCAGACCTCAAACAGAGAGAACAAAACAAAATCAGGCATCAGAAAGACAACAAATACAGTATAATTCATCAGCATTAAGCAACAAGAAAAACATAAGAAATATTAAGGTGATCACCGGTCACAAGCCCTAACCTTCACTAAAAAAAACCAGACTTTAAAGTTGAGGCAGTGGCCCACTCTCTTTACTAATAAAATGAACTTAAAAGGGTAGAAAGCATATTCTAACCCAATTACATTTTCTCCACAAATCTGATTGGTTAATCGTGTGAGACTTCAGACCACAAAATATTGCGTAAATGGTGGCAAAATATTAAAACCGTTTCACATTTAATGTGTTACTCTGCACCTTGTCCGTGCGCGATGCTACACAGATATCAATAATGGCGCTGTCAGCTGAGAGGGAGAGGTTGCCAACTGCCATTAAACACGAAGAAGAAGAAAAACAAAAACAAAACAAAACAAAAAAAAACAACTGGTGGAACAACAACACCGAAATGGATTAATTTAAGGTACCATACGAAAGTAGTGATGTGGATTCTGCTCACAGAATTTCCAGTTTGTCACGAAGACACTGGTGCCATGGTAAGCCAACCACCCCCTTTGTCTGTGTAACATTTTTACCAAAATATATTATTATGCGGATTAAGATGTAGCCTTCAGTGGTGGACACAGATCCATGAAAATGTTGGAATTGGATTAGAATGGGAATAAACCCCTTGTATCTGATGATTTGTGGGCGTTAATGCTGGATTTTACGGTCGCTGGATTTTAAAACGGCTATTTACAACCAGGGTTATTCTTTAAGTACCACACTATGCCAGTATGCTAGCCATATGAAAGGGAAAATAAGAGCTTCTTAAGTCTGAACTTGAAAGTGTCTATAGAATCTGACTGTTTTATTGATGCAGGGAGATCATTCCACAAAGCAGGTGCATGAAAAGAGAAAGCTCTGTGACCCCCAGACTTTTTATTCACCCTAGGGACACAAAGTAGTCCTGCACCCTGAGAACACAGAGCCCAAGCCGGTACGTAGGGTAAAAACTAAGAAGTTCTTCTTAAGCTAAGAAGTTCAGAATACCCCCACCCCCATACAGTTGACATGGAGGGGGAATAGCTATAGAGATTAAAAAAAAAAGAATTGTACCATGCTATAAATGTGTTTATTTGTGCTCTAAATTTGAACATTTTAACATGGGCTTCTGTGAGAATCTGCTCTTTTCTGGAGCTAACCTCAAGTGGCCAGTCAGGATTTTCCTAATGTTAGACCATCAAAAACTAACTGACACACACAAGAATCCCACATTGATAATGTCATGATACTGTATTTGTTTCACATTTATGGAAGCAAAAAAAAATATTATCTTCATTAATGATGTAATGTAATCACCAGTGTCTTGTTGCGAGCAGGATTACTCAACAGAGAAAACTCCCACTTATTTTTAATCCTGATTCCTTTGATGATGTTTCCAGGATCCATTTAATACATAAACAGGCTCTAATTTCATGGATCAGGATCGAAGGTCATGATGATGGAAGATGAGTGACCAGTGTCAAAGACCAGTATTAAAGAAAGTGATCATGATCAAAGGGTAAGCAATCGGGATTAAAAAGTCAGATCAGGATCCAAATTCATCAATAATGATCTAAGTTCATTGATAAGTATCAAAGCTTAAGCTCAAAGACAATGATCAGAATCCAAGTTGAAAAATCTGGCTCTAAGCTCATGGATCAGGATCACGTGTGATGATGAAAGATGAGTGATCAGTATCAACAAACAGGATCAAAGTGATAAAGATCAAAGGTCAGTGTTTGGCTTCATAGTTCTGCTACCAAGATCAGACTTCAGCGTTCAGGCTCTGAGTTCAGTGATCAGGATCAAATGTCAGTGATGAGAAAGATGATCATCTTTGATCAGGACCAAAAATATAGATCCGATCACAGGTCAGAAATAAAAGTAAGAGGTCAGGATCAATGGCTCATCAGGATCAAAGGTGACTATTCAGCATCTCCTTATTGTCTAGCCATTGGCGTAGTTTGGTCCAGACAATGTACACTGAACAAACATATAAACGCAACACTTTTGTTTTTGCTCCCATTTTTCATGAGCTGAACTCAAAGATCTAAAACATTTTCTATCTACACAAAAGACTTATTTTTCTCAAGTATTCAAGATTCAAGATTCAAAGCTTTTACTGTCATATGCACAGTAAAGAAACATGTTTCCCTGTGCAATGAAATTCTTACTTTGCTGCCCAAATATATGAGGTCTATTAGATAAGAAACCGACACTTTTATTTATTTTTTTTTAACTATATGGATTTGAATGACGTGCAATTACACCAATCATGCTTGAACCCTTGTGCGCATGCGGGAGTTTTTTCATGCGTGTCGGTGACGTAATTTCCCTGTGGGCAGGCCTTGAGTGAGATGTGGTCCCGCCCTCTCAGCTGAATTCCTTTGTTTCACATGCTGCTCGAGACGGCGCGTTGCTTTATCAACATTTTTTCTGGACCTGTGAGGAATATCCGAGTGGACACTATTCGAGAAATTAAGCTGGTTTTCAGTGAAAAGTTTAACGGCTGATGAGAGATTATGGGGTGTTTCTGTCGCTGTAAGGACTTCCCACAGAGCGGGACGTTGCGCAGCGCTTCCAGGCGCCGTCGTCGGCCTGTTTCGACCTGAAAACATCCTAATTTAAGGCTTAATTCACCCAGGACGTCGTGAGAGAACAGAGAAGATTCAGAAGAGGCCGGCATGAGGACTTTATGCGGACATTCCACTGTTTAAGGACATTTTGTAATGAAAGACGTGCGCGCAAATTCGCTGAGTCGTTTCCGTGACGACTCGGCGAATTTGCGCGCACGTCTTTCATTACAAAATGTCCTTAACAATCTGTGTGCGCCGCGACAGGAAAAACACATCCGTGTTGAAAACCATTTGTAAAATTCAGGCGGCTTTTGATGGCTTTCAACAAGTGAGTAACTGAGAAATTGTTTAACAGCTTGTGTGGCAGCAGCAGGTGTGGCATATCAAGATGCTTATTAGACAGCATGATTATTACACACGTGTGCCTTAGGCTGGCCACAATAAAAGGCCACTGAAATGTGCAGTTTTATCACACAGCACAATGCCACAGATGCCGCAGGTTTTTAGGGAGCATGCAACTGGCATGCTGACAGCAGGAATGTCCACCAGAGCTGTTGCCCTGTTATATTAAAGTTCCTAAACCAATGCCCTTTATACTCACACTGAAAACTGATCTCTCCAACATAACCTAAATAAAATGGAAAATATAACAGCCAAAACAATGGTCCACATAAGTATGCATACCTTTAACTATAACACAACCAAATCATCACTTTTACAGCCGGTTTTATTTAGACAAGTCCAGGGATTGATACATGAACATTTCCAAATTACTGAATATTTACCTTAATCTTTAAGAAATAGAAACAAACTGGCTGTGAAAGTGATCATTTAGTTGTGCTGTAGTTAAACATATACACACACACACACACACACACACACATATATATATGTGTGTGTGTGTGTGTGTGTACACCACTGTCTATGTTTTTATTTAATTTATGTCATGTTGTAGAGATTAGTTTTCACTGTGAGTGTAAATAGCATAATTTTACAAATTTTCATACAAAGAAGCCAGATTTTTTTTTAGTTACTGTAAAATTCTACCATGTGCAAAGGCACACAAAAGTTTGGCAGCACTGTACATTATCAAAGATCCTGACCTTTTGCAGGATCTACAAAAAAATGGTGTTTAATTTCGTAAAAAAGAAATAAATGAATGAATACAGTTATCTGAAATCTACATCTGGATTCCGTTCAATACTAAAAATGAGTCCTTCTTCTTGATATAATCACTTTACTAAACTATGTGGGGATTCAATGAAAACCTTGACTTTTGACCTTGCAGCTGAAAACACAACTTCTAACCATGCTACCACCTTACACAAATGACACGCTGTCATGCACATTTATGCTACTACGTCAAGTACAGAGAGAACTGTAGGGGTATGGAGTTCACAGTGGCTGTATTCCAAACACGTTTCCACGAACAGTATCTTATGGACATAGGGTAGATTAGTGGAGACCATCTCCAGTTGTGGTGGTTGGCTGAACTCTGGGCAACATGCTTTCCTAATTAATTGCTATGGCTTCCTACCCAAAGTGGGCTCGGTATGTAAAAACGAAAACAACTGGAAGGATCATCATTTGGTTATTCTAAACTACCAATGATGGATTTGGGTTGAAGCTCCCCACAAGGTCACGAAAGAAGCCTATACTGGCATTTAGATGCATTCTTGGGCACATTTAACATTTGCATTATTTTCTTGGTGTTTTTGTTGCAAAATCCTGTTTTTTTTTTTTTTATATTTCCACAACAAGATCATGCAATTTTAATAAAGTCCATAATAGCAGTTTGTGGCAACATGCCTGCAACCAGCAACATCTTTTTATTTATTTACGTTTTGCATGTGAAATAAAAGTTGGGTATTCTCAGAGGCCACAGTGTGGGCAGCTTCTTCAGAGGGATAGAGAAGTAGAAAAGGCCCCACATAATTTGGACTGAGTTATGTGTGTGTGTGTGTGTGTGTGTGTGTGTGTGTGTGTGTGTGTGTGTGTGTGTGTGTGTGTGATGTGGGGGGGGGGGGCGTGCAGCTGGGTTTGTTTATTGTTGCGCAATAAGGTTGCAGCATTACCCTCAAGGTGTGCCGGTCATAATCGATCACATGAAAAATGTCTCGAAATTTATTATTTGGAAAGTGGAGTTGCGGGCATTTGCGTGTGTGTGTATGTGTGTGCGTGCGTGTTGTCACAAAGGTTCATTAATTGTAATGTTTATGGATGGTAATGTTAGCCAGAGCCCACTGTGAGTCCTGCTTTGCGTCAAACGGACAGCGTGCACTGAAGTAGAGAGTGCGTGGGTGCACGGGAGAGCCGGGTGCCACAGAGGCCACGCCTGTGTCCGCTGTGCCTGGTGCATTCACAAAGTCCTCGGCTGCTTTCACTCAAGCGGTGTACCTACTTGAGAGAGTGAAGCAAAGATGGAAAGTTGTTAAAAGGCCCCTGTTAAGCA
Source organism: Thalassophryne amazonica (assembly GCF_902500255.1). Lineage (NCBI taxonomy): Eukaryota > Metazoa > Chordata > Actinopteri > Batrachoidiformes > Batrachoididae > Thalassophryne > Thalassophryne amazonica. The sequence goes on from NC_047107.1 coordinate 105,439,915, forward strand.
CCTCTAGACTGTAAAATTCTTGTCTGGACTCATGATGGTTCGGTTAAAAGTTCACTTTTAAAACACTATCAATCCAATCGTGTGAAATCGCACACATGCACTTTAACAGATGGAAAGTTAATTCAAAGCAAACATTTTGTGGAAACTGATTACCTCACACTCACGAACTCAAATGATTCAATCATCAATGTTTATTTTAATTAAATCAAATAAACGTGGTTAAATTGTGATAAATTAAGGTAAATGTGCCACAGCCAGAGGCCTACAGGCATGTGATCACCATGAATCTATCTATCTATCTATATACATAGCTTGCAAAAAACTGCAAAAAAAAAATCTGATTGTGTGCAAACTGAGCAAAGTGATTCTAGGACTGGACATATTTTTTAGAGAGTGAGGTGAGGGGTGATTGAAAAGGTTTGAGCCTGACCCAGAAAACGTAGGGTATGGTTCTCCATCTTTTGCATTGTGAGAAACCAGCATTTCTCTTGAGAATGTGTGAAATTTTGACAGACACACAAGTTCAGTGAAGTGAGTAGGGGGTGTATCATATTGGTAAAATGGACAAAGCTGGTGGGCACGCTGTGAATGAGTATCTCATAGAAAAGGGAATGTCTCAGAAGGACATCCATGAGGACGGGGTAATGAGATCAAGGGGGAGGATGCCCAGTTTTATGCTACAGTTAAACGCTGGACAGCCAAATTCAAGAGGGGCGGAATAAGTGGGGAAGATGTGATCCAGAAGATGGTCCTTGCTGACAGAAGCGCAGGTGAGCGTTACATAACTGGTGCGGTAAGCATTTCCCAGGAGAATGTTCACTCAGTTCTGTCAGAAAAGCTGGGAATTATGAAAGTTTCAGCATTATGGGTCCCAAGTCCTCTCACAACCGATCACAAACACACAAGATTTCAGATGCCCAGAGAGAATCTTTGGATTTTTGAGGCAGATCCGGATAACTTCATGTGAAAATTTATGACCATGGAAGAGACCTGGGTCCATCACGTCAAACTGGTGTCCAAACAATGGCTGAAGCAATGGAAACGTGTTTGTACCCTGCCCCCCAAAAGGCCAAAGCTACTTCATCTGCTGGAAAGGTCATGACCTCTGTCTTTTGGGATGCTGAAGGCATCATAATGGTGGACTCTCTTCAGAAGGGACAGACCATCAATGGGGCCTGTTATGCTTCCCCTTTGCAGCAACAGCAGAATAGAAAATAAAGCAGAAGTGGTGTGGAATGCTCCGACGAGGTGTTCTGTTTCACCAGGACAATGCTGCGGTCCACACGTCAGACATCGCAATGGCTGCTATTCATGAATGTGGCGTCAAACTTGCTCCACAGCCACCTTATTCCCCTCATTTGACTCCTTTTGACTTCCATCTGTTTCCAAACATGAAAAAGCATCTTGCTGGAACTCATAATACTGATAATGATGTCATGTCTGCAGTGGATGACATCCTTGAGCTCCATGATAAGACCTTCTGTGAGAACGGTACGAAGGCACTGCAGCGATGTTGGAAAAGTGTGAGGACATACACGAGCGTTACATTGAAAAATAAAGCATTACATTAATTCAGTTGTGGTTTCTTGACTGGGTTCAAAACTTTTCAATTACCCATATAGATAGATAGATAGATAGATAGATAGATAGATAGATAGATAGATAGATAGATAGATAGATAGATAGATAGATAGATAGATAGATAGATAGATAGATAGATAGATAGATAGATAGATAGATAGATAGATAGATAGATAGATAGATAGATAGATAGATAGATAGATAGATAGATAGATAGAAGGAAATAATGGATGATAATCTGATTGGATGTTTTCTTGATAGGATATGTCATTCAATGCGCATATTAAACAAATATGTAGGACTGCTTTTTTGCATTTGCGCAATATCTCTAAAATTAGAAACATCTTGTCTCAGAGTGATGCTGAAAAACTAATTCATGCATTTATTTCCTCTAGGCTGGACTATTGTAATTCATTATTATCAGGTTGTCCTAAAAGTTCCTGAAAAGCCTTCAGTTAATTCAAAATGCTGCAGCTAGAGTACTAACGGGGACTAGAAGGAGAGAGCATATCTCACCCATATTGGCCTCTCTTCATTGGCTTCCTGTTAATTCTAGAATAGAATTTAAAATTCTTCTTCTTACTTATAAGGTTTTGAATAATCAGGTCCCATCTTATCTTAGGGACCTCGTAGTACCATATCACCCCAATAGAGCGCTTCGCTCTCAGACTGCAGGCTTACTTGTAGTTCCTAGGGTTTTTAAGAGTAGAATGGGAGGCAGAGCCTTCAGCTTTCAGACTCCTCTCCTGTGGAACCAGCTCCCAATTCAGATCAGGGAGACAGACACCCTCTCTACTTTTAAGATTAGGCTTAAAACTTTCTTTTTTGCTAAAGCTTATAGTTAGGGCTGGATCAGGTGACCCTGAACCATCCCTTAGTTATGCTGCTATAGACTTAGACTGCTGGGGGGTTCCCATGATGCACTGAGTGTTTCTTTCTCTTTTTGCTCTGTATGCACCACTCTGCATTTAATCATTAGTGATTGATCTCTGCTCCCCTCCACAGCATGTCTTTTTCCTGGTTCTCTCCCTCAGCCCCAACCAGTCCCAGCAGAAGACTGCCCCTCCCTGAGCCTGGTTCTGCTGGAGGTTTCTTCCTGTTAAAAGGGAGTTTTTCCTTCCCACTGTTGCCAAGTGCTTGCTCACAGGGGGTCATTTTGACCGTTGGGGTTTTTCTGTAATTATTGTATGGCCTTGCCTTACAATATAAGGCGCCTTGGGGCAACTGTTTGTTGTGATTTGGCGCTATATAAATAAAATTGTTTTGATTTGATTTGATATGCCTATAACACACCCCTGAATAATGTGGATCATTAAACCAGCCCATTTGTGCTTTCATTTGCATTGCTATTTCTCACTAGTGAAATAGCAATCTGCACTCACCCATCAAATGGATTTGCACGGTCTGTCCAGCTTGTCTTTGCATCCACTGTCAACATCAGGACTGAGAGGGGCCTATTTTGTACAGAATGTGCTCACAACCAAAGGTTGAGCCCTATGTACGTGTAAAACTTGATAAGATCTGGAATAAGAAAGACAAATCTCACTGGCATATTGAAAGATGGAACGTGATGGCAGCCGTTGGCATTGCAGGATGTCTAGATCCTTCAGATCACGTTTCAAAGCAGCTACCACACTTTTTCAAACACTGTAACATTACAAAGCATAGATTTATATATTTGAAGATTGAAAAAAAAAAAAAAACAACAAAAAACTTGAGTGATTAGGTCTCACTGTGCACAAGCAGGAAATACTTACAACTCCAGATTTTTTCCGTAAATAGTCTAATTTATGATGATGAATAGAGCATTGCAAGGCTGAAATCAAATCTGTGTAATCACGCACAGATGGACAACACTGAGATCCAGTCTCACTTTCCTAACAGCACACAGCCACAGCGCTTCATTCACTGCGGTGGCTGCATTTTTAGCACTCGGTGTCTTTCAAGATGATTATTCATGACCGATTTCTCACAGACATCAGCGGTTTTGGCTGTTAGTACGTTAGAGAGAACATATCCAGTCATGATTAAACCATTTCAACTGTGTTCATCCATAACTGCAGGGGACAGTGCCAGCAGCAACCAAAGAGGAAGGCTTTCTCAGAAGCCACATATCTGATTAGTGCAGTTTTGTAATTTGGCAGATAAGCAGACCTTGGAGATGAGAAGATACAAATTAATCTGTTGATACTTACAGACTGATAATCAACAAGTATCAGGAGGCAATAAAACCTAAGCGATGAGGATTACAGCCTGTATATACACTGAACAAACCCTCTGTGATTCTTCTGAAGATCTTGTTTGAAGCTCAAATTGGGCAATTCCAAATGCTGCCATTGTGGCAGTGCTTGATTCCACTGAACTCCTGGATAACCCATAGATGAGTAAACAGGTGAATAAAAAGAAAAAACCTGGGCCCGTATCCACAAAGCACACTAAAAGTAGCTCTTAGTGACGTAAAAGTAAGTCCCTTCGGCTGCTCCCTTGTTTGCACTTGAGGTTGCCACAGCAAATCTAAGGTGGATGTGCATGTTGAATTAGCACAAGTTTTACACCGGATGCCATTCCTGACACAACTCCACATTCCATGAAGAAATGTGGCAGGGGTGGGGTTTGAACCTTCCAGCTCTAAGCTATGTCATTCTAAGAAAAATCTTTGAATTCCTTGAATTCTTAAACATTTCTTAATTTCCTTTGGGAAGATAAAAGTTGTTCACAAAGCATCTTAGGCCTTAAGGAAGCTCCTAAGGTGCAAACTGTTAAGAGGAGGGAGGAGGACTTTTAAGAAGCCTAAAGGTGCCCTGACACTTGCACGACTTTGATCTGCGTACTTGCATGCACTCTGCCGTGCAAGAGAGTAAACTCATCGCAAATCTTTGTAAACCGTATGCTGCTTTGTGCATGTGTGCAAAGAAAATGTTCAAAATCTCTGTCACACATTAATTACGTGAACTTCATGTGAACAATGCGCAAACAATTAAAAACACTACTTGCGAGTGCCATTGCATATGTCAGCGCACCGCATCACATCTGATTGATTATAACGAGATGTGAAATCTATCATAAACATAATTTTACAGCTACTCATAAGAAGGAATGAACATGCAACTGTTTTACCAAGCTATTACAATATAAATATTACAAATAATTACCTTTTTAGATGTTCCAAATGTGTTCTCCATCTCATGAAGCACAGGAGAGAGAGAGGAAAAAAAAAGCTCCAGCTGAGACGGTCCTCTGTGATTCCAGAAGCGATTAGAGGTGTTTTCATCAGCCAAACTCTGAGAGAAAATGATTAATCCACTATGAAATAATCATTTTATATACGCAGCACCCAGCACACAAAGTGCAGCATCCAGCTGGGAACACAGTGGGTGGCATTGTCATGATGAAGTGCACAAGAATGCGGAGCCAAAATGCGTGAAAGTGTCAGGGCACCTTAAGAGTGTCTTAAGCAGGGAAGATGGCGGCAAGAAGTCGGAGAGATCAAATCAAATCAAATCAATTTTATTTATATAGCGCCAAATCACAACAAACTTCCTTTTAACAGGAAGAAACCTCCAGCAGAACCAGGCTCAGGGAGGGGCAGTCTTCTGCTGGGAATGGTTGGGGCTGAGGGAGAGAACCAGGAAAAAGACATGCTGTGGAGGGGAGCAGAGATCAATCACTAATGATTAAATGCAGAGTGGTGCATACAGAGTAAAAAGAGAAAGAAACACTCAGTGCATCATGGGAACCCCCAGCAGTCTAAGTCTATAGCAGCATAACTAAGGGATGGTTCAGGGTCACCTGATCCAGCCCTAACTATAAGCTTTAGCAAAAAGGAACGTTTTAAGCCTAATCTTAAAAGTAGAGAGGGTGTCTGTCTCCCTGATCTGAATTGGGAGCTGGTTCCACAGGAGAGGAGCCTGAAAGCTGAAGGCTCTGCCTCCCATTCTACTCTTACAAACCCTAGGAACTACAAGTAAGCCTGCAGTCTGAGAGCGAAGCGCTCTATTGGGGTGATATGGTACTATGAGGTCCCTAAGATAAGATGGGACCTGATTATTCAAAACCTTATAAGTAAGAAGAAGAATTTTAAATTCTATTCTAGAATTAACAGGAAGCCAATGAAGAGAGGCCAATATGGGTGAGATATGCTCTCTCCTTCTAGTCCCTGTTAGCACTCTAGCTGCAGCATTTTGAATTAACTGAAGGCTTTTCAGGGAACTTTTAGGACAACCTGATAATAATGAATTACAATAGTCCAGCCTAGAGGAAATAAATGCATGAATTAGTTTTTCAGCATCACTCTGAGACAAGACCTTTCTAATTTTAGAGATATTGCGCAAATGCAAAAAAGCAGTCCTACATATTTGTTTAATATGCGCATTGAATGACATATCCTGATCAGAAATTACTCCAAGATTTCTCACAGTATTACTAGACGTCAGGATAATGCCATCCAGAGTAAGGATCTGGTTAGACACCATGTTTCTAAGATTTGTGGGGCCAAGTACAATAACTTTAGTTTTATCTGAGTTTAAAAGCAGGAAATTAGAGGTCATCCATGTCTTTATGTCTGTAAGACAATCCTGCAGTTTAGCTAATTGGTGTGTGTCCTCTGGCTTCATGGATAGATAAAGCTGGGTATCATCTGCGTAACAATGAAAATTTAAGCAATACCGTCTAATAATACTGCCTAAGGGAAACATGTATAAAGTGAATAAAATTGGTCCTAGCACAGAACCTTGTGGAACTCCATAATTAACCTTAGTCTGTGAAGAAGATTCCCCATTTACATGAACAAATTGTAATCTATTAGATAAATATGATTCAAACCACCGCAACGCAGTGCCTTTAATACCTATGGCATGCTCTAATCTCTGTAATAAAATTTTATGGTCAACAGTATCAAAAGCAGCACTGAGGTCTAACAGAACAAGCACAGAGATGAGTCCACTGTCTGAGGCCATAAGAAGATCATTTGTAACCTTCACTAATGCTGTTTCTGTACTATGATGAATTCTAAAACCTGACTGAAACTCTTCAAATAGACCATTCCTCTGCAGATGATCAGTTAGCTGTTTTACAACTACCCTTTCAAGAATTTCTGAGAGAAAATGAAGGTTGGAGATTGGCCTATAATTAGCTAAGATAGCTGGGTCAAGTGATGGCTTTTTAAGTAATGGTTTAATTACTGCCACCTTAAAAGCCTGTGGTACATAGCCAACTAATAAAGATAGATTGATCATATTTAAGATCGAAGCATTAATTAATGGTAGGGCTTCCTTGAGCAGCCTGGTAGGAATGGGGTCTAGTAGACATGTTGATGGTTTGGAGGAAGTAACTAATGAAAATAACTCAGACAGAACAATTGGAGAGAAAGAGTCTAACCAAATACCGGCATCACTGAAAGCAGCCAAAGATAACAATACGTCTTTGGGATGGTTATGAGTAATTTTTTCTCTAATAGTTAAAATTTTATTAGCAAAGAAAGTCATGAAGTCATTACTAGTTAAAGTTAAAGGAATACTCGACTCAATAGAGCTCTGACTCTTTGTCAGCCTGGCTACAGTGCTGAAAAGAAACCTGGGGTTGTTCTTATTTTCTTCAATTACTGATGAGTAGTAAGATGTCCTAGCTTTACGGAGGGCTTTTTTATAAAGCAACAGACTCTTTTTCCAGGCTAAGTGAAGATCTTCTAGATTAGTGAGATGCCATTTCCTCTCCAGAGAGATATTCTCTGTATGTAGAATTACAGTGATTCAGTAACACGCTACCGGCTTGATGGTGCAGAGATAATGTTTGTGGTTGACCTCATCAGGAATGAGCTTACTTTACTTAACTAATGTGTAACAATTTATTTAATTTTGCTGACTTTCAACATCATGACATTAAATTATTTTCACAATTACACATTTCTTAATACAGCCCAGGTTATATGATCGGTTGATTTTACTGTCCATTCATAACTAGGAGCGCGAAGTGCATTTCTTTTTTTTCTCTTTTTTTGTTTTTGTGACAACCAATCACAGCTCTTAGAGGACTGCGTCAAACCTAGCAATGGGGTCAACCCCGCCTCCTCACAAAGATAAGAGTTTCTGTCCCCTCCTTGCTCAGAGTTGCTCTCAGACACGTCCTTGATCACTCTTATTAGGCTAAGATTCCTTGCCAGGAACTTTTAGGCTAAGTTAGAAGCTCTTTGAGAGGACTCTCAGATGCTTTGTGGATACGGGCCCTGTGGATCAACATCTTATCCACTGTTTAATTGGTCAGAAGAATTTTGTTTGTTACTGCATTCACCTGTGGTAACCATACTGTAAATGCAACAGCAACAGTGCTTTATAATGAATTTTATTCGTTATAAAGCACAGCAAACTACCCACATCATTGTGCATTCATTGAGCATCCATTGGCTGAGCATAGCACTGTCTGTGCCTCCTTTGTGCCTTGTCTGTGCCTCCTTTGTGCATCCTACAGCCACTGCATACCTTCTGCATTTGGTTTCAACATGCTCAAAAATTCATGGTGACCATGTTGGTCATTGCGCTGCGTGTACTTCCACTGAGCGTGCCTTGTATGACCCAGCTGTGTGCTGTGCCTTCCGTGAGCATCCCGGAACACTAGCATTAGCAATTAAGTAAATTTAGAAGTTACTTGTTTAGAAGGAAAATCGCTAAATTAGTCAGATTCATGTTGAAAGAAAATTTTTTTGTTGTAGTTGTCCATATCACTTGTATTTACTTAAATGTATTTTGCCCAGCGCAAACTCCACTCTATCCCAACCATAGATTTGGAAAATAAATAAATTAATACATTGGTCATTTCCATGATAATTTTATCTGCCATCTTGTATCAGGAATGGGCTCAATTTTTGCTGTGTGTGTGTGTGTGTGTGTGTGTGTGTGTGTGTGTGTGTGTGTGTGTAGCATCATTGTAAAGTGCTTTGAGTTTCTGATTCGAGTGGAAAAGTGCTATATAAATTCAGTCCATTTACCATGAATAACAAAAGTGGCTGTAGAGAAGCCCTTTTTTGCACCCATTTGAAAACATGTTGTTTCTGCTGTAAAGTTGACGATTTTAGCATGGGAGTCTCACTTTTGAAGCCAGTCTCAAGTGGCCATTCAATGAACTGCAACATTTGCACTTGGATTATTGTTTCAGCACTGGAGGTTGAGGCTTTTTACTTGGCCAAAAATGCTACAGTGCCACAATACTGGTTAGGAGGCTTACATGAATCAGGGTGTGGCCACAAAAAAAGCTGCAAGTTTTGTCATCAAATCTGCAGCTGTGATTTGATCCATTTCTTTGCACAGTAAGTAAAAGTTCAATGCAAATCAGTTGCAGACTTTAAACAAATCACATCATAATATTGCAGAAAATGCAGCAGGTTTTCTGCAAGATAACTCAAATTTACAGTCTCATTGATACCGTTGAGTAAGACCAGACCCAGCATGGCGTTAGACTGGGTCAGCCATCCTCTGAACTTAAAATAAACCTCGACGCAGATGTCAAAGCCAACTTTTAACAGGAAGGGATGGCTGAGCTGGTGCCGCATGTCACGGCATCAACCCCACGACGGAAATGCCTTGCATCCTGGATGGCAACAACAACACAGGCCATCTCCACCTCTTGAATGTAGCATCTATCTGCCGCAGCCAGATGGTTATTTAAGGGTTGATTGAATTTTGGTTACCCTGATCTGCCTGCAAATATTTCCTTTCTTTGATTGCTTTCTTTCACATTCCTGAAGATTCTACCGTATAATAGCATAAGCATTCATAATCTCCACACACATCTTGGTTGGCAGCCACATAAATGTGGTGCAGGAGTTAGTCTCGGACCATGCTGGGATATGCCTCGTGATCTCTTAATTGCAAGTTATTCCAAAAGTTTCACTGTTTTATGATTTGCTGCTTGCAGTAAACTTATCTTAAAGTCCTGACAGGATAGATGAGGAAAATCTCCTAATTCCCTCCTCGATCATTTAGTGGAGTTACAGGAATAATGTTGTTTGATGTTATTACTTGAGAGAGGTGTGGGTTGTATATTAGTTATCAAAAGCTGTCAGCCAGAAAGCTCTGCCGAGATAGAAGAAACCATGCATTTATCTCTTCTAGACTGTACTACTGCAATGTTCTATTTTCTGGTTTACCACAGTCCAGCATTAGGGGTCTCCAATTGGTTCAAAATGCTGCTGCCAGACTTTTGACAGGAAGCAGAAATTTCAACCACATTACACTTCACTTCACTTCCCTTCACTGGCTTCCTGTCCCAGTGAGATCAGAATTTAAGGTTCTGCTACTAGTCTATAAAATTGTTCATGGATTGGCATCTCCCTACCTAGCTGACCTAATTAAACCCTATGTACCGGCCTGGGCTTTGCGTGCAGGACTACTTTGTGTCCCTAGGGTGAATAAGAAGTCTGAGGGTCACAGAGTTTTCTCTTATCGTGCCCCTGTTCTGTGGAATGATCTCCCTGCATCAATAAAACAGTCAGATTCTGTGGAGACTTTCAAGTCCAGACTTAAGACGCACTTATTTTCCCTTTCCTATGGCTAGCATACTGGCATAGTATAGTTCTACGCTTTTTATTCTTTTAATTCATTTTATTAGGAAACGGAGCATGCCGCAGCCTCAACTTTACCTAAATTCTGGGTCTTTTAATGAAGCTTAGGGCTAGTGGCCAGCGATTACCTTAATATTTCTTCTGTTTTCTTGTTGATTAATGCTGGCAAATTATACAGTATTTCTTGTCTTTCCGATGCCTGATTCTGTTTTTTCTTTCTTTTTAATGTGCAGCTCCTTCCAGAGATGGGTGTGGTATTTGTGCTGGAGACCCGCCTGTCCTGTGCACCAACAGCATTTCCTGTATATTCATTTTGTGAATTGATCTGTAATTTGTGTCTGTAGCATGGTCCAAGCAGAGGGTCACCCCTTTGAGTCTGGTCTGCTTGAGGTTTCTTCCTCAGAGGGAGTTTTTCCTTACCACTGCTGCTGTGGGGGTTAGTAAGGCTAGACCTTACTTGTGTGAAGCGCCTTGAGGCAACTCTGTTGTGATTTGGTGCTATATAAATGAAAAAAAATTGAAATACATTAAAACTGGGCCTTCTTTGGTCAATGTTTCTGTGTAGGCTCTCAGTTGTTCAGGTGGTTTCCATAGTAGAGAAGCTTGAATCTTCGACTGGACTGGGTTGCTTGACGTGAGGACGTTTTGCTTCAAATCACAGAAGCTTCCTCAGCTAAAATTCTTGCTCTGGTAGTCTGACTTCTGTCTTGACTCTTGACCCTTCTTTGCTCACTTAAAAATTCAGATTGATCCAATAAGATACATAAGTGGAATAGCAATTGAAAGATTTGACTCGATATTTCCATTTCCTGCTTAAATTGTGTAAGGAAATTCAAAATTAGGGCTGCACTAGTTTGTGACCCTATGGGCCTAGTTTGAGAGAAAAAGAAAGGAAAGTCCTCTGTATACCCTGAGGCACATTGGTGGCTCACGACCTATAGAGAACTTTTAGTCACTGGATACCACAGAATGAAACAGATGAGAGTCTATGACTACTTTGTCCCACTCCAACCAGCCAAGACCAGTGCAGCTGGGTAGACTGGGACAATGGAGATGAAGTGGTGAAATTTCCAGACTTTGTATGCGTTAAAAATGAACCCAATTATTATCATAATTCTAACCCAAACCCTAAACCATTTAAGAGAAAACAATTTTCAGAGTTGGTAAGTAGCTGAGATATCAGCTTTAGAGTCTTGTTCCCAAACCGGTAACACACAGCACCCTTCAGTTTGAAGGTCCCCAACAGACACATTGGTCATTTCCATGATAATTTTGTCTGCCATCTTGTATCAGGAATGGCCTCGATTTTTGCATTTAAAAAAAAGTGATTAGTGTAAATAGGTTTCAGTAGCGTTCTGTTTAACTAATGTTACACAAGGTAAGTGAATTTAATAACCGTGACCTTGTGCAATAAAACTGAATATTTATCAATATGATCCTACAGACTGTCACCTGGCTCTGTCATCACACCGGCAATGGCTGTAGCATTGTTATGAATCTGAATTTGAATCATTCAGGAACTTACCAGTGGACTGGGTGACTAACTGTCCCCATTTCCAAAAGTCTGTGGTGTAAGTAGGAAACAGTTTGCTTTGTTTACACTGTGTATCTTCATCCGATTTCTTGAACAAGATGGTGACCTGAGCTACTTGGTGCTACTAGCTGTTTTGGTGAATGATGATGTCCGCTCTAGCCTCTTTTTTCCATCTCTATGACGCCAACTGTGACTGTTTTTCTCTGCCACCATTAGTGGTAGCCCGACAACTGGCCCTAAATTGGGACAGATACTGGCCTCTCCCTCCTAGCCTGTGATTGGTTGGTGGCCGAGACGCTGACTGTTCTCCTATTGGTCATTTAGGGGTGGGAAATCTCACTCCAAAATGGAGGCCAGTATCCGGCCCAATTCATAGCAGGGACGGTTGTCGGGCTACATTAGTATCTGTGATTTTGGGCCTCTGAAGCTCAACTGTGCCCCCTATCAGCAGAGAGTGCCATAAAAAAATCATGTTAACTGGCCTGTTTTTTTTTTGTTTTTTTATTTGTCTTCTATAATTTGAAGCACATTGTCCCCCCAAACGCTCACCACCTCCCACTCAACAGTAATGCTGCTGTCACAGCACGAGCTGTGACTTACAGCACGAGCTGTGACTTACAGCACGAGCTGTGACTTACAGCACGAGCTGTGACTTACAGCACGAGCTGTGACTTACAGCACGAGCTGTGACTTACAGCGGAGGCATTTTGGCTCGACTCCTCATCAGCGCAGAAGCATCATTACTGCAGTGCGTCTCCTCCGCTCTTCTACACATCCTCCTCCTCCTCCTAGTCTGCACCGAAGTGTCAGTTTGCCTGCATTAGCCACCATGAGGTTAGTGCACATATCCAAGCAATTCATCAGAGGCAGCCACACACTGTGCATGAGTGTGCACCAAAACGTCTTCTCAGTGTGACAGCAGGACTCTTGGAGGCAGAATATCCCACGCTGTCTTCTGGTTCACATGTTTAATAAAGAGGCTGCACACGATAGATTTGGTACGTGCACTGCAAATGCACCACACACTAAAAGGTTTTAGGAATTATTGATTGTAGTTTCAAATGGATATAATGAACTCTACCTGTTAAAATGTGTAGTCGTGAGTGTGATATCATATTAAACAACACACACACACACACACACACACACACACACACACACACACACACACACACACACACACACACACACACACACACACACACACACACACGTTGGGAGTTCAGATCTCAGCAGTAGGCACATTACAACATCAAACTACAAAGCACAAAATGAACCGAGAATAACAAAAGTCTAAAAGTAAACACGAATCAAAAACTACACAAATTTATTAACGCTATCATATTTTTTAAATGTTGATTTTTTTTTTTCCTTCTGGAGTTCACAGGTGGGAAAAACCAAGATAGTCTGCCCACCGTGTTCAGGTACAAAGGGTTTAACGGGGAGTGGGAGGCAGGGTCGTGTATGCTTCCTGTGCCTGGTGGGACATGGAAGCGATCGGGTGGTTGAGGGAGGAGGAGGTGTGGCAGGAGATATTCAACTGCTTCACCTCAGGGATATGGAATGGAAAAGAACAGAGGAGATGCGCTGCAGTAATGCTGCTTCTGCGCTGATGAAGAGTCGGGTCAAAATGCCTGGTGTTAATACTTATGTACATGTGATTTCTTAGTTTTTTTTTATTTTTAATATATTTAATATTTAATATATTTATATTTAATATATTTACAAAAAATTTCAAAACTTTTTTCATGTTGTCATTATGGGGTGTTGTGAGTAGAATACTGAGAGAAAAATGAATTTACTCCATTTCGGAATAAGGTTGTAACATAAGAAAATGTGGGAAAAGTGAAGCACTTCCATTTATGGATGATGGAGGCCACTGTGCTCACTGGGACCTTCAAAGTAGCAGAAATGCTTCTGTACCCTTCCCCAGATTTATGTCTCAAGACAGTCCTGTCTCAGAGGTCTACAGGCAATTCCTTTGGCTTCATGCTTAATTTGTGCTCTGACATGCACTGTCAACTGTGGGTCCTTACATGTAGACTGGTGTGTCCCTTTCAAAATTCTGTCCAATCAACTGAATCTACCCCAGGTGGACTCCAATTAAGCTGTAGAAACATCTCAAGGATGCTCAGTGGAAATAGGATGGACCGGAGATCAATTTCGAGCTTAATGGCAAAGGCTGTGAATACTTTCGTACATGTGATTGCTTAGTTTCTTAGTTTTTATTCATAAAAAAACTTTTTTCACATTGTCATTATGGGGTATTGTGTGTAGAATTTTGAAGAAAAAAATTTTATTTAATCCATTTTGGAATAAGGCTGTAACATAAGTAAATGTAGATAAAGTGAAGTGCTGTGAATACTTTACAGATACACTGCAGTTATAAACCACTATCTACATTAAAGGGGTAATGTCGTATAATTAAACACCATCTCAGCAAGTTCATATAGGTCATCACGTGTCTATGTCTCAAGAGTTGGCGGGGATGTGCGTCAAAAAGCCCCTGTGTTGTTTGAGTACCCATAATTCTCCTTGCTGCATCAGCCTGAGGCGGTGCAGACGTGCAGAAGTTAAACCTGGCAGTCATTAGAGGTGGGCGGATCGATCCTAATATCGATAATATCGATACCAACGCTGGTATTGATATTGAACGATCCTCGTGTAAAAAGATCGACTCAAGCTTTTTTCTCTCCCGCACGCACTGACTGCTGCACACGCAGATTCATCAAAGTCTACCCTCTGTCTGTAAGAGCAGCGCTGCGCTGTGTCACACAACACAGAGCAGCGCACCCTCCCCCCTCTGGTCTTTTGTTGTTGTGCCGTAACATGGCTCAGCAGCACCAGCCAATTTTGTTGTGGTGTGTTAATTTTGTTGTATTGTGGTTTGTCAGCCCTCTACCTCAGGAGATTTTGTTTTAAGTTGTGTTGAGTGATATTTTTTAAACAAAAATGTTGATTGTGATAAAGTATTTTGTTGTCACATACAATGTTTGGCGAAATTCTATCCTAGGTCTTTTGAATCCTTTGGATCTATGAAGCTTAAATATGAAAAAGTATTGGAATCGATATCGGCGATATTCAGCCTGTATTTACTTGGTATCGGATCAATACCAAAATTGAGTGAGGCAGATGGGCACTCCAGCCAAAACTCCAGGTAAATCCAGCTGGCTGTAAAAGTAATGATTTAATTGTGTTACGTTAGAGGGGAAGAGAGTAGTACTCCATACATTATTTTAAGGTTAATATTTTAATTTAATTTAAAACTTGCTATTGAGATCGGCATTCATTTTGGAAAATGGGTTGGGTTTGGTTGGTAAGGTTAGACCTTACTTGTGTAAAGCATCATGAGGCAACTTTGTTGTGATTTGGTGCTATATAAATGAAAATAAATATAAAAAAATTAAAGTTTTGCACTTGGTAACATTACCTGTTGACAGTAAAGACAGTAAGGTAGACAGCAATCTGACATTAGACCCTAATGTACTTGACTTTCGCCCAAATAATTGACGTCTGGCTGACCGTGCCAGGGCAGCCAGAGGTCATAAGTATGTGCCATGTTTAGTCCAAATCAGTTTGAAAGTCAAAATATTTGACAATGACTTAAATGGATTCTTTCAGGAAAATCTTGGGTATCGATATTTCAAGAAGACTAAAACCAGCCTACGTCAATTTGACAAGAACAACGTCACAAACCACGGGAGGGCACATTCCAGTGGGTGGAGGTTACAGAGGTTGACTCCATGCTTTCTGCAGCGCCATGGTCAACCGTGGGGTCAACCATCCTAACTTACAGAAATCAGCAAAAGGTCCTGGGAGGAGTCAGCCAGAAAACAAACAAGCAGACATGACTTGTCCCCAGTGATTGACCTTTGGCAAATTTGACCTTTTGTGGGTAATTCTATAACACAACTCCATATGTGTGCCACATATGCAGAATCTCAGAGTGGAAAAACTTTAATTTTTACATTTAATCCCAATGACCTTGACCCATATTATTATTGATCTTTTGCAGTCATATCCACACGTCTACCAAGTTTAGTGAAAGTCAGAGTGAAATCTTACATTTTCACCCTTGACCTGTATGATCTTGAATCTAATGACTGACCTTTGGCAAATCTGACCTAATTTTTTGCAATTCCAGGACCCACGTCCATATGTTTGCCAAGTTTGGTGCAAATCAGAGTGAAAAACTTAAATTTTGACCCCAATGACTCTGACCCCAAAGATGGACCTTTGGTAAATTTGATCTTTTAATAAGAAGAATAAGTGCCTTTCTTGTACATTAATTAATTTATCCTCTGCATTCAACCCCTAATTACAGTTAGACACAATCCAACCAGTAGGGGCAGTGGGCAGCACCAGTCTGGGGCCCAGGGACTAATCCAAATTTAGAGAAGCTACCTTGGTCAGAGGTGGAGAAAAGAGCAGATGCTAAATAAGTGGGTGATTCTTAGACTACTGGCACTTATTATGTCCTTTGATCATACTGTATAAAAAACAGAAAAAAAGGGGAAATTTCACACTTTTATAGTTATCTTTACAATGAAAGTGTGTTAAGAACTTTGTTCTAGTAGTCTATGATGACTTTTTCACCTTTTTTCAGCATCATTATATGCAAATATTGCCGTTTTGTGCTTGTCCCACATCCAGACTTTTGACCTTCAAAGATAAAAATGAATGATAAAGAAACGTTTTTTCTAATGTTTTAAAATATCTCTGAATAAAATATCAGTAAAATAATCAAAACATAATTGGGGTATTCAATGTCATACAACTGTTGTGATTTTTTTTTAAACAAAATGTAGCTGTCCCACACTATTGCTGTAATTTCCACCACAACACTGTAATTGTTGTGTGGGCCGCTGAAGAGGAGGTACTGCTGGCCCACCACCACCAGATGGCGCCCTGCTTGGAGTGCGGGCTTCAAGCACAAGAGGGCGCCAGAGCCACTGGGAGTGACAGCTGTCACTCATCCTCAACACCAGCTGTCACTCATTCATCTCATCACCATCACCATAAAGGCCGGACGGCAACTCCACCTCCTCGCCAAGAAATCTTCTACGACTAGAGGTAACCTTCTCTGCTGTGATTACTGTTAATCTAATATTGTTCTGTGTGCAGTCGCATGCCCGTGAAGACCCAGGAGAGGGACAAACGGGAGCTGCACGAGTAAAGACGTTTCCTGGAGGTGGAGGTTATCCCTCCCGGAGGAATTACTTATAAAGGTTGCTGGGCGTGAGGACTCACACTCACCACCTTCTGTTTCTGTCTGCCAGCAGTACCAGGGCCGACAACGGAGGACAGAGACCACCTGGGGACTCAGGGCTTGGCGGCTTCGGTGTTCTTCAGGCCGTTGGTGGTAGAAGCGGTGTGGGCCCCGGCTCTTCGTTCATCCGAGGTCTCCTATCTTCAAGCCTGCCCGCAGTCCTCCTGTGTATGATTGGCATCATTATTCTTGTTTATATTCCGTTGTGTTCTTTCGCAACATTAAATTGTTACTCCTTTTCTTATCCATTGTCCGTTCATTTGCGCCCCCTGTTGTGGGTCCGTGTTACGACACCTTCCCAACAGGATTTCTCGGCCATTCGTCATGGATCCCGAGGGGCGTCAACCACAGCTTGAACAGCCAATGGGAGAACAAGGAGCGCAGGCATCAGCAGGAGGCGTGGTAAGTGATCTGCAGCAAATCCTTACCGCTTTCACTGCTCAGTTACAGCTAGTAACCGAGCAAAATGCAATCCTCAATCAGAGGATGAAGGCTCTCACCGCCAGAGTGGAAGCACGCGAGTCGAGCGTCGCTGCAGTGTCTCCTCCTGCTGGCCCGGGGCCTAATGTAGATGTTCCACTGGCCGTTCAACTACCCCCCCCCCCACCGTCCCCTGAAGCTTACATAAGTCCTCCCGAACCGTACGGAGGCTGTGTGGAAACGTGCGCAGACTTCCTAATGCAGTGTTCGCTCATTTTTGCACAGCGTCCAGTCATGTACGCAGCAGACGCCACCTGGGTGGCTTATGTAATTAATCTGCTTCGAGGTGAGGCACGCGCTTGGGCTACAGCGCTCTGGGAACAGCAGTCATGGCTTCTGATGTCATACGCTGGGTTTATACGGGAATTCAAACATGTGTTTGATCATCCCAACAGAGGCGAGACCGCCTCGACCGTGCTGCTGTCACTGAGACAGGGGCGTCGGAGCGCAGCTGATTACGCTGCCGACTTCCGCATCGCGGCTGCGAGGTCGGGTTGGAATGACGTTGCGCTCCGCGCTGCCTTCATAAGCGGACTGTCTCCAGTACTGAAGGAGCATTTACTGGCTAAGGACGAACCGCAGGATTTTGACGGGCTTGTCACTCTGGTTATACGCTTAGACAACCGCTTGAATGAACACCGTCGGGAGCAGGCCGGGGGGCGTGGCCGGGCACAAGCCGTCCCTCTCTCTTCCGGGTCTGAAAGGGTGACGTCGTCCCCACGCTCCATTGCCAGTGGGCTCCGTGTGGCAACAGCTCCCCCTGCTGACGAAGCTATGGACACGAGCAGGGCCAAAGTGAGATCTGATATCAGACAAAGGAGACTGGCCCGCGGGGAATGTTTTTACTGTGGCTCATGTGAACACATGTTAAAAGACTGCCCCAAACGGTCAAACACCAACGCCCGTCCTTAGAAACTGGGCTAAGGGTGGGCCATAACATGTACACGGGGAAACCCCGCAAATCAGCACGAATCCCAGTGATAATCCTGAGTGGGGATTTAACCCTTCATGCCCCAGCACTGGTGGACACGGGGTCCGAAGGGAATCTGTTGGATAGCAGATGGGCAAAGGAAGTGGGGCTCCCTCTAGTGGCTCTGCCTTCGCCTTTGAAGGTATGGGCACTAGATGGCACTCTACTCCCGCTAATCACACACCGGACCCAGCCTGTGACCCTGGTTGTGTCTGGGAATCACCGGGAGGAGATCGTGTTTTACGTGACACCTTCTACCTCCCGAGTGATTTTGGGTTTTCCTTGGATGGTGAAGCACAATCCCCGGATCGATTGGCCGTCTGGGGCCGTGGTGCAGTGGAGCGAAACCTGCCACCGGGAGTGTTTAGGATCCTCGGTTCCTCCCAGGATCACGGCTAAGGAGGAGGTTAAAATCCCTCCCAATCTGACGGCGGTGCCAGGGGAGTACCATGATCTGGCTGACGTCTTCAGCAAAGATCTGGCACTCACTCTTCCACCGCACCGACCGTACGATTGTGCCATTGATTTGATTCCGGACGTTGAGTACCCGTCCAGTAGACTGTACAACCTCTCACGTCCGGAACGCGAATCAATGGAAACCTACATCCGGGACTCCTTGGCCGCCGGGTTGATCCGGAACTCCACCTCCCCGATGGGTGCTGGTTTCTTTTTTGTGGGCAAGAAAGACGGCGGACTCCGTCCATGCATCGATTACAGGGGATTGAACGAGATCACGGTTCGCAATCGATACCCATTGCCCCTCTTGGATTCGGTGTTCACACCCCTGCATGGAGCCAAAATATTCACCAAACTCGATCTTAGGAATGCGTACCACCTAGTTCGGA
Source organism: Thalassophryne amazonica (assembly GCF_902500255.1). Classification (NCBI taxonomy): domain Eukaryota; kingdom Metazoa; phylum Chordata; class Actinopteri; order Batrachoidiformes; family Batrachoididae; genus Thalassophryne; species Thalassophryne amazonica. The sequence goes on from NC_047107.1 coordinate 105,459,145, forward strand.
TCCGGAAGGGAGACGAATGGAAGACAGCATTTAACACCCCGTTAGGTCATTTTGAGTACCTGGTCATGCCGTTTGGTCTCACCAATGCGCCCGCGACGTTCCAAGCATTGGTTAACGACGTCTTGCGGGACTTCCTGCATCGGTTTGTCTTCGTATATCTGGATGATATACTCATCTTTTCCCCGGATCCTGAGACCCATGTCCGGCATGTACGTCAGGTCCTACAGCGGTTGTTAGAAAACCGGCTGTTTGTGAAGGGCGAGAAGTGTGAGTTCCACCGCACTTCTTTGTCCTTCTTGGGGTTTATCATCTCCTCCAACTCCGTCGCCCCGGATCCGGCCAAGGTTGCGGCGGTGAGGGATTGGCCCCAACCAAAAAGCCGTAGGAAGCTGCAACAGTTCCTCGGCTTTGCAAACTTCTACAGGAGGTTCATTAAGGGTTACAGTCAGGTTGTTAGCCCCCTGACCGCCCTGACCTCCACTAAAGTCCCCTTCACCTGGTCGGACCGGTGCGAGGCCGCGTTTAAGGAGTTGAAACGCCGATTTTCGTCTGCGCCAGTTCTGGTGCAGCCTGATCCTACTCGCCAGTTTGTAGTGGAGGTGGATGCCTCAGACTCAGGAATAGGAGCCGTGCTGTCCCAGAGCGGGGAGTCCGATAAGGTTCTCCATCCTTGTGCCTACTATTCCCGCAGGTTGACCCCCGCTGAACGGAATTATGACGTGGGCAATCGAGAACTCCTCGCGGTGAAGGAGGCTCTGGAAGAGTGGAGACACCTGTTGGAGGGAGCTACGGGGCCTTTCACGGTTTTTACGGACCACCGGAACCTGGAGTACATCCGGACCGCCAAGCGGCTGAACCCCAGGCAAGCCCGCTGGTCCCTGTTCTTCGCACGCTTTGACTTCCGGATCACCTACCGCCCCGGGACCAGGAATCAACGATCCGATGCATTGTCCCGGGTGCACGAAGAGGAGGCCAAGGCCGAGTTGTCGGACCCCATCGACACCATCCTTCCCGAGTCCACTGTCGTGGCCACCGTCACCTGGGACGTGGAGGAGATCGTCCGGGAGGCCCAGGCAAAGAACCCGGACCCGGGAGACGGTCCGAAGAACAAACTCTACGTCCCACCAGAGGCTAGGGCTGCCGTCTTGGACTTCTGCCACGGATCCAAGCTCTCCTGTCATCCCGGAGTGCGTAGGACCGTGGCAGTAGTCCAGCAGCGCTTCTGGTGGGCGTCACTGGAAGCCGACGTCCGGGACTACGTCCAGGCCTGTACCACCTGTGCCAGGGGCAAGGCGGACCATCACAAGACCAGGGGTCTACTCCAACCCCTGCCTGTGCCTCATCGCCCCTGGTCCCACATCAGCCTGGACTTCGTCACGGGCCTCCCGCCGTCCCAGGGCAACACCGCCATACTGACGATAGTGGACCGGTTCTCCAAGGCGGCCCACTTCGTGGCCCTCCCGAAGCTCCCGACGGCCCAGGAGACGGCAGACCTCCTGGTCCACCACGTCGTGCGTCTGCATGGGATACCGTCGGACATCGTCTCGGATCGTGGTCCCCAGTTTTCCTCGCAAGTCTGGAGGAGTTTTTGTAAGGAGCTGGGGGCCACCGTACGTCTCTCGTCCGGGTATCACCCACAGACGAACGGCCAGGCACAGCGGGCGAACCAGGACCTTGAACAGGCTCTTCGCTGTGTCACCTCCGCGCACCCGGCGGCCTGGAGTAACCATCTGGCCTGGATCGAGTACGCTCACAACAGCCAAGTATCTTCTGCCACCGGCCTCTCCCCCTTTGAAGCGTGTCTGGGCTACCAGCCCCCATTATTCCCACTTGTGGAGGGAGAGGTCGGGGTACCCTCGGTCCAGGCCCACCTGCGGAGGTGCCGCTGGGTGTGGCGGACCGCCCGCTCTGCCCTGTTGCGGGCCCGGACGAGGGCCAAGGCCCATGCAGATCGCCGGCGTTCCCCGGCCCCTGCATACCAACCGGGGCAGGAGGTGTGGTTATCCACCAAGGACATCCCGCTCCAGGTGACATCCCACAAACTAAAGGACCGTTTCATCGGGCCATTCCCCATCGCCAAGATCCTCAGTCCGGCCGCAGTGAGGCTGACACTCCCGGCTTCACTGCGGATCCATCCGGTTTTTCATGTTTCTAAACTCAAGCCATACCACACCTCACCACTCTGCACCCCTGGACCCGACCCACCTCCTGCCCGGATCATCGACGGGGAGCCGGCATGGACTGTTCGTCGGCTCCTGGACGTCCGTCGGAAGGGTCGGGGTTTTCAGTACTTGGTGGACTGGGAGGGTTACGGACCCGAAGAACGCTCCTGGGTGAAGAGGAGCTTCATCCTGGACCCGGCCCTTCTGGTCGATTTCCACCACCGACACCCGGACAAGCCTGGTCGGGCGCCAGGAGGCGCCCGTTGAGGGGGGGGGTCCTGTTGTGTGGGCCGCTGAAGAGGAGGTACTGCTGGCCCACCACCACCAGATGGCGCCCTGCTTGGAGTGCGGGCTTCAAGCACAAGAGGGTGCCAGAGCCACTGGGAGTGACAGCTGTCACTCATCCTCAACACCAGCTGTCACTCATTCATCTCATCACCATCACCATAAAGGCCCGACAGCAACTCCACCTCCTTGCCGAGAAATCTTCTACGACTAGAGGTAACCTTCTCTGCTGTGATTACTGTTAATCTAATATTGTTCTGTGTGCAGTCGCATGCCCGTGAAGACCCAGGAGAGGGACAAACGGGAGCTGCACGAGTAAAGACGTTTCCTGGAGGTGGAGGTTATCCCTCCCGGAGGAATTACTTATAAAGGTTGCTGGGCGTGAGGACTCACACTCACCACCTTCTGTTTCTGTCTGCCAGCAGTACCAGGGCCGACAACGGAGGACAGAGACCACCTGGGGACTCAGGGCTTGGCGGCTTCGGTGTTCTTCAGGCCGTTGGTGGTAGAAGCGGTGTGGGCCCCGGCTCTTCGTTCATCCGAGGTCTCCTATCTTCAAGCCTGCCCGCAGTCCTCCTGTGTATGATTGGCATCATTATTCTTGTTTATATCCGTGTGTTCTTTCGCAACATTAAATTGTTACTCCTTTCTTATCCATTGTCCGTTCATTTGCGCCCCCTGTTGTGGGTCCGTGTTACGACACCTTCCCAACAGTAATGTCCCTTTAAACAGTTTGTATGAAAGATTGTTTGGGTAGTTTCTATGGAGATAACAGTGACATCAGAGCACATGTATATAGCGCCAAATCACAACAAACAGTTGCCCCAAGGCGCTTTATATTGTAAGGCAATGGTGTGGTGGAAATTACATTTACAAGGCCAATAGTGCCCGTAGTTAAAGAATCACCCAAGTATGTTTTTTGATAGTGGGAGGAAACCAGAGTGCCCCTTAGAAACCTTTGCAGACAGGGAAAACCTGCAAACTCCACACAGGAAGGACCAGATGGGAAGCAATCCCAGAGAAAACTAGTGCTAACCACTAAGCCACTGTCTTGCCTTGGCTACACCAAAGCCCACCTCTATATGTGTGTCACGTTTGGTGGACATTGAAGTGAAAAATCTAGATTTTGAGCTTTGACCCCAAATGACATTGGCCTTTGCCAAAATAAATCCTTTAAGGATAATTCTGGGGTTGATGGTCATATTTCCTTTTCTCTCAAAAATTCTTGAAAGGGTAGTTGTAAAACAGCTAACTGATCATCTGCAGAGGAATGGTCTATTTGAAGAGTTTCAGTCAGGTTTTAGAATTCATCATAGGACAGAAACAGCATTAGTGAAGGTTACAAATGATCTTCTTATGGCCTCGGACAGTGGGACTCATCTCTGTGCTTGTTCTGTTAGACCTCAGTGCTGCTTTTGAACTGTTGACCATAAAATTTTATTACAGAGATTAGAGCATGCCATAGGTATTAAAGGCACTGCGCTGCGGTGGTTGAATCATATTTGTCTAATAGATTACAATTTGTTCATGTAAATGGGAATCTTCTTCACAGACTAAAGTTAATTATGGGAGTTCCACAAGGTTCTGTGCTAGGACCAATTTTATTCACTTTATACATGCTTCCCTTAGGCAGTATTATTAGACGGTATTGCTTAAATTTTCATTGTTACGCAGATGATACCCAGCTTTATCTATCCATGAAGCCAGAGGACACACACCAATTAGCTAAACTGCAGGATTGTCTTACAGACATAAAGACATGGATGACCTCTAATTTCCTGCTTTTAAACTCAGATAAAACTGAAGTTATTGTACTTGGCCCCACAATCTTAGAAACATGGTGTCTAACCAGATCCTTACTGTGGATGGCATTACCCTGACCTCTAGTAATACTGTGAGAAATCTTGGAGTCATTTTTGATCAGGATATGTCATTCAAAGCGCATATTAAACAAATATGTAGGACTGCTTTTTTGCATTTACGCAATATCTCTAAAATCAGAAAGGTCTTGTCTCAGAGTGATGCTGAAAAACTAATTCATGCATTTATTTCCTCTAGGCTGGACTATTGTAATTCATTATTATCAGGTTGTCCTAAAAGTTCCCTAAAAAGCCTTCAGTTAATTCAAAATGCTGCAGCTAGAGTACTGACGGGGACTAGAAGGAGAGAGCATATCTCACCCATATTGGCCTCTCTTCATTGGCTTCCTGTTAATTCTAGAATAGAATTTAAAATTCTTCTTCTTACTTATAAGGTTTTGAATAATCAGGTCCCATCTTATCTTAGGGACCTCGTAGTACCATATCACCCCAATAGAGCGCTTCGCTCTCAGACTGCAGGCTTACTTGTAGTTCCTAGGGTTTGTAAGAGTAGAATGGGAGGCAGAGCCTTCAGCTTTCAGGCTCCTCTCCTGTGGAACCAGCTCCCAATTCAGATCAGGGAGACAGACACCCTCTCTACTTTTAAGATTAGGCTTAAAACTTTCCTTTTTGCTAAAGCTTATAGTTAGGGCTGGATCAGGTGACCCTGAACCATCCCTTAGTTATGCTGCTATAGACGTAGACTGCTGGGGGTTCCCATGATGCACTGTTTCTTTCTCTTTTTGCTCTGTATGCACCACTCTGCATTTATCATTAGTGATCGATCTCTGCTCCCCTCCACAGCATGTCTTTTGCCTGGTTCTCTCCCTCAGCACCCCACCAGTCCCAGCAGAAGACTGCCCCTCCCTGAGCCTGGTTCTGCTGGAGGTTCTTCCTGTTAAAAGGGAGTTTTTCCTTCCCACTGTAGCCAAGTGCTTGCTCACAGGGGGTCGTTTTGACCGTTGGGTTTTACATAATTATTGTATGGCCTTGCCTTACAATATAAAGCGCCTTGGGGCAACTGTTGTTGTGATTGGCGCTATATAAAAAATTGATTGATATAAAATTGATTGATTGATCTTGTTTGGTGGAAAATCAGCCAACCGACCTGGGAGGTTCAGAAGAACAGACAGACAGACAAATGTTGCTGCCTGACAATATTACTGTTTAGAGAAATCTGGATATTTTGACTTTGAGTTGAAGCTGTGAAACAATAGAAACATACAAAACCTGCAGCGGTGTCTCCTGAAATCAGACACGACACAGTTTCTTTGCCCGAGTATTGATTTTCCACCGGATCCATGTCAGCCTATCGCGGACATTTCGCTCCAGGGTGGGCGGGGGGTCGTATTTTTATAATCGCCAACAGGTCCTGACTGCTCTGTCCTGCCAGGCTGAAATGCCCTTTCATGGCAATGCAAGAACATGCACACAAAACTGTGGCTTTAAAACACTTATGGCTACACATGGAATCCAGTTGGGGAAAATCTGCTCTCCAAAACCAATTCCAGTCCAAATATTTAGCTTGTGAATTGGTAATCACACTGTTAACGCTCAGTGCTGATGTGTCTGTATAATGTACTTTGAATATAACAGCGACATTCCCATCTGATATGGATCTGGGCTTTTGTTTGCAGAAGCAATTTTCCCTCTGCGTCTCTCCACTCAACACTGGATCAGATGGAAAGGAATCCTTGTGTCTCGGAGGTTTTGGCTTTTCCTGGAGAACATCCCGCTGGCAGCTTTTATCACTCTTGACAGGAGGCTTCCTCCAGCGTTTGAGCAAAGACAGGTCTAGTTAAGGAAAAATTCCTCCCATCTCCTAAATTTTAAGTTTGTTTTAGCAGCCATCTTTGTACCAAGTGTTACTGTATGCCACCAGCCTATAAAATAGTTCCTATAACATTGCAGAGACTGCAGCCAGCCTAATTAAGCTTTCACTTTTGATTGGAAAAGCTTAAGGGGTTTCACCTCACAATTGTTCAAAGAGAAAACAATGCCCTCAAATCCTGCTTTTCAACCACATTGCATTCTTTTTATGGTGAATCTGTGAATGTGCATGACTGCAAAAAAAATACAATGTGGTAATTCCCTTTAAAACAACTCATCTTAGAGCTACAGTATGTAGTATTTAGTGTCCCCTAGTGGTGAAGTTGGAGATTGCATCTTGCTGTTGCCATTTACGATTTGTTTCTCGTCACATTTTCACTTCTTGGGATTGAGGATTCATGCTTTCCTTCATTCTCTTTTGAAAATCAATATGCATGATCCTCCATTGCACAAAAATGACAAGAATGTCTCCACTACCAACCAGTAGACAGTATGTAGGAGAACAACTACTCATCCCTCGTCCCCTTTTCCTTTGGTTCTTTCAACTGTGTTGCAAAATGTGAAAGATACAGTAGGTATCTCCCTATACGTAGGTTCCTGTATCAATATGCTGGGGCAACATGGCGGCCTCCATGAGGGGACCAACTCCTGTGTAAACATGAAGGGCAAATTTTAAATTTATGAAAACACATTGATTCATTGTTTCAGACAGTGATGGCACAGCTAACCGAAAAGTTAGCTTTGATAACCATTAAAACCGCTAACTGAAAAGTTAACTTTTATAATGCAAAATTGATATTGGTTACCGGCCGCTAACTGCTAACTTTTAGTACTGACTCAGTTGCGGCCACATCGGACAAGACTGTTGGCTACCGATAAGCCACCTTCGAGTTTAAGCGCCGTAGGGGCTGCTGGGCATTCCAGGATCACAGACACAAAACAAACACACGGAAAATAAATATATAAAAAATAAACCCCCAAACACTGTCATCATCTTTACCAAAAGCAGTAAATCGCAGTATTAGAAGTCACAGTTTATCTTTATATTATATATTTATACCTGTTAATGGAGCTACGGCTCACCCGTATTGCATTCACAAACACAAAACAAATTTATGAAAAATAAATAAATAAAATACTGACTTTTGAGCTCCTTAAATACATGTTTTTGTCCACAGTGTAACTTCTTTCAGCTCTATGTTGCAACAACAGCAGCACTTGTGTGCTTTGACCTGTGAAATGTTAGTGTTAGCTAGCTCTCTGCATTCATAACAGGAACTAATATATATGATTTAGGGTTTACAAACATTAAATTTACTCACTTTACCAGCAAAAAATGTTAGCAGATTGAAAGTTAGCGGAACTAAATTTAGCGGAAGCTTACTGGTCCGCTGATGGTTTCAAAGTTAGCTGAAAAGCTAATCCCCAAATGAAAATGATAGCTTTGCTAATTAGCAGTTAGCGGATTAGCGGATCTGTGCCCACCACTGGTTTTAGATAATTATACACGAAAGAACAGATGATTATAAATGCTATATTCAATTTCTGCTAACAAACAAACATAAATCCTACACAATGTGGCTTTAAAATACTTTATACAAACTTAAATCAGGGAGAGACAGCCATTGCTTCTTAGCATCGAAAGCAGCCAGCTGAGGTGGTTTGGTGCCCATTTCTTTGGACTGGTTTTGTGTATTTTTTGGATTAAAAACAAACAAACAAAAAATACAATTGGATACCCAATTGGGGCATGAAACCCCGAAAGCATGTTCAATAGCGGTGTTGTAGCATGTAGTGACCAATCAGGAAAATTTTAAAGATGTTCAGTTGTGATGTTGTAACACACTGTGATCCACAGATGTGAATAATATGATGTAATCTGTGAAGATTGGGGAAAATGCATCTTTTACTATAACTTTACAGACGACTTTGTTGTTTTGCTTTTTTATTTTGCTACTGCATCTCAAAATAAATAATTTCTGCTTCAATGTGGATTTTGGCTGTGAGATTAAATTTAAAGGCTAAAATTAAAATACAATGCACACTGTTGAGTGGGCAATGATTGTGCAGAATGGACAGTGTGTGCGCATATATGTGTGTGTGTTCATAGACTCACTGTTCACTGACCTTTTTAAATCTCCTCTGGATATAAAATAATCATCCATAACCCCATGAAAGACATGTTGCACTTTTCAGCAGAAGACAGTTTTCAGATATTAACAAATATACTGGAGATGGACTTCAGAAATACAGTGTTTTATTTGTGAAGTTGATTTTTTAAAAGCACATGTGACATTTTCTTCATGTCTGACACTGTGAAATGCTGGTGTGGTGCCATCTAGATGTGGATGCCCATTCTTGTGTTTTGATCCAGTTATTAATTGTAATTTATTTATCTTTGCATGATTTTAGCTTAGTTTTGGTATTTAAGCCTGTTCATCACAATGGTCACTTTTGAATACATTTCTGGAGCATTTCTCCATCAGATGCAGATGCCCTAAGCACTTTACAGTGATGCCTCACAAATTATGTACACACACACACATTGTTGCCAGGGTGCTGCCATGCAAAGCGCTCAAGTGCACACATGGAGAAACTTGGAGGAAACTTGTCGGGGAATCAAACAGAGGATCCTCTGGTCACGAGTCTGCTTCTCTAATCTCTAGACCATACTGTGTCTGACCTTTTACTCACAGTTAAAGAAGTTGGCTGTGATCTGATGAACTGCCTCACCAAAGTCTGTGTTTCCTAAACCCACACCTAATATCAAATGAAGCACATTGTTTATCAGAACTCGTTAACAATACAATGGGATTTAAAGTGGCCGACATTTACATGTAGGCGCTTCGTGCTTATGGTCTTATCTGGACTCAGCAAATTGACTTAGGCCTGTGGTGTATGTAATTAAGTTTAATGAAGCAGCAAGTCCCAACTTTTTAATGTCCAGCACTCACACAGAGAAACGTTTGACTGCCTTGTGCCAATTAGATAAGATAATGTCACCAAGAAACCTCCCGTCAGACCGTGTGTTGTCAAACTTCATGGGTCAAATTGTCTCTGCAGGCTGCAAAACCTAATCAGAAGATTGAGACAACCAATCCTTCATTTATTATTCATTAAATGAACTCTTATCTTTGTTGTCTTGGGGGAATGAAGTATTTTGGTTTATTTGTTGGAAGGCTTAATGTGACAGATTTCAGATGCTCTCCACAGGACTCCATGGGTCCTGCTGGGGTATGTCCAAAAATTCCAACAATTTCCTTAAAAACTTTTGTCTGCTCTTCACAAACTGAGTGCACTGATCAATAATTAAGTTGGAGAACCCATTAAATTGTAGGATTGACTTGAATCTTGAAATGGATTCTGTTCTGTATATATATATATATATATATATAATATATATATATATATATATATAGAATATATATATTATACAGCAAAATTGGGCATTTTTCAATAATTTGATACATTTTTTAAACTTTTCGGTTGACTGATCAACCCAAACAAGCTGACAGAACTAAACTAATTTTTGTTTTAAAAAAATACATCACCAATTTCCTCACTGTTTTAAAGTTTGTGTCCTCAAAACAACTTTGTAGAATGTAATATTTAAAGTTACTATTACCTTTTTTTTTTTGATTGCAGATAAGCTAAAAATACTAATCAAATGTGCTCATATATCTTCAGTTCTTTGTACTAACAGCATAACAGCTTAACAATTTTAAGTACAAAAGCACAATTCAAATAATATTCAAGGCACAATTACAGGTTCAACACAGAGTACACTGTTGCTTAATGGAGTTGGGCATTTTTGTGTATTTTTCAGGTATACTTTGTGAAGAAAATAATTTGGGAATGAACCACCAACTCTCCAGTCCTTGAACGATGCACTTTACATTGGTGCTACTGTCCCAAAGCAGTGTAAGTTTTTTCCAGAAATGTTACTGTACTATTTTCCAAGTCAGCCTTAGTAAACCAAAAACGAAAAAGACAAAGCACAGAGATAATAATGAACTTGAAATTAACAGTGGATCTTTGTTGGACATTCTGACCTTAAAGATAAAAGAAAATTGATCTGAAGACTTGGACCTTCATTCACACGTAGTTTATGTACTTATATAAGAAACACGTTGGTTGTTCGTGGCACTGTCCCACAGCAGCATATACTCAAGGCTCTTGAAATGGAGCAATAGCTCAACCTGGTGGACATTTGCCATTAATGCAGGTACAATAGAATTTTGACAAGAGCTCTAGTATTCTAACCTCACTCATCTTCAACCTCTTATGTGGGATTGGGCCACAGGGTAGTATTATATACTATTGTACTTAGCTCAGTATAGCTTGTCTTTTTCTGCGCTGATTGCTACAAACAGGAAAAATTCCCAACACCAAACATTAGGTGACCGATTTTCGGACCTCTTCACAGCTAAATGAATGCAGGTTGAGATTGGAACTAAGCCACGTGTGCAAGGACTATGGGTCCCTGAAATCAGGAATAGCGGAGCAACTGATCCCTCTTATTTTTCTTTTGATCCTGCAAAATGTGAAAGATGGAGTAAGTGTGTCCCTTTTGGGCAACTGTGGCAGCCTCCAGGAGAGGCCCACTGGAAGGGCTCATTCTATCTTATGAAACACACTGATGGGTTGTTTCAGATAATTTACACATCAATGAATAGGTGCTATTTATGCTACATTCAATTTCTGTTGGTAAACGTCCCTCAATCCTACAAACTGTAGCTTTACTCATGTTTAAGGAAATCAGGGCTTTGGCAGAGAACGCATTCTCCTCGTATTTGCATATAAATTGGATCACATATTAATCACAAAGATGTCAGATTTGCATGCCTGCCTTTAGGAGTCTGTGAGTTATTTCTGCAGGAATGCACCTTCACAAAGCAAAGAAAGTGCAGCAGGGAAGTAAAAGGTAGCGGGGGACTGGCAAAGAGACTCCTGTCGAGTTTTTACACACTGTGTAATTAAAGGCTTTGAGTGACAGCAGAGTGCCAAAAGGCACAGACGCGTTCCCATTGGCCAGTGCGCACTTTACAATCTCCTCTTGTTTCCAAGCTGCGCACCAGCACTGCGCTTACCTCCCAAAAACTCGAGCAGGAGCCAGACGCACACAGGATCCTGACGAGGCTGCAGCCAGAGGACACTGACAGAGGACTTGAGCCAAAACCCAAACACACAGCTTTTACGCACGACCGTTCGCACCGCTGCGCGCGTTTCTCCGGGTGTTTATTATTAGTTTGCAGTCTTCCCCCATGAAGTGAGTGTGTTGGTTCGCCTCTGTTTGTTGCACTGTTATATCGCTGCAAAAAAAAAAAAAAAAAAAAAAGGAAACCATGAGGTGTGCCGGTGAAACTTTATGGAGAGTGGCTGGCCTGGCTCTGACGGTGACGCTCCTGTCGGTGTGCAGCGCCGCGTCAGAGTACGAGTACCTGGGCTGGAGGTCGGATGTGTACAACGGCGGGCGCAGCTACGGCAAACCTCCACAGTGCGTGGACATCCCGGACGACCTGCGACTCTGCCACAACGTGGGCTACAACCAGATGCTGCTCCCCAACCTGCTGGAGCACGAGACGATGGCTGAGGTGAAGCAGCAGGCGAGCAGCTGGGTGCCGCTGGTGCACAAGAACTGCCACCCGGGCTCGCAGGTCTTCTTCTGCTCGCTGTTCGCCCCGGTGTGCCTGGAACGGCCCATCTACCCGTGCCGCTGGCTGTGCGAGGCCGTGCGCGACAGCTGCACCCCCATCATGCACGCTTTCGGCTTCCCCTGGCCCGAGATGCTCACCTGTGACAAGTTTCCTCAAGGCGACGTGTGCATGGCCATGACGCAGCCCAACGCCACCGAGACCACTGGACCCACAGGTACAGACGGGCCGTCACCTGGTCTCGTTCACACTCCGAACTTATGTAACCCCAAAGCATTGTTTTCACCCACGTGACGCACAGATGTGTTTTTTTTTGTTGTTGTGTCAACACACCAAACTTGACTGCGACTTGTTGCACATGCTGTTCTAGATCTGATCTGACAGATACGAGGGTTCGACTAAAGATTCTGGACCAGCGGGTCTGATTCTGATTCAGTTATGATCTCTGATGTGTGACTGAAAATCTTATAATCAGACACACCTTGCTTACAAACACAAATGTGAGCCAAAGCACATGAAAAAAAAAGAACTGTCAAACAAACAAAAAACTTTGTTGGGTCACTTCAACTAACAGTGTGAACATAATGTGTGCATGCATGTGTGAGAAGGCCAGCAGGAAATGTTCTAGCTGTATTGTTACAAACATAAAGAGTTAAGTACATTTTAGCCACCATCAAATCTGCAAAATTATAGCCTTTTTAAAAAGTTTTAGTCCTTCTTATTTGATATTTGAAGTTTTTTTTTAAACTGAATTGTAGCTTTTTCCTTCAAATCTTGATATTCTGCGTCATGTGTATAGCTTCTGAAACCGGCGAGTCTGATTCGGCTCTGATCTCTGATGTGTGACTGAAAACTTTCAGATCAAATACAGGTCATGTGAACTGAACAAACTAAGGTAAAAAAAAAAAAAAAAAAAAAACCCTGACAAACAATTAGATCTGAAAAAACAAAACAAAACAAAAATGCTTGGGTCAGTAGTGTGAATATATATTTGTTTGGTGAATTTTAGGTATTTGAATATTATTTGGTGGGACCAGGGCTTAATGGATGTATTCTGACAAAACATTTATGCAATGATATTCATGTGGTTAGGGGAGACTCGAGTAAATAAATAAATAAAAATTTGCTGTCATCCAAATCTGCAAAAATTTATCCTCTTCGTAGTCTACTTTAATATCTGGTCTTTACAACCTGAGTGATAAGTTTTTCATTTAATCTTTAAAAATCTTTCTTTATGCCATTTAACACCAAGTAAAATCAAATTAACACTGCCAGTGTATATATGGTCCCGGACCATATATACACTGGCAGTGTTAATTTAACAAGGTCATTGTTAGTTTACACTGGTGATTTTTACTGTGCAGGATTACCAGAAAACAAATAAACTGAAAGACACCAGGGAAGAACTTATGGAGTCATGAAGTTGTTGGAAAGAGATGTTTGGTGATGCCAATACCTTTGCAGGAAAATGAAGGTCCAAGTCAGGAAGCAACCGGACCCAGGTCTTATTTTTATTTCCATGGTGAAAGAAAAAACAATAAAATGAATGAAACTGCAATAAAGTACGGTTTGGTATAAGAGTAAGAAGAATTTATTAAATTTGGGCAAAGAACAGTCAAAAAGCACCTCAATGCCAACCTGACCATAACAGAAACAAGGAGTGGTGGGAATGATTGTGAGCAAATCTACAGGAACTGAATTACAATCAGAGCAAACTATTTAACAGCGAGCTCAAATATGGCCAGATTTTGCTGTTGTTGTAAATCCATTACCATAGAATTGTGTGAACACACACTTCATGAAACTGCTTAAATCAAGAGCAACTGCTTTGCAGAGAAACCAGCGAGCCGACACTTTGACCACTGTGCACATTTGGCAGCGTTTGCAACTAAAAGGGTTTGAAAATGTTGTTTCAGGGGTGCAGGTGTGTTTGCACATCAAAATACACAAATGCAACCTTTTTGGGGGGTGGGTTGGAGTTTGGTGTGAGGAGGGGGTTGATTCACCCATGAACCTCAGGATTTGTTCACACTTTAAATGTTTGCCCACCCTCTGCTTTAAGTCTAATCTGTTTCCAGCCAAAGGCAATGAGAGTTCTGCCTTGGATGGAGTGGAAATGTAAGTTGCCTGTGATGTTGTAATATTGAAAAGCTCAAACAGATGGTAATAATTTAATTCAAGGTGTTCAGTGAGCTGCAGGATAATACTGGGAAAGGATCCAGCAGGGGGGGGGGGGGGGGGGGGGGAAGTTGAATACACCTATTAATCCCCATTTTGTGCTGAGAAGTCACTTAGAAAAATGCACCAAACTGGAGAACCAATGGAAAGATGAGAAATAATTTGGAAAACATGCTGATGAGAAATGACATGCGAGCTACATTTGTGGAGAAATAGCACGGACCCCCCATAACTGTCATCATTATCTACACTAATAGCTCCTTGACTGCGGATTCCTCAAACCTGTTGGGATTCTGTGTGTGTGTCCAGTATGAAGCAGAGTCTGAGTCGAACCGTTTTAAAGCAGCTCATGCAGTATCAGGGGAGGATGTTGTAATGCAGCCCAGGAAAAAAAAAAAAGTCAAGCTGACAAATACCAGAGGAACTCTGCAAAAATGCACAAACGCAACACCCCTGGAGAAGATAATGCTTTGGCCCTTTGCAAAAAATTGGTTTGAAGCTACAGTTCTGGTTTTGAAGCAGTTATCCTGCCAGATGTGTAGGTAACGTGTAGGGGAGGGAAAGTACAACCGCCTCTTTCACGTCAACCATAAAATCGAAAGAATTTCCATCATCACATCGTCAACATTTATTTTTCAATCGTAAGCTGTAAATACGCCACTTGAAGGCCTCCTTTGCAGAACGTGCTGCTCATAAATGGGGGGACTGTGGTCCACCGAACGACGGGTGAAACGGCATCCTCAGTCACACAGCGCTCGCTGTATGTGAGGCGTGCTGTGCAAAAGGTGGGGGAGCACAGCCGCTGACTGACACGGTGGCATGGACGGAGGCCCAGTTTTCTGACAAAAGGGGGGAAAAAAGCTCCTTTTGGTGGGGTTAAGAGGACCCACACAGAGCTCCAGGCTACCAGAAAGAACCTGTTATTGTTTGTTATCAGAGCTGGTGATAAAATAAAGCTCTCAGCAGCCCAGCAGGAGTTTGAGTCCAGCCTGTCTGAGGAGGGAGCGCCCCCCTCCACAAGGATCCTCCTAATACATCCAGTCATTTGCCTTATAGGTCCACTGGTTGGCGTCCAAGTCTCATACCTACACAGTAGGACAGGATCCTAAAGACCTCGGTCCGGTTGCTTCCTGAATTGGACCTTCATTTTCCTGCAAAGGTATTGGCATCACCAAACATCTCTTTCCAACAACTTCATGACTCCATAAGTTCTTCCCTGGTGTCTCTCAATCTCAGAGGCCAAGAACCCAGAGACAGGAATGTCGCTACCGAGATAAGCGAATGTCTATACGTTTGACACTTTTGCCACATAGATAGTACACTTCTGATGGCTGAGTCCAGGAAGTCATTGAAAGCCTTGACCTTAGTCTTGAACCAGGACAATCGTAAACCCAAACATACCACTGGAATGACACTAGTGTTAAATGAGCAATTACTAAGAGAAGCTCATATAACGACATATTATTTCCATGGTGAAGAAATGTCAACCATGTGGCACATGATCCAGCACATGGGTGCCTCAGTGTTAAGGAGCCTAGTAGCTGGACAAGGCCAAGGCCCCTGAGTCACCTGCTGTGACAGATAGATGGTAACCTTCAACAGTTGGGGATGGATTGGTTGGAGAAACAAGCCCGTGACCCTGTAAACACTGTCTGTTTTCACACTGTGGTGTTACTCTCACAGGGTTACGTTAACACATGTAATGGACAACTGGTACCGGCGAGAAACCAGTGTATTTGTTTGACTTTTAAATGCTGCTCGCCTGATTCAGATACCACTTAAATCTGTTTAAAAGTGCTTTCACACCTACGCTGTTTGGTTTAGACTTTTGGCATTTTCACTTTGGTCTGAGAACCTTGAAAGCTGTCCCAGACCACAGTGTGGACCAAACAGCCAATTTCAGGTCCAGTCAAAGAGGTGATCTCCATTCGAATCGAAGTGAACCACGGTTTGGTTTATTTAAAGTATGAAAGCGTTCTTGTGGATGATTCAGATTTTTGGACCAATTAAAGCAGGTTCCAGTAATGTAGTCAACATATAGCTCAGTGGGATAAGAGCTGGGCTACCAATATGTAGACCTAGGTTTGATTTCCGTCACACTACCTGTCCCTGTCCTTGGACAAGACACTCTGTTGTCTCAGTCCACTCAAATTTAAACTGGTAACATCCTTGGCTGGGGGAGTAACCTGTGACGGACTGGTGTCCCACCAACTGGGGAATCATTGACTTGCATGTCTTATGTTGACTGTATCTAAGGATAAGCACCAGGCACAGATGGGCCTCAGGGCATAGATATGACTTCTTCCACCAAAGTAGTCGTCAGATCACCTTACTGGCATCTCTCAAAACAGAATTTCACTGTCTCACAGAATTATTAGATGGAACTTTATTGATCCCTTGGGAAGACTCCCTCATGAAAACTGAGGTTCCAGCAGCATTGTATAGCAGCACACAGGGTAAGAAGCACACAGAGTATTAAAAGTGAAAAAAAGAAAAACAATTTGCAAATATAAATCTAAATACAAATACACCATATAAATACCAGACATACTGATCAATACTGGTTTACTGGCTACTATTGTTCCTGTCATTCCTGTCCTATGTCTTCCTGTTACTCCTCCTCCCCCGAGTGAGGAGTTGTACAGTCTGATGACCTGAGAGACAAAGGAGCTTTTCAGTCTGTTGGTCCTGCACTTGGGAAGGAGCAGTGTGTGGCTGAAGAGGCTCCTCTGGTTGCTGATGACGGTGTGCAGCGGGTGACTGGCATCATCCATAATGTCCAGCAGTTTGTCCATTGTTCATTTCTCTGCCACCTTTACCAGAGAGTCCAGCTTCATGCCAACAACAGAGCCAGCCCTCCTGATCAGTTTGTCCAGCCTGGGTGTCCTCTTTTTCTGTCAGCAACCAGCAGCGTTTGTTCACTTGGTGAACAGGAACTAGTCTCATGTGAAGATGTTGCAACTGATATGAATGCAACAGCAATGAAATTAAGTGAAAAGAACCTGCACACATTTTTCCTCTACAGAAAAACACTGTAATAATCTCAGAATTGTAGAGCAGGTAGATGAACGGATAAGGAGTTGGTTCTGCCACTATGTAGACCTGGGTTTGAATCTCCCTCATGCTACCTGTTTGCATCCTTGGATAAGACAATCTATATTGTCCCAACCCACTTGGCTGCAACTGGGTACCTGCGTCAGACAGCGTCCCGTCCAGTGGGAGTCATAGACTCTTATCCACTTCATGCTGCAAAATCTTGAGATAAGCACTGGCACCAATGGACCTCAGGGCCTAAACTCTTAGAACTGATGTCATACCACCACCAGATGTACCTCTGTCTTCAATTCAGTCAACTGAAAGTGTATTGAGTTGCAGTTCACATGGGTGAGGACAACAGGACATGTGTGTCAACATCTTTGGTCCAAACTTTCAGGTGTGAAAAATGATCCAAATGTGCTCAGAAGGTAAACTCATTTATCATTCTGATGTATTAAAGAAGTTAATGAAAGATGCATGCCATGCATACTCCGACTGAACATCTACTCAATCTGCATTTCAGACTATAATGACTCCATCTCATGATGTTTTCATGTATACCACATAATGTCAGATGATTATGAAATCATATAAGCTTTGGATCACTTCTGTAGCCCTTTTTAATTGCAGAGAGATCCTACAAAATTTGTTTTTCAGACTGTGGTTTGGTGTTTTTTCAGACAGGTTTGATGTTTTAACCGGCCCAATTGAAAAGTTACCTATCTGGAGACACTGCCCAAGAAATATTCCTACCAAGTTTGGTGAAAATCTGCTCACCTGTTTCCAAGTTATTTTATATAAACACACAAGTGAGTCATTGCAGTACTTTGGGCTACTGCTGGCATGCAGGGTAAAAATTATCTTGTAAAATATTTGCAGCTAAACAGTATTAGTTTTTGGCAAAACATATTTGGAGTAGTTTTCTTCCTTGTTCTTTCGAGCCTTGTGTTGTACCTTTTGTTACACACACACTGTTATAATTTCTTCCACATTTTGGGTACTTCTGTTGCTAAAGGTGAATGAACAATGTAGCATTTGAATGAACAGAGATGGTCCAAAATGACCAGTGTTTTGTCTTTATCTGTCTAAACATAGGGGAGAGCGAGTATTTACAGCAGTTCTTAGTTACAGCTGGCTATAAAAGTCGGAGACATTCCTCGCTGAGGTCAGGTCATCAGAGCACACAAACACCAGGAGACCAGACGAGGGAAAGCATGAAGACATCAGATAGAATCTGTGCGAAGCCAAAGCATCAACATACGTCCAGTTTTGGCTTTTCTCTGCTGTCAGATATTGACATCACAGTAGTGGGCGGGGATATAGTTTTTATTTATTTTTTTGTGAGGAGTTTCAAGTCAAGATTTCCTGTTTTTTTAACTACATTTTCGATGAGGTTGAGTGCAATTTATGGTTGCAGTTCAGGCAGTGAGCTTACAAGGAGACTGTGTTTTTGTTGCCATTTATCTGGATCACAGAGGAGTTGATTAAATTTGGTGTTATTTCAAATCGAGGGATAGAGCTTGCCTTTGATCTATGATTGCAGAGTTTAGATCCTGGTTTTGTTGATCCTGATCCTGCCTTTGATCTTTGATAAATGAGTCCTATTCCTTTGATCATATAATAAGAACTGCTCATTAGTTCATTGATCTGGATCGAAGGTCAATATGTGCTCTTGATCCTGAGAAAAACAGACAGCAACCTAGGGATGTGAATCGTACAACAACTCACGATTCAATTCGATTCCGATTCTTGGGGTGACGATTCGATTCAAAATCAATTTTCGATTGAAAGAGCTCTGAGAAATAGTTATATTACTTTAAAAATATTTATGTTTAAGAAAATGCAGCTTTACAATGTTAATCAAGTGATTCTAAAGATGTAAATTTACTTATCTGCTTTGCTTGTTCAGAGTTGGCTGCCAGTTTAGCGAAGTGATGGAGTGTGCGCTGGTCAGTAGTCGGCAGAGACCGCTGCTCCAGTTCATTTAAGCTCCAGGTGATGGCGTTGCATGTGGGCTTGAAGTGTTTCCGAAGTACTTGACTTTCATTTTGCAGATTTTGCACACTGCATAAGTCACATGTCAAGCTCTTACTTCTTACGCAGCAAATAATAAAATCCAAAATGCGCCCAAACATTTGCCTTCAGCAACGACTGTGCTGGCTGAATTAGCTCTTGTCCGCCATGCTAAGCTGCAGCTCGCGAATGTTTGAAGCACGCCGGACCCTCCCCTCGTGGGGACGCTGTAGTACAGAAGCCGTTGCCTGACAAACAGTACACGCAGCGAGTAAGCAAGAAAATGTTTAAAAAATGCTTTTTAAAAATCTATTTTTGGACATTTTGGATCGATTCAGAATCTTAATAAATAAGAATTGCGATTCGGACATGAATCGATTTTTTCTGGCACCCCTAATAACTTCCTTGAGAAGGTTCAAAGATCAGAAATTTGGATGAATGATCAAACGTCATCAATCAGGATCTAAAGTCAGGAGCAATGATGATCAAAGGTCAGTAATCAGGATCAAAGGTCAGGATTTAAGGTAAGCAATCAAGATCAAAAATCAATGATCAAAGTACAGTAAGATGAGGACGTACCCGTTGATCCTGAAGACAGGCAGACAAATATGGAGGGAGACAAAAACATGGAAAACATAACCTTCTTGGGGATGTTCAAAGATCAAGACTATGATTAAAAATCAACATCAAAGTTCTACACTCAGGATATAAAATCATGACAACTGGTGAGTGATTAGGATCAAAGTTTGGCAATCACGATCAAAAACCAGAATCAAAGGATGAAAGTTTAGTGATGAGTGATTAGGAGCAAACGTGAGCAATTAGGATCAAAGCTCAGGATCAAAGGCCAGCTATCAGCATCTAAGAATGCTAGAGATGCAATCAAAGAAATAACTGTGGCTGCCCACAGCTCCTAGTAGTTGGATTGTGTCTAACTGTAATTAGGATGGGTTAAATGCAGGGGACAAATTTTGTTGTATGTATGTATGTGCAATGAAAATAAAGGCTCTTCTATTCCATTCTGTTCTATTCTATTCTAACCCTCTCACAATGAAAAAGAAAGCGATAAAAGGAAGGACTGCTGGACTTCTGTAGCTGCAAACATTCTCTGAGTGTCCTTCTTGTTTTTATTCCTTTACATGTTGCAAATAATGTTAAGTATCATGGCCTTGATCTCGTCATTCCCTACCATCACTCATTCGCTCATCTTCAACTGCTTATCCGGGATCAGGTCGTGGGGGCAACAGCTCCAACAGGTGACCCCAGACTTCCCTTTCCTAGGCCACATTAACCACCTCTGTCTCGTGAATACAGAGGTATTCCCAGGCCAGTGTGGAGATATACCAGAGATATACCTAGTCCTGGGTCTTCCCACCTAGATGTACCTTGAACACCTCCCTAGGGAGGCACCCAGTGGGCATCCTTACCAGATGCCTCAGCCACCTCAGTTGGTTCCTTTCAATGTGAAGGAGCAGCGACTCTGCTCCGAGCTTCCCAGTGATGACCCAGCTTCTCGCCTTATCTCTAAGGGAGACACCAGCCACCCTCCTGAGGGAACACATTTCGGCCGCTTGTACACGCAATCTACTTCTTTCGGTCATGACCCAACAACCCTCATGACCATCGGTGAGAGTAGGAATGAAGATTGACCAGCAGATCTAGACCTTCGTGTTTTTGCTCAGCTCCCTTCTCATCACAACAGTATGGTAGAACGAATGCAACACCGCCCCTACTGTGCCGATTCCCCGGCCAATCTCACGCTCCAGTGTCCCCTCACTCGTGAACAAGACCCCAAGGTATTTGACCTTCTTCACTTGGGGCAAGACCGCATTCCCTACCCAGACTAGGTAATCCATCGGTTTCCTGCTGAGAACCATGGCCTCAGATTTAGAGGTGCTGAAGTGGAGGAACTACTCTCCCTACAACATGCACAGCCTTAAATAGATGGTTACTGACCCAACAAGGGGATGCTCGAGCAGATTAAAATGCAAGTAGCAATTTACTGCAGAAAGACTCAAGATGTGAGCAGAAAGTAAGAAGATTGTCATCTTGCAGACATGACGTGGAAAGGGTGTGTTTGATATCGAGCTAGTTTTAAGCAACTTTCATGCCACTGTTGGAGGCTAGATTTAGTGTGGTTCTTCCAAGTACAATGTGAAAGGTGGATTTTGTTGTCTTCTTCATACCTTCTCCATCCCTCACGAACGAGAATGCAAATATTAAATGACATGTTGGTGAAAGGGACCTTCATGATTTTTGTCACTTTTCAAATTATTTCAAAACTGCCTTTTAATTTCTTTTTCTTTTTGCTTCAGGTTATTCGCATGTCTGCCCTCCATGTGACAATGAAATGAAAACGGATGCCCTGCTGGAGCACATGTGTGCCAGCGAGTTCGGTGAGCAGCCACCCAACAACCACTGCAATGCACACAACATGTGTATAATACTCACCCCACACCTCATTCTGGGCAGTGGGCATGTCGGATTGTCCTGCTCAATACCTGTAGCATGAGCATACACAATTCACATTTATATTTCAAAATCCCCTTTTCCATGAGTCATGCACCTGTGGGGTTTATGCAAAAATACTTTTATACACATCAGAAAAGAGTAGACTCCCTTTATACAGAGAGTTACAACATGACGAGCCAAAAAATATAGTCATGTGACTCGTGGAGCCATCTTTAGGCCAAATTTGCATTAAATTTTTAGCTATCTGCGTGTATATCGAATTTATTCACTGAAAATGCTGGGTTGGATGTCTGTCCTGTATTTTTTGTTGGTTTTATGTCTTTGTCTAATCGATCACTTATGTTTGCGCAACCGACATGTGTGGAGTTCATTGCATTGTATATTATAGATTTGCTGTATTGCATTTAGTAGTTGCATTCATTGCTGAACAAGAATAAAGAAAATGTAAAGTTGAAACATGAAGCCTGACAAGAACTGTTACCAAATTTAATATTGCAAAACACTTAATTTGTACATTGAAAGAATGGATCAAAGTGCAGTTTAAAAAAATTAGCATATATTGCAAATTTGACAGCTTAACTATTTATAAATTCATTTTGATTGTACCTGTACACGGATCTGTTGCTGGTTGTGGTTAAAGGATTAAAAAAAATGTTGAAAAGGTTAATTTACTGTGTGCATCAACCAAGAGCCTGTGTGTGTGTGTGTGTGTGTGTGTGTGTGTGTGTGTGTGTGTGTGTGTGTGTGTGTGTGTGTGTGCGCGCCCTACTTTGTTACATGTGATATGTCCAAATTCTCTCCAGGCATCATGAGATAACCCATATTATTATTGGTACTATCATGGATAATTACATGTGGTGGGGTGGTGACCAAGTGGTTAATGCATTAGACTTCAGTGTGGAATGTTCCTGGTTCAAACCCCACCCCTGCCGTTTTCACTATATAATGTGGAGTTGCGTCAGATAGGGCATCCGGCGTAAAACGTGCAAATTCAACATGCAGATCCACATCCGATTTGCTGTGGCGACCCCGAGTGCAAACAAGGGAGCAGCCAAAGGGTCTTACTATCATAATCACAATAATCAATCTTCTCACTTCTTATCTGCTGCTCAGTGTTTCAAACAAAGTTGATATTGGAGCTTATACTCATAGACCTACCTCTCGACACAAATTCAATAAACAAACAAAAACAAAACAACCCCCCCCCCCCCCCCAAAAAAAAAAAAAAACTACTATTCAAAGTACTCCCTAACCTGTCCCGTGCACTGTGCAAGCATCGCTTCAGCAGTTCTGCACAATTGGCCCCAAAATGCCAGTGTATTCTCATTTGTCACTACTTTCTCTATAAAGGGACTCTAGAAAACTGTTGGGTAATTCTATGATAACAGAATTACAAGGACAGCAAAATCTGGCCATATTTAGGCTCTACATTAAGAATTTGCTCTGATCAGTGTTGCCAACTTGGCAACTTTCTTGCTAAATCTGGCAACTTTTCAAATCCTCTTGATAACTTATTTTCTCAAAAGTGACTAGCGACAAATCTAGCTACTTTTCCTGGCATCACTGGAGACTTTTCTGGTGTTTAGTGAGTCAAAAGCGAAAGCACTAGCCTCTGTTCTCACAGAGTGGCAGCTCCGCTCAGTCCGCTGCTGCTGTAAAGCCACAGAGCTCCATTGCAAAGCATTGAGCCGAGGGATATCTACAATCCTCTGCCTTCAAACACTCATGCGCGGTGCCTCCGCGGCTGTTCCCGCATTGAATGGCAAACCTTACTTGTACTCATACAGCCGACTTATCTTGTTTACTGCGCTGTGCATGTGTGATTAATTAGTCTCCAGACTTTGAGAAGCCCTGGCCTTGAGAAGTTATTTTATTTTGAGAATGATGGCCAATTGTAATGGCAAAATAAATAAACAAACCCAGAATCAAATTTTTTTTAGTTCTCAATATTATTAAGGTACAGAGCCCGCCTAGGGGCATGGTGGTTAATTTGTTTTGGTCCAGATTATTGCATTCCCTCGCAATATCTTTTGCATTCCCTCGCAATATTATTGCATTCCCTCGCAATACCGTTTGCATTCCCTCACAATATTACTGCGTTCCCTCGCAATAGTTTTTGCATTCCCTCGCAATATTACTGTGTTCCCTCGCAATAGTTTTTGCGTTCCCTCGCAATAGTTTTTGCATTCCCTCGCAATATTAATGCGTTCCCTCGCAATAGTTTTTGCATTCCCTCGCAATATTACTGTGTTCCCTCGCAATAGTTTTTGCGTTCCCTCGCAATAGTTTTTGCATTCCCTCGCAATATTAATGCGTTCCCTCGCAATAGTTTTTGCATTCCCTCGCAATATTACTGTGTTCCCTCGCAATAGTTTTTGCGTTCCCTCGCAATAGTTTTTGCATTCCCTCGCAATATTAATGCGTTCCCTCGCAATAGTTTTTGCATTCCCTCACAATATTACTGCGTTCCCTCGCAATAGTTTTTGCATTACCTCGCAATATTACTGTGTTCCCTCGCAATAGTTTTTGCGTTCCCTCACAATACCTTTTGCGTTCCCTCGCAATATTATTGCATTCCCTCGCAATAGTTTTTGCGTTCCCTTGCAATACCTTTTGCATTCCCTCGCAATATTACTGTGTTCCCTCGCAATAGTTTTTGCGTTCCCTCGCAATACCTTTTGCATTCCCTCGCAATATTATTGCGTTCCCTCGCAATATTATTGCATTCCCTCGCAACAGTTTTTGCATTCCCTCTCAATATTACTGTGTTCCCTCCCAATAGTTTTTGCGTTCCCTTGCAATATTAATGCGTTCCCTCACAATATTACTGTGTTCCCTCGCAATAGTTTTTGCGTTCCCTCGCAATACCTTTTGCGTTCCCTCGCAATATTATTGCGTTCCCTCGCAATAATCTGGGCCAAAAAAAAAAAAAAAAAGAACCACCATGTCCCTAGGCGGACTCCGTATTAAGGTGTTCTTACTCACGTTTTTGTCTCTCCAACAATGTTTTTTTTTTCAACAAATACTTTAGCAACAAACGAACAAAGGACAAGGCCACAATAACATTTACAGTATTAAAAAAAATATACAACAACACAGTAAAGGCATTCTTTAACATTAATTCTCTTCAAATAATTCCTTATAGAGTGTGGCAGTTTTATGACATTTGGGAGTGTCTATAAGCTTAATTCTGCTTATACATTGTTCATATTCAGCCAGAAGTCCATGTACTGTACATTACTTTTCAATACTCTGCATTTATGAATATGGAATTTACCAAACAATATTAAAAGGTTGATAATTATTCAATGGTCTCTCCCACAATGTCTTTTTTTTTCCTACAGCATCTGTTATGACACCATACTATGCAAATAATATGCAAATTATATGATGACATCATTTAGCGATTTCTAGCAACTTTTCAGACAGCCAATTGCTACTTTTCTTACTGAGGAATTGGGTCAGCCCTAATTAACCACTCTGTAAGTCTCAAACTTTCATGGGCTTTTTTTCCTCAAATATCAGAGACTGATTTTTTTCTTTCAAATATTTACTCCCCCTGCTCCGAAAATCTTCTGGTCGGCCCCTAATGAAAATATTTTTAATATATAATGGGGATGTGTTGGGACGTCATCGGTTTCCACGCATCAGACTTACAGAGTGGTTAATTAGAGCTGGGCGAGGAGTTGGCAACACTGGCTCTGATTGTAAGTCTATTACCAGAGAACTGCCCAGATGCAAATAGTCATAATCATTTATAATGTTCCAGACTTTTGGGTTAATGAGAAAATCAAAGATAACTCCATCAAAACTGAAACTGTTTTCTCTGTCCAGTTTCAAAGAATTACTGGTTTATATGTAACGTGTAACCAAAGTTGGGTAGGATTACTTTGAAAGAATACCTGTGGATTACATGTATGTATGTACATACAGTTGGATTACTTGTAATCTGATTACTTTCGGATTACATTTCAAAGTAATCCTACCCAACCTTGTGTGTAACACTGCTAATGATATTAAAGATGGTACATGTTCTGCACATCCGTGGTGAGCACAGCTAACAAAAAAGTTATCCGAGATAGCCGTTAATCCACAAACGGGAAAGAAGAGGAGAATGGTTGCCAAGGATGAAAATATCTTGAGACTGGCACAAAATAGTCCCAAATACTTACATGTTTATCAAGTTCTGTTAACTTAAATAAATATTTGTGTGTTAACTCAATGTGTGGGACCATGGTATAAGCGGATTAAACAACTCGAAGCCGTGCATTATACGGTTTGAATGCACTTTGTGGAGTAATACGTGTTCTAGACTCCGCGTCGTGCATTCAAACCGTATAATGCACGGCTTCTCGTTGCTTAATCCTTACATGACTTTAGGGTTCACAAACATTTTTGACTGTTAAAAATTATTTTTAAAATGTTCTTTGACATAAGTTTAGCAGAACTAAATGTAACAAAAATCCACTAATGGTTTTCTAAGTGATCTTAAAAGCTAACCTGCTAAGGAACAGTTGACTTTGCTAATTAGTAGTTAGAGGATTTGTGGGACTCGGTCCAACAGTGCTGATCGCATCAAAACTGTTCTACACAGACGAGCCATATGCAATGGTATTTGTGGTTGTTGCGTTCTTTCATTTCAATTAAATAAAAGAAAATGGTGCAAATACATTTGTTCCACACCTTTGAATTGTTTGGCGCATGGTCAAAAGCACATAATGCAAGTGCGTTTGGGATGTGTCCAACTCCACTTATGCTCTTTACACAGCGTACAGTCTGATTGCAAAGTAATGTGCAGGGCACAGAGGGCTTATATTTAGTCATTTCATAAGTTATGAGTGTGTGTTTAGGAATAACTCAATGTAACCGTGAGCATTTGGAGCACACCCTGCCCTCAGATATTATACAAATAATGAATGTTTATGAGTTCAATGTTAGGAATATTTGAAAGCTGGAACATACCATTCAACGAAGCGAAGCCGAGTTGAATGGTTTGTTCCAGTTTTCACCAAATTAAATATTCGTTCCATTGGAAGAATGTAAAAACATTCATTATTTGTTTTATATAATGACTAAAATAGATCCTTGTCATTTGATATTTTATTAATTTATGAACAACAGAAAAGGGACTTACATTTTGGTGTTCCACTGCTGCTAAAGTCCAAATTGTGACATGTAGTCCGGTGATGCAGTGCACTGACTTTGTGTAGTTCCTCAGTCCATCCAAAAATCACATCAGCTTTTCATGTGAACAGCTCTTCATGCATCCAGACGACTTACAGCAGAGTGGATTTTGTGTGTGTGTGTGTTAAAAGAATTAGCACCATTCATTAGTTCAATCAAATTGTCATCTTGCTTGTGTTGTGTCCTGCGCGTGTGCACACACAACCGAGTTGGCGCTTGTGCACGTGTACTACAAAAACGACTGTGTACATCCTCAGTGCCGAAAAAAAAATCATGTTAGAAATTAGTCACGCTTTTCATTCTAACTTCCTGCTAACAGCTTCCAGACAGTGCAGTGGATTTGTTTTATGTGTGTGTGTGTGTGTGCGTGCGGACTGCAATGGTACCAAACGTATGGAGCCAAAGTTGCACTCTAAATGGAACCAAACTGCACTCTAAATGCAATGCAACACAAATGGGACGATCATGTGACATACAATGCACCAATCAAATGACAAGGATCCACTCAGCCCTTATATAATCTGAGATATTAGGGTCAGTCTTTCCACGCTTGGTGTGAAGATGGGACGCAGCGTTATCCAGCCTGTATTATATAGCGGCACACACATGCACGCATGCGCGCACGTCCTTGTACACGAGCGCATACGTGTTTGTGTACGCACATTTACGCGCACACGTGATCACGCACACACGCACGTCCTCATGCACGCACACGTGCTCGTGCACGTGCATGTATGCGCACCCACACATGATCATGCACGCACACACACACACACACACACACATGTGTGCGCATGCACACACAAAACCAATCCACTGTGCTGTCTGCAGGCTGTTGGCAGGAAGTTGGAATGAAAAGCTGGACTAATTTCTGATGTGATTTTTTTTTTTTTCACTCCACTGAAGATGTACACAGTCTTGCCTTGCTGAATGGTGTGTTCCAGTTTTCACCTCATGAAATATTCGTACCACTGAACTCATAACCATTCATTATTTGTATACCGCACCGCCTCACGCCGAGGCAGGGTGTAAGATCGCTATTAGTGTGTGAAGAGATGTGGCTGTTTCCTGTCAAAGATTCATTAACCTGGCTTGTTTAGAATGGTGTTCTAAATCAAATCAACCATTTGACTCCCTGTTGATTCACTGATGTTAATGTACTTTGTTTTAATGAAAATAAGAGAACTGTTCCAAGGAGCACAAAGTGAATAAACAACGACCAGACAAAACAAACTTGAACCAAATGATCCAAAACATATTTCATTCCTTCATTAAGTGGCTGTAAATTGGCTGATTTGTCAGCTTGCAAGAGAGAGCTTGTAATTATCTCAGGAAAAGTGAGCAAATGAAGAGTCTTATAAGTGAACAGATCCATAAAATGAATTACTTTTGTCATTGCTGGTGTGCGGAGGCCAGTTTGAAAAACATGAGGATTCAGCTGCGGTTCGTGGATAAATAACCTCGGGCACACAGTTTCGGCTAATTTCAAACTTAAATCACAGCCATCTCTCAAATCAGTCTGAGTGAACAGACGCCACATATTTTCTTGCTTCAGATTCATTGTGACTTTAAAACTCCACAATAAACACACTTAGAGTATGTAAGTTTGACTGTTTTTTTTCCACATGCACATCCTATTTTTGGCCATATTTGGTATTTTCTATTCTACTGAGTCAGACGTGAGGCTCATGCCATGTGGGCTACCTGTGATTTTCTTTTAACACGGGGCTGCTGGTTAGTAAAAGTTAAATGTGAGAGAAAGTAAAGTGAGGAGTGATTTTTTTTTTTTTTTTTTTTTTTGTGGCTCTTTGGGC
This sequence comes from Thalassophryne amazonica, assembly GCF_902500255.1. NCBI lineage: Eukaryota > Metazoa > Chordata > Actinopteri > Batrachoidiformes > Batrachoididae > Thalassophryne > Thalassophryne amazonica. The sequence continues at coordinate 105,487,632 of NC_047107.1, forward strand.
TCTTTTGTGTCTCTGGTATTATATGGCTAATGAATTGGGGTTGTTAAAGTCTTTGTGTCAGCTCCTCTCAACAATAGAGAGGCTTTGTTCTTGTCTGAGCTCATTGTAGAATACCGTCTGTCTGTAGTAGTAGTAGTTCACAATATTTTTACTTTTAACAACATGCTTTTGATAGACTAGAATACATTAAAACAAGTTAAAGTCATTGATGAATAGGTTCATAAACTGACATAAATCTGATGAATGTACTCAGCATAAAAGAATGAGTTATTTTGCCCAAAATGTTTTGCTTCCTCATTTTGATCACAGTTGTGTTATTGTGCCACAGTCCATTGAGAATATACAGAATTAGTGAGAAATGTAAAATGTGTCATGTAATGTGGAGTACGCAATTGAAAATGAGTGAATGAATACACAGTGCATGGGGAAAGTATTCAAAATGCCTCACTTTTTTCCACAATTTGTTGTTACAGCCTGATTCCAAAATGGATGAAATTCATTTTTTTCCTCAAAATTCTACACACAATACCCCATAATGACAATGTGACAAATGTTATTTTGAGATTTTTGCAAAATTATTAAAAATAAAAAAAGCTAAGACTAAGTCTTCACACCCTTTGCCTGAGACTCAGAATTGAGCTCAGGTGCATCCTATTTCCACTGATCATCCTTGATATGTTTCTAGAGCTTAATTGAAGTCTACCTGGGGTAAATTCAGTTGATTGGACATGATTTGGAAAGGCACAGACCTGTCTACATATAAGGTCCCACAGTTGAGAGTGCATGTCAGAGCACAAACCAAGCATGACGTCAAAGGAATTGTCTGTAGACCTCTAAGAGAGGATTGTCTCAAGGCACAAATCTGGAGAAGGGTACAGAACCATTTCTGCTGCTTTGAAGGTCCCAATGAGCACAGTGGCCTCCATCATCTGTAAATGGAAGAGGTTTGTCCTCCAGGACTCTTCCTAGAGCTGGCCGCCCATCTAAACTGAGCGATTGGGGAAGAAGGGGCTTAGTGAGGGAGGTGACCAAGAACCTGATGGTCACCCTGTCAGAGCTCCAGCATTCCTCTGTAGAGAGAGGAGAACCTTCCAGAAGAGCATCCATCTGTGCAGCAATCCACCATTCAGGCCTGTATGGTAGAGTGGCCAGATGAAAGCCACTCCTTAGTAAAAGGCACATGGCAGCCCACCTGGAGTTTGCCAAAAGGCACCTGAAGGACTCCCAGACCATGAGAAACAAAATTCTCTGGTCTGATGAGACAAAGATTGAACTCTTTGGTATGAATTCCAGGCATCATGTTTGGAGAAAACCAGGCACTGCTTATCACCTAGCCAATACCATCCCTAAAGTGAAGCATGGTGGTAGCAGCATCATGCTGTGGGGATGATTTTCCATGGCAGGAATTGGGAGACTAGTCATGATTGAGGGAAAGATGAATGCCGCAATGTACAGAGACATCCTGGATGAAAACCTGATCCAGAGTGCCCTTGACCTCAGGCTGGGATGACGGTTCATCTTTCAGCTGGACAATGACCCTCCGCACACAGCCAAGATATCAAAGGAGTGGCTTCAGGAAAACTCTGTGAATGTGCTTGAGTGGCCCACCCAGAGCCCAGACCTGAATCCGATTAGACATCTCTGGAGAGATCTGTAAATGGCTGTGCACCGACACCCCCCATCCAACCTGATGGAGCTTGAGAGGTGCTACAAAGAGGAATGGACAAAACTGCCCAAAGATAGGAGCACCAAGCTTGTGTCCTCATATTCAAGAAGACTTGAGGCCGTAATTGCCGCATCAACAAAGTATTGAGCAAATGGTGTGAATATTTATGTACATGTGATTTCTTAGTTTTTTTTATTTTTAATACATTTGCAATAATTTCAAAAGAAACTTTTTAATGTTATCATTATGGGTGTTGTGAGCAGAATTTTGAGGGGAAAAACATGAATTTATTCCATTTTGAAATAAGACTGTAACAAAGGTGTAGAAAATGTGAAGCGCTGTGAATACTTTCTGGATGCATTATATCATAAAATTAGTACCTCCAACCAGCTTCTCCCAACTCTGGGTCACCACAGCAGGTCAGAGGTGGTCCTTCATGTTTATTTTGCACAAGGTTTGTGCCAGATGTCCTTCCTGATGGGACATAGAGAATGAGCTGGGGTGGTCTTGAACCAAGAACCTTCTGCTCTGGAAACAAGCACACCTACCCACTTGGCCACCACCCTGCCACCTGACCTTGTGATATCCTAAAATGTCTTGATCACACTCCTTTATGGCTCCACCCCAAAATATAATTACATCTGGTGTGAGCAAGACACAACATTTTCATCAATTTCAGCAAAAATCAGCCCACTCCTGAAACAGCCTGTCTGTAATTAACAAATAATATCACTAATACCTTGGCTCTTGACTTTCCTCCACAACTTTTTTCAGAATAGCCAAAACATATCCAAGATTCTTGGAAATTAGTTTATTCGATTTGGAATAATCCTGCTTATAAACCAGTAAACATCCAAAACAAGCAAGCAAAGAAAAATGGGAAAAACTCTCCAGAGACAGGTGTGCCAAGATTGTGGCATCATATTCAAGAAGTCTTGAGGCTGTAATTGCTGTCAAAGGTGCATCAACAAAGTATTGAGCAAAGGGTGTGAATACTTATGGGCATGTGATTTGTTAGTTTTTATTTACAATAAACTTTTAAAAATTTCAATAAACATTTCTCATGTTGTCATTATGGGGTGTTGTACGTAGAATTTTGAGGGGAAAAAAAGAATTTACTCCATTTTGGACAATGACTGTAACATGACATGTGGAAAGAGTGAAGCATTGTGAATGCTTTCCAGATGCACTGTGTGTGAGTGTGTGTGTGTTACATCATTTATCATTTGTTAAATTAATTACCAAAGACATTCAACTTGACCTTTTGCTTGTTTTATATCTTATGATATTGTAGCTGTGTTCTTCCACAGAAAGGCCATGTTTGAGTTTTATGTACTTGTCGCCGTAATTGTTTTGTTTTGAGGTGCAGGATTTGCATTTGTGGTGAAAAATGAACCCACAGTGAGAAAGACGTCACACAAGTGGGAAAAAAAATGCCCTGAAATGGCTTTGGGGTTCAAGGGATTTTTACTGATGTGGAAAAAGATGAAAAAGTGAAAGAAGGTCTTTAAAATTACTGCAGTGGAAACCACAATAAAAATAACACTAAAAACAAACAAACAAAAAACAGGAACATTGAAAATTTAGGCAACTTTGGAAAACCAGTGCAATACTTGGACATAGAAAAGACAATGTAACATTTTTTTAAACCACTTACATCAACTAAAATGCTGTTATAAACACTTCCAGGAAGAATACACCAATAACACACACATGAAAACATCTTGCATTTTGTGTGCATCATGCACACAAAATGCAAGATGTTTTCATGTTGCATGTGCTGGCATAACTAAAGCTTGTGGCAGCCTGAATTCCAGGTGCCACATTGAGCAAAGATTGACTCAGTGCACACTGAAAACAGACTTTCACCTAGTCCTGAGGAAAAAAAGAAAGAAATTGCATTTGTTTAATGAATTGCTTTGTTGTTTGACTCACATTTGGGTCTTTGCGTATTGGTTTGCATAAAGAAAGTTGCACATTACTGGCTTGTTTCATCTTGGATGAAAACAGATGTTTTATATCCTTGTCATAAATCATGCCACCAGATGACGTTAGGATACGCACAACGATTTAATACCTAATACACTAGCAATAGAGTGTATATTTATAGCTAAATACAGTAACCTTGCACTCTCTCTCTGTCACAGCTAATGAAAGCCTCAAAACTCCAGAGTGCTTCAAATGATGTGATATCGTACCTTGATATTTAAGGTCATCATTGGATAACTTTGTATGCAGTGATGCCGGTAACGTGTTAATATTATATTTGTATTGTGGGTCAATTGTAGCACATGAGCAGGGGGAGATCAAGCATTCGGGTGAACTGCTCACTTCACCCACTTTCAGCGAGCTGTGAGCACAGAACCATATCCACTGTGCAGCAGCTCTGAGTTGAAAAACAGTTGTCTCTCAAAGCAAGGTGATGCTCAGAGCTATGGTTTTGCAAAGACATTTTTATGCTTTCAGACTCAGACTCACTTTATTGTCACTCGACCCTTACAGTTGCAGGTTCTCCAGGTCTTGGTGCAGTTAGCTGGAATATATATATATATATATATATATATATATATATATATATATATATATATATATATATATATATTTTTTTTTTTTTTTTTTTTACCTGACCTATTGTAGTAAAAGTAAACTTTGCAATGTACCATATGCATACCCCCGTGGTCATAGAATATATATAAAAGGCACAGGGTTGGCAGCAGCAGCAGCATTAGAGTATTAAGAAGAAAGTGACAATGTGCATGTTAGTGCAATGTTCCACACTGATCTTTGAATTATGTTATGTAACAATCACAAAAACCGATGAAATAAGATGAAAGTAGCTGTAAGTTCAACAAAAGCTGTGGTGGTCATCAGCGTACCAAAAAATTTTTCCAGCCAGAGTGATGGTGGACAAGTGAACATCCTGCACTTGGCATCAGTGATTCATCCACTGTCTAATAAAATTATCCCAGAAAAACACGAAAAATTATGCCAATTGGTCTGAGACCCAGAGAGATGTGTCCACGAAGGGCAGTTTGATGCTCAAATTAAAACACAGCCTTGGGTCACATGATTATGAAAAGTTTAGGACCTTCTACAGACTTTCATTTGACTGGTGACCCAACCTCATGGCATGATTGATGACCCCTGTCTGTGGACTGGAGGCCTACATGAACTTCTCATCAAACTCATCTTTTGTTGTGTTATGTTCTGTTTTGTAAAACTTTGCAAAACCTTGTAACTGTTAGAATGGCCTAAGTAGAGTGTCACCCCTTTGAGTCTGGTCTGCTTGAGGTTTCTTCCTCAGTATCATGAGAGGGAGTTTTTCCTTACCACTGTCACCTGTGTGCTTGCTCAAGGGGTCGGTAAAGTTACACCTTACTTGTGTGAAACCTCTTCCGGTAGCTTTGATGTGATTTGGCACTATATAAACTAAATTGAAAATTAAATTGAACCAGAAAGTGGACTTTACTCTCACTAATCCAAATGAAATGAAAACACTGAAGTGAAGTGTTGGAACATATTTCAATTCAAAACAACTTGAACACAGACTCATCTGCAATACCATCATCACACCAACTCTGCCACATGTGGGTCCAGGTCTTATTCCAGGTGGACTTTAGTTTAAAAGCAGGGTGACAAATTTTTTGACATCATGTGATAAGGTTTCAGATTCCGACCTTAGATACAAGTTAATTACAAGCTATTCTAAGATTTAACAAGCTCTCTGTCTCTTCCTCCATCCACACGTACCAGACCATGTATTTTAGAACGTTATTTGACTCTTTCAGTAGGTCATGTGACCTGTAATAGCAGAAAAAATGTTCACATTGCAGTTATGCAAAATAGCCTTTCCAAGTCACCTGAATAACCATCTCATGTGAGTGTAAAAACTTTGAGGGTTTTTTTTAAACATGTTTCCATGTTTCCAAGCGTATTTTCTATTAACTACTTCAAATTGTGCAATTTGAAAGGTAATGGAATTCCACCTTGTGTCTGAAGAATCAGGCCTGGAGATTGTCCAGAGTTGTTCTTTCGCACATATAACGCACAACAGAACACTGTTTGCCTCACATATTTTCGATCACTGGAAATATGTAACTTGGTTTAGCAAGTGGTTTTGCCAAGTTAGAGTGTCCAGGAGGCAGGACACGCCTGCAAAGGAACTGCTCTTTTTGCTTCTTGAATTTGTCCAATTTCAGTATTAACAGAAGTTCTACAATTCTGTTGTACCCCCCTTTAGACCTTTTAGTTGGCATATTCACATAAACTACCCTTCTTCTTCACTCTTGGATGTTTTGATGTTTTGTTTGTAGTTTTCCAGTTTTGTGTCAGTTGTACAAGAGAAAAATCATCAATGAATTTTCCAGACAATTGACAGAGCTATTTACTGTAATGGATCATTATTGTGATCAGGGATCTGAATGCACATGAACTGCAGATTAATTGCAAATTTACAAATTTCTTTTCATTGTGAAGTGTTTTTAACAAGCTTCTGCCACCACTTAGCTACCTATTATTATTCATTCATTTTTTCTACCTGCTTTGTCCAATTAAGGGTCACGGGGTGGCTGGAGCCTATCCCAGCAGTCATAGGGTGAGAGGTGGGGTACAGACCGGACAGGACGGCAGTCTGACACAGGGCCACATATAGACAGATAAACACAGGCAGACTGTTATTATTATTATTACATCCGCCAAGGACGTAATAAAATCATCTGTGTTTATTGTATTTGTCTGTTTGTCTGTTAACAGGATTACGTCAAATCTACTGCTCGGATTTTGATGAAATTTTCACCACAGATAGATGTTAAGCCATGGCAGACTCCATTAAATTTTTGAAGTGATCTGGATCAAGATTTCACTTTGTATAGGCTTTGACGGATTATGTCTAAACATTTAATGGATTCTCACCAAATTTGCACCACAGAAACACATTAGGGCATGGAAGACATTTGGAGGTGAACCAGATCCGGATTCTTCATCAAGATTCACTTTATATAGGCTTTGAAGGATTCCGTCTAAACTACTCAATGGATATTCGCCAAATTTTCACCACCATTAAATTTTGGAGGTGATTTGGATCCGGATACAGATTCTGGATGAGGATTTCACTTTGTAGACTAGTTAAGGATTACATCAAAACTACTTCACGGATACGACATAATGATGTAAACCCAAGATCAGGAAGACACTATTTTGTTTCAGCTTGTGAATTAAATATTACATTGCAACATGTTGATCAAGTTCAAGTTCAATATATTCTTTGTCCCTCAAAGGGTAATTTATGCACAGCAGGAATACACCACATAAAAAGACATCATAGAACATATGACGCAAACCACACAACAACACAGTACAACTGCAAATATAAAAAGAGGCACTAACTGAGCAGTTGTAGTAATAAATTAAATTATTAATTAATTAATAAAATTACAGATAAATGAGTAGTCATATAACCAAAATGGACCAGAGCTACTACCTCCTGTTGCTAGAGTTTAAGACTTGAACGGAGAGAGGGATAAAGGAATTTCTTTACCTTTGTTTTGCCCACTTGGGGTTCTAAAGTGTAAGGCAGATAGTAACAACTTGTATGGGTCATGACTAATGTACAAGGCTTTCTTAAGCGCCCGTTTGTTAAAAATTTCAGTAAGGCTACTGAACTTCATACCCACAGTTTTACTGGACACCTAAACAAATTTTAAAAGTGCATTTTTCTCATTGATAGGAAGGTTACCATACCAGCAAATAATGGAACAAGACAGGATCAACTCAATAAAAGCTCATTAGAGTGTTGTCCACTTCAAATTTGTCCAGTTTCCTGAGCGCTAACAGTCGTTGTTGGCCTTTCTTACACAAAGAAGCAGTGTTGAAATCCAGTGTTGCCACAGTTACTTTGATAAAGTAATCCAATTACTGATTACTGATTACTCCTTGAAAAAGTAACTTAGTTACTTTACTGATTACTCAATTGTAAAAGTAACTAAGTTAGATTACTAGTTACTTTTTTAGTTACTTTCCCCAGCTGCCGACAACAACCCTCTGCCACCTCAACATGACAATGATACCTGTTTCGCCAAAACTCACTTTATAGTCACCCTTTCTTGACTTCAATGAAAATAAATACTTGTTTTATAAAACGTAAAATAATCTTTCTTGACCTCATATTTAACTGTTGACAGCACTGTAACAGTAAAACTTGCAATTTCTAACCTACATTGTTTATAAATGTAACTATTAAATTCTAACATTTAAATTCTCTATAAACATTTTACTTGTCAAAATTATTATTATTTTAAGTAGTATTAGTACTTGTAGTAAAAAAAGGCTTCAAAACTGGACCTTTAATCTAGGGGTGTTGTGGGGGGGGCAATCCTTGCCCCACGCCCCCATTCCATCTGGATTCGCCCCTGATTTGGCGTTTGAGCACAAAGAATGGATAACATTTATTTATGCAGAAACCATGACCAGAGTTACAGGTAAGAAAGTTTTATTGTGTTTTCACATCATGTGGTCCTCAGAAAGAGAGTTTAGGTGCATTTGAGTGGAAAATAGTGTTAGTTGTTGACACGTCGCGGAGGATCAGCTGTTTTTAACGAGACGATACGGAGCGGTTCAGATCAGAATTCTAAATAAATGAGAAAAATAAAGCATAAAAATGTCTTTGTAAAGCTCAGTGCAGGTGTGCTGTTGTCACCGCGCTTTAAGAGGTGAGGACGAGTCGTAACTGATGAAAAGCTCACAGCCCGCTTAAAGTGGGCAGTTCAGTCGAACCCCGACCTCCTGCCCACGGACGAAGTTTAATGCTGCTGTCGACCCACAATGCAAAAATAATAGTAACGCACAGTGACTTGGAGAAGTAACTTTAATCTGATTACTCATTTGGAAAGATTAACGCGTTAGATTACTCGTTACAAAAAAAAGTGGTTAGATTAGAGTAACGCGGCATCACTGTTGAAATCAAACTTGAGTCGTTTGTCGATCAAGGTGCCCAGATATTTGTAAGATGTTACTATATTTTGTATTACCTGGCCCTTGATAATACTGTGCTGGGCGATATTAGAGAGACGTCTAAAATCAATGGACACATCTTGATCAATTGGACCATTCTGGATCAGTATGCAATTATTGCATTGTGTTGTGGAATCTGGATCCAGGTAAAGTCCGGGTTACGATGTGACTCACATATCTTTTATTTTGAGTCCTCGTCAACCCTTGGGGGCCGTTAGAAATCTCTGATTACTGTTGTTATTATTATCCATCCATTTCTTAAATCTGCTCATTTCAGTTACGGCTCATGGGGGGCTGGAGCCTATATCATTATTTATTTATAAAATTTTTGGCGGTGATGGTCTGGTTTAGAGATGTGGGCTTGTGACCAGAGGTTCCTCAGTTTAATTTCCCATCAAATGTGAAAAATCACTAAAAGGTCCCTTGTCAAAGTCCTTAATCGTCAAGTTGCTCCCGGCGTGCTTTGTCCGAATGACTGACTGTAAGGTATTATTGTAAGTCACTTGAAGCATGTCCTTCAGAGGGAGAAGAGCTGTAGAAATGCAGTGCGATTATAATCATGTAAAATGTGAACCCTTGGCAACGACTTTGCATTTTTGTACATTTGAAAATCTCATTTACTGGAAGCATCCAGTTGCAGAAAATCTGTTCTCAGTTAAGGTAAAATCTTTTTTTAATCACAGTGTTTCTGTTGTTTGATGCCCAGTATAATTGTTTTCCTTTGATTGCTCAAGTTCATTTAATCTGAGAGGCAAGACAGCTTTGACTAAAGACTGCTGGTGGAAAGACTACTTCACAGGAACTGTGTTGATACAACAAAACTGAATTGTTCTGCAGCAGTAACTTGTTCACTCCCAGATTTCTCAGAAATCCTGATAAATCTCCCTCCAACAAACACACACATCCATTGTGCACACACATTTCATCAGATTTACTGCGTAACCCACTCAACACTTTGTTTCCACCGCAATTTATCTCTGCGCTTAAGATTTTACAGCACATCTTTGTCCCCCCAAAAAAACTCCAGCACCCTTCAATTAAATGGCTCTGCGTCGGACAGCTTCCTTTCTTGGCTTTCCCAAATAGCTCCTTGACTTTGCTGATGCAGTAAACAACAGCACAGATTTGCAACCGAGACTGATTGCTTTGGCTTATCGGATAAGATGTGTTTCCTTTTTTGTAAATGCGAGCGGCACAGACTGTCCTGCTGGGTTTATGATACTCTGAGAGCTGCAGGTCTCAAGTCGGCAAGTCATGTCTAAACCTCAAGGATAAAGCAGGTCAGGTATCAGGGGTCAAAATAAAACCCACGAAATAGTTCAAGTGGAACTGCAATGAAACTGATTAAAGAAGCATCAGTGGTGGTATGCAGGACTTGGTCAAGGGGCGTGGATTTCCAGTATATCAGTGATCAAGATTCCCATGACTAAGTGTTCCTGCTAGGAAGGACATTTCATTCTGTCCTGTCTTCAGAGTCTCTTAAATTGCAAAGTTGGAGACTTGCCTAGTTGTAGTAAAAAAGGGATTTCTTCTAATTTCCTGCCTTTGAATACAGGCAAGATGATAGATATTGGCCCTGCTACACTGAGACATTACCACTGGATGACTGTATGAATCTGTTTATTCTCTGACCCATACTAAGGACATTGTCTGCATGGTCCATTTATATTTGTGCAATACTCTAGTGGAAACTTTGATTCATGCTTTTGCAACATTCAGAATTGACTACTGGAATGTTTTCTTTTTCTGGATTATCACTTGGTGTATTTTCCGGAATATAAATTGAGTTTATACTCCAATGCGACTTATATAATGAAAAATTGTGCATTCATTAATAATAATAATAATATTATAACAATTTAAATAGGGCTTTCCCAGGAATCAAAGCACAAAACAAAATAAATTCCAATGATAAAAGAATAAAATAAATAAATTTATGAATAAATTTGAACAAATAATAATAATTATACAACAGTGCACAAAAATCCCAAATTATATACAGTGAGGAAAATAAGTATTTGAACACCCTGTGATTTTGCAAGTTCTCCCACTTAGAAATCATGGAGGGGTCTGAAATTTTCATCTTAGGTGCATGTCCACTGTGAGAGACAATATCTAATAAAGATTTTTTATTGAGTTCAGGTCTGGAGACTGGCCAGTCCACTCCAGGACCTTGAAATGCTTCTTATGGAGCCCCTCCTTAGTTGCTCTGACTGTGTGCTTGGGGTCATTGTCATGCTGGAAGACCCAGCCATGACCCATCTTCAATGCTCTTACTGAGGGAAGGAGGTTGTTTGCCAGAATCTCACAATACATGACCCCATCCATCCTCCCTTCAATACGGTGCAGTCGTCCTATCCCCTTTGCAGAAGAGCACCCCCAGAGTGTGATGTTTCCACCCCCATGCCTCACGGTTGGGATGGTTTTCTTGGGGTTGTTCTCATCCTCTAAACATGTTAAGTGGAGTCGATTCCAAAAAGCTCTCTTCTGGTCTCATCTGACCACATGACCTTCTCCCATGCCTCCTCTGGATCATCCAGATGGTCACTGGTGAACTTCAAATGGGCCTGGACATGTGCTGGCTTGAGCAGGGGGACCTTGCTGCCCTGCAGGATTTTAAACCATGACAGCATAATGTGTTACTAATGTAATCTTTCTGACTGTGGTCCCAGCTCTCTTCAGGTCATTGACCAGGTCCTCCTGTGTAGTTCTGAGCTTTCTCAGAATCATCCTTACCCCACAAAGTGAGATCTTGCATGGAATCCCAGACCGAGGTAGATTGACAGTCATCTTGTGTTCCTTCCACTTTCTAATAAATAATCATAACAGTTGTTGTCTTCTACCAAGCTGCTTGCCTGTTGTTCTGTAGTCCATCCCAGCCTTAATTTAATTTAATTTAATTAGCTTATAATGCGCCAAATCACAGCAAAAACCGTCTCAAGGCACCTTACATAACAAGTCAACATAAAATTTAATAAATAATTAAAAATAAATTTTAAAAATGTCAAATACATAAATAAAAACAGAAGTGAAAGAATAAAACAAATAAAAATTAAAAAGTATTCATAAGAAAGAGAATAAAAATAGGTTTTCAATGTTGACTTAAAAATGTCCCCGGACTCCGACTGCCTCACGGTCGCAGGAAGACTGTTCCACAGGGTGGGTGAACGATACGAAAATGCTCTTTGACCTGCTGACTTCTTCTTCACCCTGGGAACACAGAGAAGTCCTGCATCCTGCAACCGCAAAGCCCGGGCCGGCACGTAGAGTTCCACCAGATCAGCCAGATAAAATGGTGCCAGTCCATGAACAACCTTATAAGTCAATAGCAAAACCTTAAAATCTGCTCTCACAGAGACAGGGAGCCAGTGCAAAGATACCAAAATGGGTGTGATATGTTCAGACTTTCTGCTATGTGTCAGAAGTCTGGCAGCAGCGTTCTGAACCAGCTGAAGACCCCTGATGCTGACTGCGGTAACCCTGAAAATAGAACATTACAATAATCTAGTCTAGAAGAAACAAAAGCATGAATCAGGGTCTCAGCATCAGCCATGGACAGGATGGGACGGATTCTCGCTATATTTCTCAGATGGAAAAAGCAGTCCTAGTAACATCCCTGATGTGGAGGTCAAAAGACAACGTGGGATCAAAAATTACCCCAAGGTTCCTCATTTTGTCCATATGATGTATGACACACGAACCCAGGCTGAGCACCAGCTGGTCAAACTGATGACGTCAGTCTTATCAAAGTTTAAAAGTAGGAAGTTACTAGACATCCAACTTCTCACTGATAGAAGACAGTCCTCCAGGGCTTTTATGGGAGTGAGATTTCCTGCAGTTATCGGCATGTACAACTGAGTATCATCAGCATAACAATGAAAAGCAATCCCAAAACTCCACAGTGTACGCCCAAGGGGTGCCACATACAGGGAGAAAAGCAAGGGGCCTAAAACAGATCCCTGTGGAACCCCAAATCTCATGTCAGCAAGGTCAGAGGTAGTGCCATTATACAAGACACATTGAGAACGACTGGACAGATATGACGTCAACCAGGCAAGGGCACTTCCAGTAATCCCCAAAAAACTGTCCAACCTATCGAGCAAAATATGATGATCCATGGTATCAAACGCAGCACTGAGATCTAACAACACCAAAACCGTAGTGGTGGCTGAGTCCATTGCTCGCAGAAGATCATTTACTACGTTAGTGAGCACTGTCTCTGTGGAGTTATATTTCCTAAAAGCAAACTGCAGCGGCTCAAAAAGGTCATTTTCAGTGAGGTGGTCTATAAGCTGCCGTGAAACCACCTCTTCTAAAATTTTGGAACAGAATAATAGATTTGATATCAGCCTGTAATTTTTCAATACACTAGGGTCAAGCCTAGATTTCTTAAGTAATGGTTTAATCACTGCTGATTTAAAACATTTCGGAACAGATCCAGAGGTTAATGACAGATTAATAATTTCCAGCACAGTTGGCCCAAGAGTGGGCCACAGGTCCTTATGCTGCATTTACACATAACCAAGACGCGTTACGAATGTCATTTTTCTGTCATTCGTGACACATTCCTGACATTCTTAATGTGACTTAACGCATCTGAATAGGTTTCTTAATAGGGCGTGTTGGTGCATGATATTCTTGATATTCGTGGAGCATGTTTTTGCCTGTCAAAAAATCTTCCACGAATGTCACACACCACCCTCATTTTGTCTCACGTCGTGGAGGTCGCAACTGAGCGTATTGATCCATGTTGATGAGTATTGATCCTTAATAGAACATGACAACGTTCGTAGTGGTTCCTGTGATGGTTCTTGGAGCCCAAACTGTCACGCGTTAATACGAAATCACACAGAAAGTGTCAAGTTTTGACAGGACTTGTAACGTGGCGTCACATTTCACTGCACACCACGACGAATCAGTTTTCTGTCACGTGCGCACAATTAAACTCGGCTCCAAATGTTGTTCCACAGTTCCCGCTGAAGTTCCTCAGGACACTCCTGCAGGTGTTGCACCTGCTGTTGTAACTGATGAGCGGGAGAATGAGTCTGAGCAACTAGAGGAGCGAGAGGAGACTCACGTGCAGCCAGACATCTCTGCACTTCAGCGGAGGAAGAAGCAGGCGCACAATTAAACCCTGCTGCGCCGCAATTAGTTTGATTGCTGACACCAAGTCGGCTAAAAGTCTAATTTCAGTGCTCTTCAGTGCACTCCACCTGCTGCATGTGCCTGATGTTTGGGAAACTGTGCCAGACGAGAGCCGCATAAAGCCACACATCTGTCCGTCTCCTCCTCCTCCTCTCTGCGCTACTCCATGGCACAGACCCCAACTACGCATGCAGTCACAAAGTAAACTGGAGCGATCTGAATTCGGATGGATGAATATGGGTGTGTGTGTGGAGACAATTCACAACGTGATAGAACTTAACGATGCGCTGTTACGCGCAACAACGCGGAACACTATTCTTGACCGTGCGTAATGGTTCCTGATAATTCTCCAGCAACACGTGCCATTAATTATAACGTGTGGTAACAGGTTGCAGCAGTTCCTGAGGACACCTGACGCCTCTGCCCCGAATAATCACATTCGTGATCAGTGGCCAAGAATGTGCACTTCGTGGCATTCGTGACTTGTCGCTATTATGTGTAAATGTAGCTTTAAACAATTTTGTTGGTATGGGATCAAATAAACAGGTTGTGCTTTTTGTAGACACCACAAGTTTTGTCAGCATGCCTAATGAAATACTATTAAATTCTGTTAATCTAGGTCACACCTCAATGGTAGGGCCCACCTCCATAGCAGGTTTTAATGGCTGGGCCGAGGCATGCTGAGAAATGCTCAGCCTAATATCTTCTATTTTCTTCTCAAAAAAATCCAAGAAATCTTGTGCTGCCCGTGAATAAGAAATGCGACCGTGTCAAACAAAAACTTTGAGTTATGTTTGTTTTCACTGATCAAATCAGAGTAATAGGTCCGCTTCGTGGCCAGTAGTGCATGCTTATAATCTAAAATAGCATGCCGCCACACAAGGCGGAACACCTCTAATTTGGAACTACGCCATTTCCGTTCCAAACCTCTAGCCTTCTGCCTGAGCTCATGCAAATAATCATTGAACCAAGGTGACTGTGCCTTGGGAGGGCGTGACCTTAAAATGCGCAATCTTATCAAGTGTAGTTTTAAGCGCTAAATTTAGACTATCCGCAAGGCTGTCCACTGATTTAGCATTCTCCAGACGCAAAGCTAAAATATCACGTAGTCTGGCCTCAAGTTCAGTCATAGTCGAGGGTTTAATACGACGCCGCAGTTGTAGACAAGGTTGTTGTTCCACTAAACGCGGCAGCGTAAATGTAAACCTGATAAGTGAATGGTCAGAGACTATAGATGCGAGAGGCAAAATGTCAATATTTGTGATGGCAAACCCACGTGCAAGAACCAGATCCAGGGTATTTCCACTAATGTGTGTTGGGTCCTGAATGCATTGCTGGAAACCTAAAGCATCCACAATTTGCATAAATGATTTGCTAAGGGGATCAGAGGGCCTATTTATATGAATGTTAAAGTCACCAATAATCAAAATGTTATCTGCACTAGTTGACAAACTAGAGATGAACGCACCAAATTTATCTAAGAAATCAGAATATGGGCCAGTGGGCCTATATACAGTGACAAACTAACATAGCTGAACTCCAGTTTTATGACCCTGACAGTACTTAGCATCACGGGCATAACAGAGTTTCAGATGATCAAAAGGAATTAAATTTGTGACCCCCAACAGCTAATAAAGAAAACCTAGATTTGTAAATAAAAGCAACACCTCCACCTTGCTTCACACCAGGAGACACATGACTAAATATGTACGCCGGTGGGCAGGCCTCATTCAGAGGAAGGAGAGTTGTGGGTTTGAGCCAGGTTTCACTTAAGCCAATCATATCTAAATGATGATCCATGATTAGATCATTAACCAACAATGATTTTGAGGACAGTGATCTGATGTTCAGGAGACCCAGGGTAAGGACCTCAGTGGGGATGACAGTCTCACTGTTCAAAACGTGGCGAAGCAAGCCCAGGTTCCGAGAGCGCCACTGGCGCACATCAGTCTGGCTGACAGTCCTCAGAGCCGACCAGTGGCACCACACAGGCTTTAACCGGATCCACAAGGCGCCAGAGCAGCACAGATCCTGCCAGAATTCTGTGCACAGCTCGTCTGGAAGCCAAACAGCGGGCCAAACAGAGCTTCAGCTTCACCAGACATCCACTTCGTCTCCTGCAGCGATGACTGTGCTTTCGGCCGAAAGGCAGCACAGGAGCACGGCACAGAAAAGCCGGCACCTCCGATAAAAATGGGAACGGAAAGTTCTGTCCACCCGCCGATAACCACACCGCACCACGAACCGGGGGCTGGAGATCCAGCAGAGTCTGGCGAACATACACCCGCAGTGCCTCTGATTCAAAAACATCATAAATTAAAAACGATAGAATAACAAACAGACTGGAGAGCAGCAGACGAGCAGCCAGACACAACGGCGCCATCTTGGCACTCCCTTATCCTTGTGCAGGTCTACAGTTTTGTTCCTGGTGTCCTTAGACAGCTCTTTGGTCTTGCTATGAAAACGCCTCTATTCACTTCCGGAATCACAGAGGACCGTTTCAGCAGCAACTCCTCTCTCTGTCATTCCCATGCGCAACACGAGGTAGTGAACGCATTTTGAATTGTCTAAAAGGTAATTATTTGTAATATTTATATTGTAATAGCTTGGTAAAACAGTTGCATTTTAATTACTGTTTATGAGTATCTGTAAAATTATGTTTATGATAGATTTAACATCTTGTCATTATTGTTCAGATGAGCTGCACTGTGGTACGGTGCGCTGACGCAATGACTTGCATTCACACTCAGTGTTTTTTAATTGTTTTTGCAATGTTCAGAAGAAGTTCACATAATTAATGCGTGACAGAGATTTTGAACATTTCAAAATTTTCTTTGCACACTTGCATGAAGCCGTGCACAGTTTACAACAACATACAAAATGAGTTTACAATGAGTTTACTCTCCTGCACGACAGATTGCATGCCAGTGCGGGGATCAAATTTGTGCAAGTGTCAAGAAAGAGTTAGGGTTAGGGTTAGGGTTAGGGTTACCAACTACAAGGCCAAAGCACCTCGTTGTATTGATGACTTGAAGCTGGCCAACAACCTGAACGTCTTCTATTCACGTTTTGAAGTCATGGACTCACACCTCCCCACCCCCAACACAACTGGATATTCAAACACTCTGGACCTCCCCCTCTCACTACTGCCCCCCGCTGCCCTCTCAGTCCAAGAGGAGGATGTGAGAAGACATTTCAAAAGGCTGAATCCACGTAAGGCCCCGGGCCCAGACTGTGTCTCTCCTGCCACCCTGAGACACTGCGCTGATGAGCTGACCCCAGTCTTCACGGGGATCTTCAATACCTCCCTGGAGTCATGCCATGTTCCAATCTGTTTCAAGTCCTCCATCATAGTTCCAGTCCCCAAGAAACCACGCGTCACTGGACCTAATGACTACAGGCCTGTGGCTCTCACGTCTGTAGTCATGAAGACCTTCGAACGCCTGGTTTTATCCCACCTGAAGTCCATCACCGACCCCTCCTGGACCCCCTGCAGTTTGCCTACAGAGCCAACAGGTCTGCAGATGATGCCATAAACCTGGCCCTGCACTCCATCCTGCAGCACCTGGACTCCCCAGGAACCTACGTTAGGATCCTGTTTGTGCACTGCAGCTCTGCATTCAACCCCATCCTTCCGGCTTTGCTCCAGGACAAGCTTTCTCTGCTCCACGTGCCCGACTCCACCTGCAGGTGGATCACAGACTTCCTGACGGACCGGAGTCAGTGTGTGAGGCTGGGAAAGAACGTTTCGAACACTCGGGCTCTCAGCACAGGATCTCCACAGGGCTGTGTCCTTTCCCCTCTGCTCTTCTCCCTGTACACTAATTGCTGCACCTCCAGCCACGACTCCGTAAAGCTCATAAAATATGTGGACAACACCACCCTCATTGGACTCATTTCGGATGGGGATGAGTCTGCCTACAGGAGGGAGGTGGACCGGCTGGTAACCTGGTGCAGCAGCAACAACTTGGAGCTCAATGCCCAGAAAACAGTGGAGATGATCGTGGACTTCAGGAAAGCCACAGCCCCCCCACCCTCCCTCGCCCTCACCAACACTGGACTGTCACCGCTTCCTCGGCACCACCATCACCCAGGACCTCAAGTGGGAGTTAACCATCAGCTCCCTCATCAAGAAGGCCCAGCAGAGGATGTACTTCCTGCGGCAGCTGAAGAAGGCCAAGCTGCCTGTCCAGCTGATGGTGCAGTTCTACACGGCCATCATCGAGTCATCACCTTCTCCTCCATCACGGTGTGGTACGCCGGGGGCCACAGCCAGGGACAGACACAGACTGCAGGCGCATTGTGGCCTCTGCTGAGAAGGTGATCGGCTGTAGCCTTCCATCTCTCCACGACCTGCACGTCTCCAGGACTCTGGGCCGAGCAGGTCGGATCACAGCTGACCCTTCTCACCCTGCACACGGTCTATTCAAACCACTCCTCTCGGGCAGGAGGCTACGGTCCATCCGGACCAGAACCTCCCGCCATAAGAACAGTTTCTTCCCCTCTGCCGTTAGACTCATGAACACTTCATAACTCATAACTCAGTAACTCTGTCACTTTATCATTTTATCACGGGTCACTTTAGTCAAATGTACTTTGGTTTTTAATTGCACTTCTCCCAATGCACTGTTGTTCTGTTTGTGTCATTGCACATAGCCTTTCATATTTCATATTTCATCTTATATTTTATCTTATTTTAGCACATATTTTATCTTAGCATTTTATATTGCTCTCTGTTTAATGTTGCACCATTATACCAAAGCAAATTCCTAGTCTGTGAATCCTGTTCATTGGCAATGGCAATAAACTTCTTCTGAGTTCTGAGTTAGGCTGGCACCCTGTCCAGGGTGAATCCCACCTCTCACACAATGGCCGCTGGATAGGCTCCAGCACTCCTTGAAACTTAATCAGAATAAGTGGGTTTCAGAAAATAGATGGAATATTAGAAAGCCAGTTTGGTTAATCATTTAAGGCACATCTTAAAACCTTTCTCCTGTTTATAGGTAGTTTTTTGGTTTCATCTGGTAGATCAGCTAATCTGTGTGTATTATTTGCACTTGATATTCAATTTGAATAGTTTCTATGGATGGAAAATTTAGTTTTATTCATGTGTATTGATGGTTAATTATATAGCGCACTTTGTACATTTTTTTCTCTTTGAAAGTGCTATATGATTTCATTATTCTACCACTTTCCAAAGGATTAAAAGAGGAAAAAAGTGGATTTTAGTTGTGAAGAATGACAACACTCTTTTGTTTGAGTTACACTGTGTGTATGTCAAGTATCATTGGTTATTTCCATCCGATGCATTTGCGGTTTTCACATCCACCTACTTTATATTGCAGGCTAACTTCTGCTCATTTGTTGATGTGTTAGTTTAAAAAATGTGGCATGGTCAGTAGATATTGAGTGGAAGTAGAAAGTGAATGCATCACAGACCAGCAAAAGCCGGTCTAAGGTCCAGTGCAGTGTATTTGTGGTGATTATACTCGTACAACCCCTGGCAATAATATGGAATCACCGGCCTCGGAGGATGTTCATTTCAGTTGTCTAATTTTGTAGAAAAAAGCAGATCACAGACATGACACAAACTAAAGTCATTTCAAATGGCAACTTTCTGGCTTTAAGAAACACTATAAGAAATCAGTAAAAAAAATTGTGGCAGTCAGTAACGGTTACTTTTTTAGACCAAGCAGAGGGAGAAAAATATGGACTCACTCAATCTGAGGAATAAATTATGGAATCACCCTGTAAATTTTCATCCCCAAACTAACACCTGCATCAAATCAGATCTGCTCATTAGTCTGCATCTAAAAAGGAGTGATCACACCTTGGAGAGCTGTTGCACCAAGTGGACTGACAGAATCATGGCTCCAACACGAGAGATGTCAATTGAAACCAAGGAGAGGATTATCAAACTCTTAAAAGAGGGTAAATCATTCACGCAATGTTGCAAAAGATGTTGGTTGTTCACAGTCAGCTGTGTCTAAACTCTGGACCAAATACAAACATGGGAAGGTTGTTAAAGGCAAACATACTGGTAGACCAAGGAAGACATCAAGCGTCAAGACAGAAAACTTAATATGTCTCAAAAATCGAAAATGCACAACAAAACAAATGAGGAACGAATGGGAGGAAACTGGAGTCAACGTCTGTGACCGAACTGTAAGAAACCGCCCTAAAGGAAATCAATCAATCAATCAACAATTTTTTTATATAGCGCCAAATCACAACAAACAGTTGCCCCAAGGCGCTTTATATTGTAAGGCAAGGCCATACAATAATTATGTAAAACCCCAACGGTCAAAACGACCCCCTGTGAGCAAGCACTTGGCTACAGTGGGAAGGAAAAAACTCCCTTTTAACAGGAAGAAACCCTCCAGCAGAACCAGGCTCAGGGAGGGGCAGTCTTCTGCTGGACTGGTTGGGGCTGAGGGAGAGAACCAAGAAAAAGACATGCTGTGGAGGGGAGCAGAGATCGATCACTAATGATTAAATGCAGAGTGGTGCATACAGAGCAAAAAGAGAAAGAAACAGTGCATCATGGGAACCCCCCAGCAGTCTACGTCTATAGCAGCATAACTAAGGGATGGTTCAGGGTCACCTGATCCAGCCCTAACTATAAGCTTTAGCAAAAAGGAAAGTTTTAAGCCTAATCTTAAAAGTAGAGAGGTGGTCTGTCTCCCTGATCTGAATTGGGAGCTGGTTCCACAGGAGAGGAGCCTGAAAGCTGAAGGCTCTGCCTCCCATTCTACTCTTACAAACCCCAGGAACCACAAGTAAGCCTGCAGTCTGAGAGCGAAGCGCTCTATTGGGGTGATATGGTACTACGAGGTCCCTAGATAAGATGGGACCTGATTATTCAAAACCTTATAAGTAAGAAGAAGAATTTTAAATTCTATTCTAGAATTACAGGAAGCCAATGAAGAGAGGCCAATATGGGTGAGATATGCTCTCTCCTTCTAGTCCCCGTCAGTACTCTAGCTGCAGCATTTTGAATTAACTGAAGGCTTTTTAGGGAACTTTTAGGACAACCTGATAATAATGAATACAATAGTCCAGCTAGAGGAAATAAATGCATGAATTAGTTTTTCAGCATCACTCTGAGACAAGACCTTTCTGATTTTAGAGATATTACGTAAATGCAAAAAAGCAAGTCCTACATATTTGTTTAATATGCGCTTTGAATGACATATCCTGATCAAAAATGACTCCAAGATTTCTCACAGTATTACTAGAGGTCAGGGTAATGCCATCCAGAGTAAGGATCTGGTTAGACACCATGTTTCTAAGATTTGTGGGGCCAAGTACAATAACTTCAGTTTTATCTGAGTTTAAAAGCAGGAAATTAGAGGTCATCCATGTCTTTATGTCTGTAAGACAATCCTGCAGTTTAGCTAATTGGTGTGTGTCCTCTGGCTTCATGGATAGATAAAGCTGGGTATCATCTGCGTAACAATGAAAATTTAAGCAATACCGTCTAATAATACTGCCTAAGGGAAGCATGTATAAAGTAAATAAAATTGGTCCTAGCACAGAACCTTGTGGAACTCCATAATTAACTTTAGTCTGTGAAGAAGATTCCCCATTTACATGAACAAATTGTAATCTATTAGATAAATATGATTCAAAACACCGCAGCACAGTGCCTTTAATACCTATGGCATGCTCTAATCTCTGTAATAAAATTTTATGGTCAACAGTATCAAAAGCAGCACTGAGGTCTAACAAAACAAGCACAGAGATGAGTCCACTGTCTGAGGCCATAAGAAGATCATTTATAACCTTCACTAATGCTGTTTCTGTACTATTATGAATTCTAAAACCTGACTGAAACTCTTCAAATAGACCATTCCTCTGCAGATGATCAGTTAGCTGTTTTACAACTACCCTTTCAAGAATTTTTGAGAGAAAAGGAAGGTTGGAGATTGGCCTATAATTAGCTAAGATAGCTGGGTCAAGTGATGGCTTTTTAAGTAATGGTTTAATTACTGCCACCTTAAAAGCCTGTGGTACATAGCCAACTAACAAAGATAGATTGATCATATTTAAGATCGAAGCATTAAATAATGGTAGGGCTTCCTTGAGCAGCCTGGTAGGAATGGGGTCTAATAAACATGTTGATGGTTTGGATGAAGTAACTAATGAGAATAACTCAGACAGAACAATCAGAGAGAAAGAGTCTAACCAAATACCGGCATCACTGAAAGCAGCCAAAGATAACGATACGTCTTTGGGATGGTTATGAGTAATTTTTTCTCTAATAGTTAAAATTTTGTTAGCAAAGAAAGTCATGAAGTCATTACTAGTTAAAGTTAATGGAATACTCAGCTCAATAGAGCTCTGACTCTTTGTCAGCCTGGCTACAGTGCTGAAAAGAAACCTGGGGTTGTTCTTATTTTCTTCAATTAGTGATGAGTAGAAAGATGTCCTAGCTTTATGGAGGGCTTTTTTATAGAGCAACAGACTCTTTTTCCAGGCTAAGTGAAGATCTTCTAAATTAGTGAGACGCCATTTCCTCTCCAACTTACGGGTTATCTGCTTTAAGCTACGAGTTTGTGAGTTATACCACGGAGTCAGACACTTCTGATTTAGTGATTAAGCCATCATTAACACCTAAACAGAAAAAAACAAGGTTACAATGGGCTAAGGAAAAGCAATTGTGGATTGTGGATGACTGGATGAAAGTTATATTCAGTGATGAATCTCAAATCTGCATTGGGCAAGGTGATGATGCTGGAACTTTTGTTTGGTGCCGTTCCAATGAGATTTATAAAGATGACTGCCTGAAGAGAACATGTAAATTTCCACAGTCATTGATGATATGGGGCTGCATGTCAGGTAAAGGCACTGGGGAGATGGGTGTCATTACATCATCAATAAATGCACAAGTTTATGTTGATATTTGGACACTTTTCTTATCCCATCAATTGAAAGGATGTTTGGGGATGATGAAATCATTTTTCAAGATGATAATGCATCTTGCCATAGAGCAAAAACTGTGAAAACATTCCTTGCAAAAAGACACATAGGGTCAATGTCATGGCCTGCAAATAGTCCGGATCTTAATCCAATTGAAATTCTTTGGTGGAAGTTGAAGAAAATGGTCCATGACAAGGCTCCAACCTGCAAAGCTGATCTGGCAACAGCAATCAGAGAAAGTTGGAGCCAGATTGATGAAGAGTACTGTTTGTCCATGCCTCAGAGACTGCAAGCTGTTATAAAAGCCAGAGGTGGCGCAACAAAATACTATGTGTTGGAGTGTTCTTTTGTTTTTCATGATTCCATAATTTTTTCCTCAGAATTGAGTGATTCCATATTTTTTTCCCTCTGCTTGGTCTAAAAAGTAACCGTTACTGACTGCCACAATATTTTTTCCTGATTTCTTATAGTGTTTCTTAAAGCCAGAAAGTTGCCATTTAAAATTACTTTAGTTTTGTGTCATGTCTGTGATCTGCTTTTTTTCTACAAAATTAAATAACTGAATGAACATCCTCCGAGGCCAGTGATTCCATGATTTTTGCCAGGGGTTGTACAATATAATATACAAATGAGCCTTATACGAGGTCTGTTAGAAAAGTATCCGACCTTTTTATTTTTTTCAAAAGCCATATAGATTTGAATCACGTGTGATTGCATCAGCCAAGCTTGAACCTTTGTGCGCATGCATGAGTTTCTTCACGCCTGTTGGTTGCGTCATTCGCCTGGGAGCAGGCTTTGAGTGAGCACTGGTCCACCCCCTCGTCGTTAAGGAAATGTCTGAACGATTTGGAGCTTTGCTGCATTAATTTTTTCCTGAAACTGTGAGAGACCTCCAGGTGGACACCATTCAGAAAATTAATATGGCTTTCAGGGACGATTTTGTGGGGATTACACAGATTAAGGAGTGCTCCAGCCGGTTTAAAGACCGCCCACAGTGTCTGACAGCGCAGCGCGCTCCGAGCGCTGATCGACAGGCTCAAACCCCGCTGAAACAACCAGATCTTTTCCAATGTGAAGGCTTTGTTGATCCAGGACGTCGTCTGACTTTCACAAAAAGGCAGAAGGCGTGGACATCAGCACTTTTTCGGCACATTCTACTGTTACAGGAGTTTTTTCATGGAAAAAGAAGCGGATGAATGCGCCACTGTGCCGCTCATGGTGCAGGACAAAACCACCTCTGTGTTGGTCTCTCAGGACGGCTTTCAGATGGCTTTCAGACGGCTTCCGGTTGCTTTTCAGTCGTGTGAATATCCGAGAAATTGAGCATGAGCTGGACATGCCCCAACATGTCCTGTGAAGCTTCATCACAGCGTTGCTTTGCGCCATGCGGCTCCGCCACGACGCGCAGGATTCCTCCACTCCTCTTTCCATGACAAAAACTTCTGTAACAGTGGAATGTGCCGTTCATTTCTAAACTGGACGCTGTGTTCATCCAGTATATCGTCTGACTAGCACAGGAATTGCGGAAGATGTGGACATCAGCACTTTTTCGGCACATTGAGACAGACGTGCGGAGGAGCCGAATGGCGCCAAGCAATGCCGTGATGAAGCCTCACAGGACACGTTGGGGCATGTCCAGCTCATGCTCAATTTCTTGGATATCCACACGACTGAAAAGCAACCGGAAGCCATCTGAAAGCCGTCCTGAGAGACCAACACGGAGGTGGTTTTGTCCTGCGCCATGAGTGGCACGGTGGAGCATTCATACGCTTCTTTTTCCATGAAGAAAACTCCTGTAACAGTGGAATGTGCCGAAAAAGTGCTGATGTCCACGCCTTCTGCCTTTTTGTGAAAGTCAGACGACGTCCCGGATCAACAAAGCCTTCACGTTGGAAATGATCTGGTTGTTTCAGCGGGGTTTGAGCCTGTCGATCGGCGCTCGGAGCGCACCGTGCTCTCAGACGCTGTGGGTGGTCTTTAAACCGGCTGGAGCACTCCTTAATCTGTGTAATCCCCATAAAATCATCCCTGAAAGCCATATTAATTTTCCGAATGGTGTCCACCTGGAGGTCTCTCACAGTTTCAGGAAAAAATTGATGCAGCAAAGCTCCAAATCATTCCACCATTTCCTTAACGACGAGAGGGGTGGACCACTCCTCACTCAAAGCCTGCTCACAGGCGAATGACGCAACCGACAGGCGTGAAAAAACTCACGCATGCACACGAAGGTTCAAGCTTGGCTGATGCAATCACACGTGATTCAAATCCATATGGTTTTTGAAAAAAATTAAAAAGTCCGATACTTTTCTAACAGACCTCGTATAAGTGGGTTCACAACGCACGTACACCCTGCTTCTATACACAATGAAACAGAAGCACAAAGATCTGCTTTGTTTACTCCTTTCAAGGACCAAGTTCTTTGGTGGATGAAATCATGGAAATATTGGTAAAAGTTGAGGTTTCTTATTATTGCGATCCATTTTTTATTGTCCTGCATGGCAGAGTTGCAGCAGGGTATTGTAATCGCTCTTGTCTGTTTGTCTGTCTGCATACAAAATAACTCAGAAATGGGTGAGCAGATTTTCACCAAACTTGAGATGATTAGCTTTTAAACCACGCTTGTCAAACGTCAAGGTTGTTTAACCCTCTGGGGCTGACGCCGTCGTATACGACGGCTAAGACCAACCTTTACTAAATTATAAATAACTTTTTAATGATATGAGATAGAACCTTAGGGTTTTTTATTTATTTATTTATTTATTTTACTGAAAAGTTAACTCCGCGGACTTTCGAGCCAGCGATCGGCCATCTTTGTACTCCTTATAGAAGCTGTGTGATGATGTTTGCAATGTGAGTGTCCGATCGGAATTGGTTCACCGTCACATGGTTTTCCAAAATCCAATCGTACGGCAGATTTACCTCACGTGAAAAGCCAGCGATCGTTTTCAGGAGTGATATGTTACTAGTTTGCCCGTTTGAATAGCCCCCTGGGTGCTCCAATGAGTACATACTATTCCAATGCGCCCTGTGCCATTACACACAGCGAAAGTGAAAGCAGACGGAGAGCCTCTGATGACAATCTCACTTGCTCAAACAAAGAGTGTGTAACTATCAGGATTGCTCCACTAGTTTGCATGTGAATGTTACTGGATTACTCTGTTGCTTTCTCAGCGTAAAGCACTGTTTACCATATCAAAATAACAAAACGCATAGACCATTTTGTATATATTGTTCAAAATATGCATTTGTGTTTATTATTTGAACCTTTTTGTTGTACAGTCTTTCACACAAGACCTCAAATTACCTTTATAAAGTGTCAAAACAGTTGTTTATTATAGTTTGCTGTGTGTTTTGAATAAATGTGTGTGTAAAATTATTTTTCGCTTTATTTTTTCCATGCCTATTTTTGATTTACACTCATAAAACACAACAAAAACATATATATTCTGAAAGCACAGGTTGTTCTGAAAAAAAGAGACATAAAAGTTGATTGTGGGATGCAGGGAGAGCTATTAACAGCAATAATAAAACATTTATGCCAGGTGAGTGAACTGTCCAAAAAAGGCCCTCAGACCCCAGAGGGTTAATACTTAGTAAATGGATTTTCCAGGGTAGATTCACAACACATAGACTAGAGCTGTGATCCAAAGCTTATGTTGTTCATGAAATCTCATCACAGTCACCATACCCCTAAAAACACATTTTTTTGAATACCTGCAATCATTAGGGGTACATTAACAATGTCTGGTTTATCGATTTCAGTAACACGTGTCCTGAAATATCTGTCTTAGTTTTACAGTATTACATGCATGCAGTCTGATGCAGGGGCAGGGGCAGACCCCCCTCCCCCGCCCCCTTACAAAATCCTGGACCTGCCCCTGTGATGCATTTTATTGTTTTTTTATTCTTTGTATTTGGAAACTACTACCAGTATTCTTCCTTTGCATATCAGAACAGGCTGTCAGAGGAGTACGCTGCCACCTGTTTCTGTCAGCTTTTGAGCTTAAAAGTTTTGGCAGCCAATGCCCTCGAACTCATAATCTAGGTCCTTGGCTGATTGAAGTAATTCAATATCTTGTCATTCTCTGAGAAAGTCTGATTTGGTGTCAGCACAATACCAGCCTTGTATGTATTTTCTGCATGGAGAAGATAACACCATGTCCAGTCATGGAACCACACACATCACGGTAAACGATCTACTGAACAGACTTCCACATTAAGCTTTGTAGAAGTAAACATAGTTGTTTAAAAGCCCTCCGTTTCAGTATGCATTATAATTATATTTGATTGCTTTAGGAATGCTTTCTCAGACAATATTAGACTAAGAGCAACAACTTCACCTGAGGCTGGAGTTTTACTACACAGCAACTTAAAAAACCCACAAACAAATAATTACCTCAGTGTAGGAGATTACATTTTTGCTTATTTTGGATATTTACTGGTTTATAAGTACGATTATTCCAAATCGAATAAACTCATTTCCAAGAATCTTGGATATGTTTTGGCTGTTCTGAAAAAAGTTGTGGAGGAAAGTCAAGAGCCAAGGTATTAGTGATATTATTTGTTAATTACAGACAGGCTGTTTCAGGAGTGGGCTGATTTTTGCTGAAATTGATGAAAATGTTGTCTTGCTCACGCCAGATGTAACTATATTTAGGGGTGGAGCCATAAAGGAGTGTGATCAAGACATTTTAGGATATCACAAGGTCAGGAGGCAGGGTGGTGGCCAAGTGGGTAGGTGTGCTTGTTTCCAGAGCAGAAGGTTCCTGGTTCAAGACCACCCCAGCTCATTCTCTATGTAATGTGGAGTCCCATCAGGAAGGACATCTGGCACAAACCTTGTGCAAAATAAACATGAAGGACCACCTCTGACCTGCTGTGGTGACCCAGAGTTGGGAGAAGCTGGTTGGAAGTACTAATTTTATAATATAGTGCATCCAGAAAGTATTCACAGCGCTTCACTTTTTCTACACCTATGTTACAGTCTTATTCCAAAATGGAATAAATTCATGTTTTTCCCCTCAAAATTCTGCTCACAACATTCCATAATGATAACATTAAAAAGTTTCTTTTGAAATTTTTTCAAATTTATTAAAAATAAAAAACTAAGAAATCATGTGTACATAAGTATTCACACCAGTATTCATGCTCAGTACTTTGTTGATGCACCTTTGGCAGCAATTACGGCCTCAAGTCTTCATGAATATGACGCCACAAGCTTGGTGCACCTATCTCTGGCTGGCCCACTCAAGGACATTCACAGAGTTGTCCTGAACCCACTCCTTTGATATCTTGGCTGTGTGTTTAGGGTCATTGTCCTGCTGAAAGATGAACCGTTGCCCCAGTCTGAGGTCAAGAGCGCTCTGGAGCAGGTTGTCATCCAGGATGTCTCTGTACATTGCTGCATTCATCTTTCCCTCAATCCTGACTAGTCTCCCAGTTCCTGCTGCTGAAAAAACATCCCCACAGCATGATGCTGCACAACCATGCTTCACTGAAGGAATGGTGCCTGGTTTCCTCACGACGCCCGGCATTCATGCCAAAGAGTTCAATCTTTGTCTCATCAGACCACAAAATTTTTTGTTTCTCATGGTCTGAGAGTCTTTCAGGTGCTTTTTAGCAAACTCCAGGCAGGCTGCCATGTGCACTTGGTTTCAGTATGAAAAGTTCCCGGTCCAAACCCCACCCCTGTCACATTTCTCCACGTGGAGTTGCATCAGGAAGGGCATCCGGCGTAAACCTTGTGCCAATTAAACTTGCAGATCCACCTTGGATCTGCTGTGAAGACCCGAAGTGAAAACAACGGAACAGACAAAGGGACTTACTTTTAAATTGGGATTAGAATCAAGAACCAGTTCTAGATTTTTCAATATATTGGATTTGTACACCTCAGACATGTTCGACACTGAATATAGCCCTGCATTTTCAAACAGAAAATTAATCAGGAATCAATCAATCAATCAGTTTTATTTATAAGCCTGCAGTCTGAGAGCGAAGCGCTCTATTGGGGTGATATGGTACTATGAGGTCCCTAAGATAAGATGGGACCTGATTATTCAAAACCTTATAAGTAAGAAGAAGAATTTTAAATTCTATTCTAGAATTAACAGGAAGCCAATGAAGAGAGGCCAATATGGGTGAGATATGCTCTCTCCTTCTAGTCCCTGTCAGTACTCTAGCTGCAGCATTTTGAATTAACTGAAGGCTTTTCAGGGAACTTTTAGGACAACCTGATAATAATGAATTACAATAGTCCAGCCTAGAGGAAATAAATGCATGAATTAGTTTTTCAGCATCACTCTGAGACAAGACCTTTCTAATTTTAGAGATATTGCGCAAATGCAAAAAAGCAGTCCTACATATTTGTTTAATATGCGCATTGAATGACATATCCTGATCAAAATGACTCCAAGATTTCTCACAGTATTACTAGACGTCAGGATAATGCCATCCAGAGTAAGGATCTGGTTAGACACCATGTTTCTAAGATTTGTGGGGCCAAGTACAATAACTTCAGTTTTATATGAGTTTAAAAGCAGGAAATTAGAGGTCATCCATGTCTTTATGTCTGTAAGACAATCCTGCAGTTTAGCTAATTGGTGTGTGTCCTCTGGCTTCATGGATAGATAAGCTGGGTATCATCTGCGTAACAATGAAAATTTAAGCAATGCCGTCTAATAATACTGCCTAAGGGAAACATGTATAAAGTGAATAAAATTGGTCCTAGCACAGAACCTTGTGGAACTCCATAATTAACCTTAGTCTGTGAAGAAGATTCCCCATTTACATGAACAAATTGTAATCTATTAGATAAATATGATTCAAACCACCGCAACGCAGTGCCTTTAATACCTATGGCATGCTCTAATCTCTGTAATAAAATTTTATGGTCAACAGTATCAAAAGCAGCACTGAGGTCTAACAGAACAAGCACAGAGATGAGTCCACTGTCTGAGGCCATAAAAAGATCATTTGTAACCTTCACTAATGCTGTTTCTGTACTATGATGAATTCTAAAACCTGACTGAAACTCTTCAAATAGACCATTCCTCTGCAGATGATCAGTTAGCTGTTTTACAGCTACCCTTTCAAGAATTTTTGAGAGAAAAGGAAGGTTGGAGATTGGCTTATAATTAGCTAAGATAGCTGGGTCAAGTGATGGCTTTTTAAGTAATGGTTTAATTACTGCCACCTTAAAAGCCTGTGGTACATAGCCAACTAATAAAGATAGAATGATCATATTTAAGATCGAAGCATTAAATAATGGTAGGGCTTCCTTGAGCAGCCTGGTAGGAATGGGGTCTAATAGACATGTTGATGGTTTGGATGAAGTAATTAATGAAAATAACTCAGACAGAACAATCAGAGAGAAAGAGTCTAACCAAATACCGGCATCACTGAAAGCAGCCAAAGATAATCATACGTCTTTGGGATGGTTATGAGTATTTTTTTTCTCTAATAGTTAAAATTTTAATAGCAAAGAAAGTCACGAAGTCATTACTAGTTAAAGTTAAAGGAATACTCGGCTCAATAGAGCTCTGACTCTTTGCCAGCCTGGCTACAGTGCTGAAAAGAAACCTGGGGTTGTTCTTATTTTCTTCAATTAGTGATGAGTAGTAAGATGTCCTAGCTTTACGGAGGTTTTTTTTATAGAGCAACAGACTCTTTTTCCAGGCTAAGTGAAGATCTTCTAAATTAGTGAGACGTCATTTCCTCTCCAACTTACGGGTTATCTGCTTTAAGCTGCGAGTTTGTGAGTTATACCACGGAGTCAGGCACTTCTGATTTGAAGCTCTCTTTTTCAGAGGAGCTACAGCATCCAAAGTTGTCTTCAATGACGATGTAAAACTATTGACTATTGATACTCTATCTCACTTACAGAGTTTAGGTAGCTACTCTGCACTGTGTTGGTATATGGCATTAGAGAACATAAAGAAGGAATCATATCTTTAAACCTAGTTACAGCGCTTTCTGAAAGACTTCTAGTGTAATGAAACTTATTCCCCACTGCTGGGTAGTCCATCAGAGTAAATGTAAATATTATTAAGAAATGATCAGACAGAAGGGAGTTTTCAGGGAATACTGTTAGGTCTTCAATTTCCATACCATAAGTCAGAACAAGATCTAAGATATGATTAAAGTGGTGGGTGGACTCATTTACATTTTGAGCAAAGGCAATTGAGTCTAATAATAGATTAAATGCAGTGTTGAGGCTGTCATTCTCAGCATCTGTGTGGATGTTAAAATCGCCCACTATAATTATCTTATCTGAGCTAAGCACTAAGTCAGACAAAAGGTCTGAAAATTCACAGAGAAACTCACAGTAACTACCAGGTGGACGATAGATATTAACAAATAAAACTGTTTTTTGGGACTTCCAATTTGGATGGACAAGACTAAGAGTCAAGCTTTCAAATGAATTAAAGCTCTGTCTGGGTTTTTGATTAATTAATAAGCTGGAATGCAAGATTGCTGCTAATCCTCCACCTCGGCCCGTGCTACGAGCATTCTGGCAGTTAGTGTGACTCTGGGGTGTTGACTCATTTAAACTAACATATTCATCCTGCTGTAACCAGGTTTCTGTAAGGCAGAATAAATCAATATGTTGATCAATTATTATATCATTTACTAACAGGGACTTAGAAGAGAGAGACCTAATGTTTAATAGACCACATTTAACTGTTTTAGTCTGTGGTGCAGTTGAAGGTGCTATATTATTTTTTCTTTTTGAATTTTTATGCTTAAATAGATTTTTACTGGTTATTGATGGTCTGGGAGCAGGCACCGTCTCTACGGGGATGGGGTAATGAGGGGATGGCAGGGGGAGAGAAGCTGCAGAGAGGTGTGTAAGACTACAACTCTGCTTCCTGGTCCCAACCCTGGATAGTCACGGTTTGGAAGATTTAAGAAAATTGGCCAGATTTCTAGAAATGAGAGCTGCTCCATCCAAAGTGGGATGGATGCCGTCTCTCCTAACAAGACCAGGTTTTCCCCAGAAGCTTTGCCAATTATCTATGAAGCCCACCTCATTTTTTGGACACCACTCAGACAGACAGCAATTCAAGGAGAACATGCGGCTAAACATGTCACTCCCGGTCCGATTGGGGAGGGGCCCAGAGTAAACTACAGAGTCCGACATTGTTTTTGCAAAGTTACACACTGATTCAATGTTAATTTTAGTGACCTCCGATTGGCGTAACCGGGTGTCATTACTGCCGACGTGAATTACAATCTTACCAAATTTACGCTTAGCCTTAGCCAGCAGTTTCAAATTTCCTTCAATGTCGCCTGCTCTGGCCCCCGGAAGACAATTGACTATGGTTGCTGGTGTCCCTAACTTCACATTTCTCAAAACAGAGTCGCCAATAACCAGAGTTTGATCCTCGGCGGGTGTGTCGTTGAGTGGGGAAAAACGGTTAGAGATGTGAACGGCTTGGCGGTGTACACGGGGCTTCTGTTTAGAACTACGCTTCCTTCTCACAGTCACCCAGTCGGCCTGCTTTCCCAGCTGCTCGGGATCTGCCAGCGGGAAACTAACGGCGGCTAAGCTACCTTGGTCCGCACCAACTACAGGGGCCTGGCTAGCTGTAGAATTTTCCACGGTGTGGAGCTGAGTTTCCAATTTGCCCAGCCTGGCCTCCAAACCTATGAATAAGCTACACTTATTACAAGTACCATTACTGCTAAAGGAGGCCGAAGAATAACTAAACATTTCACACCCAGAGCAGAAAAGTGCAGGAGAGACAGGAGAAGCCGCCATGCTAAACCGGCTAAGAGGTAGTAGCTGTGCTAAGCTAGCGGATTCCTAAAAACACACAAAGTGAATAATGTGTAAATAATTTAGAGGTGATTCAGCAGAGGGAGTGCTTTAGTTAAGGCACGTGAAGATTACACTGTGAAACAAATCGTTATCTAGTTAACTAGATCAATCTAACTGCGCAGATTAAACAGCTAACAGATACAGCAAAACACCGCTGTGCTCCGGAACAGGAAGTGATACAATACCGCAGTGAGAGCCAACCCTCACTGGTAATCAAGAAGGGAATCAATGACGAATCAGACCAATAAGCAGATTAGATAATGCCATTGATAAAATATTAGCAGTTCCCTTAACTTTGTATGAAGGCTGTATCTTGGCGATCTATGACACATGGTCTAAAAGGGTATAGAGCAAATGCACACCACAAACTGAGCACAAAGTAAGAGGCAGGGCACCCATGATTAATTCATCATGGGTGTGTTGTAGGCATAATATAAAGTACACCAACTTGATTTTCACCTGTTATACCCTTTAAGAGACAAATGCACCAGCAACTGGTGCATCGCTATTTAGGCGGTGAACACTTGAGAGGTTTTGTGGTGGGAAAAGGATTCTGTCCACAAAGTATTAAAGCAACATCAAACAAACTTCTTCTTTTTAAATCACCATACGGTTTTTTAAACTGCTATTTGTAAAATATATAATACTTCCTAATATTGGTAAAATACATCTCAAAATGAGTTTTCTTTGCCAATTTGAAGAAATTATTTAAATAATTCTTAAGTGAATTTTCACATGGGCTATTGGCAGATTATGTATTTATTTTACTTGTTTCAAGTTAAAAAACAAGTTGTAACAAGTTTTAAAAAGTCAGTGGAACAAGTGAAAAGAGTTCTTAAAACAAGGTCTTGAAATTATTTTAAAAAGAGGCTAATTTTGAAGCTTTATTTGACTCCTATTACACAAAAAAATGAACTGCTGTCTCAATGACAAAAAGTGATGTAGCAATTTTCATAGATTTTTTTTAAAAATTATTTCAACTTAACTAATGTTATTTCAACTTTAGACATCTTGTGGCATTAACTCAGTTGAAAGTTGAAATAACTATGTTGAAATAACGTAGAAAAATCTATGCAAATCAATTTACAATTTACATCAGTTCTTTTCATTGACACAGCAGTTCCTTTTTTAGAGTGTAGGATTATTCATTCATTCATTTCCCATATCTGCTTACTTCAATAAGGGTCACAGGGGACTGGAGCCTATCCCAGCAGTCATTGGGCGCGTGGTGTTGTACATCCTGGACAGGATGCCAGTGTTCTGTCGAGATGAGGTGTGTCATCGAGATGAGGTTCCTCGTGTAACTGCACATGTGCACTGAAAAAATTACTTGACGAAGTTTGCTTATTTTGATGGGCAAGTAAATGTATAAATTGTTCATCCGAATGTAGTAATGTATAAAATCTACTCACTATAAAACGCTAAGTATTTTTAACCTGGAGCTAGCTCATTTCGACAGGCAAAATATACATATACATACATTTATGCTCCTAACGTAAAATACAGAAAATGTTTTACTTACTAGGCTATAAATACACTGAATACAATTAATAAAAAAAACTTTGATGGAAAAAACAAAAAAAAAAAACACAAAATGCGCATGCGTAGTTGCACGTCGAGCGAGTTACAACATCTCCACATGCGCAGTAGCGCGACGCACCTCATTTCGACGTTCACCTCATCTCGACGGGACACCGGTCTATCGTAGGGCCATAAGTAGAAGGAAGTATTATATCTTCTACAAATAACAGCATAAAAATCATATGGCGAGTCAAAAAAACAAACAACTTGTTTAATCTCTGATATGACTCAAAAGATGTTTCCACGACTCTTTCACTCATATTTAATGTAAGACATTAAATATAGGTTACATATCTTGATTGGAAAGTAGGAAAATAAACTTTGTAAGATTTTTTTGGGGGGGGAGAGTTGTAGATTTTGCAAGATATTAAGAAGTCAAACTCCAGGAGGTGCAAAGAAGGTTTTTAAGGACTTCACAATGGAGGATGTATTAAGACAAAGTTCTTCTCGGGGTGGGCCGATCCAGGTTTTCATGATTGACTAATTATGAGTGCTGCCCGTTTTGATTTCACTGAACACTAAGCCTCCTCACAGCGACCGCTTCAGTGAGGAGAGACGGAGGATAAAGATCTTAATCCCAACCATGTGCGCCGCTAATACTTGGAAAAACTGGGAGGCTGTTTTTAATACTTTAATTAGTAATGGGAAGAGAAAAAAAGGTTTCAGAATGTCAGGTTCTAATGTCAAGTGCAATTCTGCTGCAAGTGAGTCAACATGGATTTCATGTCTAAAACGATGAAGATCATCATTTAAAGGTTATCACTTCATCACCTCACATATTTGCAGAGGTGTTAAAAGGATTTCCACATTGCCATGTCAGAGGTTCATCTGTTCATGGACCACCAAAGGCTGAACCGTGTTCTCCTTCAAAAGGAGAACTGGTGGAAGCATGGAGATTAGAAGGTTAAGTAGAGTTTAGTAGAAGATCAGACATATTATACTTAAAAAAAAAAAAAAAGCCAGTTGGGAGGGAGATTAAGAAGAGAAAAAAGAAGCTGTGCACTCTTGCACTACTTGTGATTAAAAAATATCTCCACTCCAATATATTGCACAACAAATTTAAAGTTGACTACAAGTTTAAGATCAATTGTTTAATTATTCTACATTGCAAATATGTTCTTTTTTACATTCTCCAGCACTGTTTGTATCAAAACATTTGAGGTTTAGTTTCTAAAAAACAAAAAGCTGTTGTTATTACTTGGCTTGGGACGGTGACATTTTGCTAACTTCATAAAGTTGCAGAAAATGTCAAAGAAATTACATTCAGGCTACCAGCATCCCCATGGGTTTTTTTTTTTTCTTTGTGGTGGGTTAGGGTAGAAATATGAAAAGAGCCAGCTGATACAAACAGAATATCATCAGTCAATAATCAATACTCAAATTCAAATATAACTGAGATACCCTAATATTGGATGTCCAGATCAAACTGGGTGAAAATCAGATGAACTTTGTTGAAGTTATAATGTGCACAAGAAGGTGTGTTTAACCCTCTGGGGTCCAAGGGCATTTTGTGGACAGTTCACTCGCCTTTATTATTGCTGTTAACAGCTCACCCTGTATCCCACAATCAAGTGCTATGTCTCTTTTTTTTTCAGGACAACCTGTACTTTTTGAATATGTATGCTATAGTGGTGTTTTTATAAGTGTAATAAAGGTTTACAATCAGAAATAAGAAGGGAAAAATAAAGTGGAAAATAATTTTCACACACATTTATTCAAAACACAGCAAACAACATAATAAACAACTATGTTGACACTTTATAAAGGTAGTTTGGGATCTTGTACAAAGAGAATTTACAAAATAAATATTCTGACAATAAACACAAATGCACATTTTGAACAATATATACAAAATGGTCGATGTGTTTTGTCTGTCTTTATGCCACATCTCAAAGCAATTTCTGTCTGCTATTACACAAAGGCTTACAACACAAACTTTTTAATTCTATGGAGTTGACTCCCTCTTGGATTGCTTGCAGTGGCACTCTTTGGTCCACCACCTGGGGCTGTATGAGTCCTTCTTATGCTGATCACTTCATTCATATGCGCAACATTAACATCTCAAAGAGAAACATATCGCTGCTCCTAACAATCTTTGGGATACCATGTGAGACTGCTCTGCTCTACTACTGGATACTGGAAAACCATGTGATGGTGAACCACTTCCGATTGGACACTCACATTGCGCACATCATCACACAGCTTCTATGAGGATTACAAGCATGATGGATGGCTGGCTTGAAAGCCCACGGAGTTCACTTTTCAGCAAAAAAGCAAGTTTCTATTTCATATCATTAAAAAGTTATTTATAATTTAGTAAAACTTGTACTCAGCCGTCATATACGATGGCGTCGGCCCCAGAGGGTTAATTCACAGGTGCATGCACGACGGGACAATTGTACGTCCTCCTTCTGGCCTGATAAGAAGATATTTGATGAATTACCAAATCAAAGTAAAAGGAATCAGGATCAAAGATCAAAGCCTAACAATATCAACACCAAAATCTAATCAACAATTCCTTGACCCAAAACCAATCTTGCCACCAAATTTCATTAAACTCTGTAAAGGTCCTTTTGAGATATCTTACAAAAAAACAAACAAACAAAAAACAACAAACAGATAGAAGGCAATGAAAATAACCTTCTTGACAGATGTACCAATACCATATACGGGCAAGAAATAGGGCTTGGAGCCATTGTTTCCAACTGAGCATCAGTCCCTCACTCTGCAGAGCAGGCTGATCATAAACCAGATGGTCACTGGGTCAACACCTGAGTGCTTCTACTTGTTTTAGTGCAAAATGCTAAAAGTATTGAGGTCATTACATTAATAGGCTCATTTAAGTTCATTTAACACAAACTGACCATTTTAATTTTACTTAAAATTAGTTAATTTATCTTCAATACTTTGACTTAATCGGTTGCCTGACAATGTTTGAACAGGACAAATATCATGTTTTATAGTGCACAATCTTGAAGCATATGTTCATTTAAGTTACTTTAACATAAATTAACCATGTACTTAAATATAATAAATTCACTAAACTTTTACATTTTAATGTAATCAGTTGACAGACCATGTCTGAGTTTGACATATGTTTTTCATTGCACAGCACTAAAACATTATTACACTAATATGCTCATTTAACTTGTTTTAAAATGAATTAAGTTAATTTTACTTAAGTAAAATAAGTAACTAAACTTTAACATTTTAATAAGGTGATCAGTTCTCCTACATTGTATGACTTGAACTAATAACATATTTTATAGTGAACAGCACTGAGGCATTATTAAATTTTAATGCTCTACTTGCATGACAGAGAAGCAGTGGTAGCAAATCAGTTTATGCACCTTTCAGCAGATGGTAACTTTTTTCCCCTCCTCTGATTCCAGCTTTCAAGACCAAGATCAAGGAGGTGAAGCGAGAAAACACAGACCGCAAGGTGATCCTGCAGAAGAGGAAGAAAGTGTTGAAATTGGGAAATCTGAAGAAAAAAGACTTCAAGAAACTGGTGCTGTACTTGAAGAACGGCGCGGACTGTCCATGCCAGCAGCTGGACAACCTGAGCCACCAGTATCTAATCATGGGCCGCAAGGTGGACAAGCAGTATCTGCTCACGGGCATCCACAAATGGGACAAGTCCAGCAAAGAGTTCAGAAAGGTCATCAAGAAACTCAAGACCTACAAATGTCCTGCCTTTGAGAATGTCTTCAAATAATGCAACCTCACCCGTCTCTGGTTGCATCTCGTCTTTTATAAGAACTTGCACAAGCATACAAATCCCAAATGTTCCTTCTTCTGTTATTTTGTTTATATATATCTCTACAGTATAGCTTTCTATAGGTACAGATATACATTGAAATGCTCATTACATTTTCACTGAATGTCGTGAGGGACAGTGTTACAATTTAAAGGGTTGTCTTTCTGGTTGTTTGTTTTGTTTTTTCACTTGTAAGAAAAGGACATTGTAGTAGAAACCCTTGCGGACTGAAATCATTTCTTCAGTGTATGCAGAGACTCAACTTCCGCTCTTTCAACACAGACTGTTAAAAAAAAATGAAAGCAAACAAAAAGACCTGTAGAAAAATAGATATTGTTCCAGTAGAAAACTACCAGTACCTTTTCCAGTAAGTTTACGGACATTTCCTTCAATGGTAAAATGTCAAGACAGTATTGCATTTTTATGTCATACCACCAAATACAGATGTGTGCCAAGTGACACATATTTCAGTTCAAATCAATTTATTTTATTTATATAGTGCCAAATCACAACAAAGCTGCCTAAAGGCGTTTCAGAGGGGTATGGTCGAACCTTACCAACCCCCCTGAGCAAGCATACAGGCGACAGTGGTGAGAAAAAACTCCCTCATGCATTTTTGAGGAAGAAACCTTAAGCAGACCAGACTCAGAAGGGGGACCCACTGCTTAGGCCATTCTAAAAGTTACAGAGTTACAAGCAGAAAAAAAAAATCATACTCTGCAACTTTTGTGTCCCTTTCACACTGTTTTGACCTTGATTTCACATTCCATTCTCAATCCCCCCCCACTTAAACCATCCAAGGCTTTTTTGTTGTGAGGCAGGTGCACTTTCAGCGCACCACTGCACTATTACAGACAGAAAAAAACAGGTTTTAAAATGAACCTACATTTACCAAACACTACTGTATGGAGACTCAGATGAGGAGTATCACTTCCATTGTGAGAGGGGGGGTCATTTATGACATTTTGGACATGTGGTGCGTTTCACTGGATATGATCCAGAATGCAGTTGCCTCAGTATTGAGGACTCCAATAGCCAGAGAAGGGTAAAGGGACACCCGTGATTCATCTGGCTGTGGCAAACAGATATGAGGTGGAGATGGACTGGTTGCCTGCCCATGGTGGTTGCCATGCGGGGCACAGGACGGTTCTGTGGGGCGATGGATTTGGCAACTTGCGGCACATGAAAAGACCACACATTCTCACTGCCAACTCATCACATATTTATGATTGGTCAGTGCCCCTTTCCGTCACTGTGCAAGGAGTTAGGCAGCCCCTATGCATCATTTAGTGACGCATGGGGAAATACTTAGCATCATTTCTCTCAGATTCATCTGTGTTATGACTTATCTGACTTATGGGTATAGTTAAAGTTACGGTTAACGTTTCCCCACATCACTAAATGACGGGAAGGCGCTACCCAATTTGTCACCTGTTGACATTCGGTCAAAAAAAAAGGTTTTTCATCAAAATCTGACGAGTTGGGACTGAGAATTTCTTTGAAAAGATGTGATACTGTGTTGTGCAAGGCGTAACCCAAAATAAAATAAAAAAAAATTAAACCTGTGAAAAACAAACAAACAAAAATTGCTTGACATTAACACAGATATTGGACTGTATTACTATGGACTTTTCTTACAGTGTACAGGGTCGTGGATTTTGCTTCAGTCTCTATTTCTGCTCCTGTAATAATTGATGAGAAAATGAATGCTTGGTGGTCAGATATGACACATGTTTACTTGTTTGTTTGGTGTTTCTTTCTAGCTTTTAAAGCAGCTCCAGACAGGATTGAGTTGAGTAACTTATTGGCAGTCGTACCAGAGAGATGCCTGATTGTTTCGTCAGACTGACGTCTGCACTGCTCATGTCTTTGGATCATTTCCTTTTCGATTGTCTTATTTCATCAACTCTTCTTAAATATTTCCTTTTTTAACGTGAATAAGCATCAGAGAGTCATATCAGCAGTGTGAGGTATTGCGTCAGACTGCAGAAGAGTTTAGTTACATGTCAGATGTGTCACCTGAAACCAAATAGTCTAAAGATGTTTCGGTTTGCAGTACTCAGTAATCATATGTAATGGAAATACCTTGTAGCCACACTTGATTAAAAGTACAAAAAAGTATCAAATAATAGCAAATAATGGTTTGGATTTTGTCAGTATTGCTGATTTGTTTTAATACTATATTGTGTCATGATTTGAATGTCAGAGCTGCATTGCTGCCTATTACATGTACATATAAATTTTACATAAATGACATAACGGTTGTGTGTGATATTTTGTTTTTTCTGTATGAACATTTTTGTTGTTTTTGTTTTGTAAAGAACCATCAGAGAGGATTTTTGTTTCTACTTCCATCTCTGTTTGTTGGGTTGCTGATTAATTGATATTCATGAAATTTGACAAGTTTGGTTTTGGAATCTATGATAAAGGGACAGAAGCAAGAATACACACACACACACACACACACACACACACACACACACACACACACACACACACACACACACACACAAACAAACTCAACTGTATATATAATATAAATAGGCAAGTGGCCTCTGTGTGCATGTATGCGTGCGTGCGTATGGCTTTGATCACGGAGAAACTGGGGAGAGCATATATATATATATATATATATATATATATATATATATATATATATATATATATAGCAGGGGTGGTGGCCAAGTGGTTAGTGCGCTTGGTTTCAGTGCAGAAGGTTTCTGGTTCAAACCCCACCCCTGCCACATTTCTCCATGTAATGTGGAGTTGTGTCAGGAAGGGCAATTGGCGTAAAACGTGCCAATTCAACATGCAGATCCACCTTGGATTTGCTGTGGCGGCCCCGAGTGCAAACAAGGGAGCAGCCGAAGGGTCTTATTATATATGGGGAAAATCCCATTGCTGCAATAACTTTAAAAACAAAAAGCTAGAAGGATGATGTCCAGTGCACATGAATCATCATGCTGTCACATACACATCAGCATGTGGCAATCTGTCTGCGTGTTTTGCCAATACATGTATGGAAACATAACTGGGCAACATCCTGAATTCTCTGATAGCTTGTTTGTCTTTTTATTTGGGTGGGGGGGATACGCATAATAAATGAGGTGACTTTAATGAAACAGTGGAACCATTGGTTGCTGGCTTCCAAACATTTTCTGGTGGTTTGGAATCCAATTGCAAAGAATGATGTGGAAACTCTCTATTTGAAAATACTCCAAACCCTCAACAGAGCAACAAATCCACTTAAAGTCTTGAAACCAAATCTGGATTATTTAGTTTTAGAGCCACGTGAATGTATATCTGGTATATAATATGTAGTTACCAGCAGCTTTTTGATAGCTGAAAAGCATTTTGCCACCCTGTAGTCTTGATTTATCTCAAGCGTTGCTGTTAAAAAGATTTGTGTGCACTCACTGGTCACTTCACCATGTGCATTTGGTTAGCACTGGTTTGGACCCGCTTTGCCCTCAGAATTGCTATCTGAGTTCTGCCAACTTGTTAGAGTTTATATTCCATGACTGGACAGAGGATTTTGGAGATGCTGATGCCTTTCCAGGAGAACAAAGATCCATGTCTTTGGGGTTGTGAGGCTTGGCTGCTAACCACTGAGTTATTGAATGTCTCCGGACATGGGTACCGCTGAAATGACCGTGTCGAACAAGTCTTGACTTGTGGAGACTCAGATGAAGAGTATCACTTGCATTGTGAAGGAATATCAGCTGCAACATTTTAGCCATGTGGTGCATTTCTCTGGGTAAGATTCAGCAGGTGCCTCCACGTTGAGGGGACTGGTGGCAATTTGTTATCGGAGAGACCGTCCGATGTTTCGAGCATGTACAGTTGATTTACACATATTTACACATAGCTTTTCAACCTACCATTCCTGGTTCTCAAGACCAGGCACCTAAGTGGCTCTAATCTACTCTATTCTACTCTTCTTCTTTTTTTTTTAGATATTTAGATTTACCTTAGTATACACTAGTGGAGGTCTACCTTAGAATTGGAATGTATTATAGAAGATATACCTTACTGAATTTTCATATGTCTGTGCAGAACATCCCAGTTGGAAATGTACCATTTTGGTTAAATGAATGGCTCATATTAAACAAATTACAAGTTGACATAAAGGACAAAGTGACACATTTATAAGGTAGGCCAAAAAAGGAGAAGACCAAATAAAACTTGTGGTCATGCGTGAGCATACAGGTGCCTCCGTTTTGAAGACCCCAGCGGTTGGAGAAGGCCAAGGAAATTCTCATGTTTAACCTGGTCACAGCAAAAAGGTGGTTACTTTAAAAAGTTAAATTAGATTAGATGATCTTAGATAGAACTTTACTGATCCCTGCCTCGAGGAAATTGAGAAAGTTGGGGTGGATCAGTTGTCTGCATGGATGGGTGCCTCCTTGTAGACCTGAGCTAACATTCACAATTAAGACAACTATAATTCTGTAGTGTTAAAAGCAACACACTGTCAAAATAGTGCTTCTGATGCATCAAACTACTTGATTTATTTCTACTTGAAGAGTTTTTGAGTAAGGTATTGTGTCAGACATCTCCACAATGAAGGCTTTCTCCTGGCTGCATGTCTTTATTTAGTCCTCCCTGACAATGCTAAATTGTTGTCTGGACAATTTGTAATTCCTTCAAGATTCATTGCGGTTTCACGCACTGTTGGTGCCTCGGTATTAGTGTGTAACGCTAATCCTAAAACATACACCATTAACAGAAGGTTTAGTGCTTTCCCAACTTAAGGTCAGCAGTCTCTAATCAGCTGTCACATTTGAAAGATGTGTTTTCAGCAAATAGTTTGCAGATGGACATGATTTCCAAACCGAGCAGGCGTGACTTTCAATTAACACTCCTGTGGCAGATGTGCGCCAATTCCAAAATAAATATCAGCTAA
This sequence comes from Thalassophryne amazonica, assembly GCF_902500255.1. NCBI lineage: Eukaryota > Metazoa > Chordata > Actinopteri > Batrachoidiformes > Batrachoididae > Thalassophryne > Thalassophryne amazonica. The sequence continues at coordinate 105,530,440 of NC_047107.1, forward strand.
CGCTGTGATGCGGCGGCTTGCTATTTTGCCGATATTTCCATGGCTCACGAATGTCTCATTTTGAATGTCGTATTTTCTTTTTGCTACAATCCATCACATCAGTACAACATGAGTAAGCAACAAAATGTGTCAATAAAAAGGCTTGTTAAAAACCAGGAAGTATCAAACGGACCGGTGTCTTGCCCATCTGGTTCCAGTAATGGCTTAGGAATTGGGAAATATATTTCAGATGTAGACTTTGCTTTCGAATCATTACTTCATCTGCCTTCAAAAGAGCCCAGAAACTGGGCCAGGATCCATCATTGTCCTATTAAGAGATGATTTATGGAAAACATGTTGCTGGATTTATGTTGTTACTGTAAACCTGAAACTGACAGTATTGATAACACACTTATTTTAATTGGCTCCATGTTAGAGGGTTCAGAGGTATTCAGATCCTAACAAGATATTCATACTCAGAACATGAACTAAGGTTGAGAACAAGAATGCCTCCATGGATGTATATTTCTAATATCTTGGCAGTTCGGCTGATCATGTACTCCTATTGCACCGATCCGTTGTGAAATCATGCTCAGGTGTGCAGTGAATCCTGTTAAGAATCAGCATCTCTTTATTGTCAGTGCAGAAGCACAACAAAACTGAGTCAGCAACTCTCCAACTCAGTGCTATTAAAAAAAAAATACTAAATAGAAAATTAAGTAAATAGTTAAAACAAAAACAAAGTATAAAAATTTTACACTATGTACAACAATACTCTATGATTAAAAAACTCTTGAAAAGGGGACCAGACAATAATAACACTAGTTTCCAATTCCACAATTTTTTTTTACCTTGGAAAAATTTTCAAGGTCCAAAGTCATGTTAAAATTGACTTTTCATAACCTAAAATAGATGTAATCAAGTTTTTTTTTTTTTTTTTTTTTTTTTTTTGTGGTGCCGTCAGTTATATATATATATTTTTTCCATCTTTTTCAGTTTCTGGATTATTTTTCATATAATTTTCACAGAACATTGGTTATCTCTGCTATACACAATTTGTCATTGCTTTTTGGCACTTGGTTTCCGACTCATGCTGATAGACAAACAGGCATAAAATTGGAACCTCCATCCAATTTTGGTGGTGTAGGTAAATCCATAAAAGAAAAATGAGAGTGATTGAGAGACTTTTGATTGAGATACAATGCAAAATGTACACCAAATGGGCTTTTCAATATTGAATTCAAATGTCCACAAAAGCCACAATCCTGATCAGATATGAATCAAACGATGTCAGGAGATAGCACAAGCCAGTCTGCACGTCACTTTCAAATATGATGTGATGTGGAGCATATTTGACTAAGATTTTCAATGTTAAATTTAAATGGCCACAAAATGTGTAATCGAAATCAGAGCTGGATCAAACTTTGACAGTTGATAAAGGATACAATCCTCCATCCCACTCTAAAATATGAAAGTAATTCTTCTTGAAAATTCATTCAGTGTTAAAGGACAGGTAGGGATTTTTCCGATTTTCCTGACTTTTACCTATGGCCTTGAAAACTGACTCAATTCTTGCCAAGCAGGATATGAATCCTCTGTTAAAAAATACATAACGATATATGGAAAATTGTGGGTTATAGGCTGTTCACAATCAGACAAGCAAACAAACAGGTGGAAACATAACCTCCACCACCTGTGCTTATGACTCAATAAATATAAGTCTTTACTGGCAGTTGAAGTTGACAATTCCCAATCTTTTACACCGGCCACAGGTTTGGGTAAACGAGACATCGGCAACAACCAAGATATTCACAAGGATCCCATATGGAAAGACAAGCAAAGCTTGAATGGTCATGAAACACACAGAGTACACAGACAGAGACCTGTACATTTCCAGGTTTATATATATATATACACATATATATATATACACATATATATATATATATATATATATATATATATATATATATATATATATATATATACACATATATATATATGCCCTCCTGTGGGTTCACCACCTGCAGAGGGGCCCATGGGGGTCGGGTGCAGAGAGGATTGGGTGGCGGTCGAGGGTGGGTGGCCTGGCGGCCCAGTCCATGCTCACAGCCCCTGGCTGTTGGGACGTGGAATATCACCTCGCTAGGGGGGAAGGAACCTGAGCTTGTGCGGGAGGTTGAGAGATACCGACTAGAGATAGTCGGGCTCACCTCCACGCACAGCTTGGGCTCTGGTACCCAACTCCGGGAGAGGTGCTGGACACTTCATTGTTCTGGCATTGCCCACAGGGAGAGGCGGAGAGCTGGGGTCGCATTGCTTATTGCTCCCCAGCTCAGTCACCATGTGTTAGAGTTCACTCCGGTGAACGAGAGGGTCGCGTGCCTACGCCTTCAGGTCGGGGACAGGTCTCTTACCGTTGTCTCGGCCTACGGGCCGAGCAGCAGTGCAGAGTACCCGACCTTCCTGGAGTCCCTGGGAGGGGTACTAGATAGCGCTCCGACTGGGGACTCCATTGTTCTCCTGGGGGATTTCAACACCCACGTGGGCGGCGACAGTGAGACCTGGAGGGGGGTGATCGGGAAGCACAGCATCCCCGATCTGAACCCAAGTGGTGTTCAGTTGATAGACTTCTGTGATAGTCACAGTTTGTCCATCACAAACACCATGTTCGAACACAAGGGTGTCCATAAGTGCACGTGGCACCAGGACACCCTGAGCCACAGGTCAATGATCGACTTTGCAGTCATATCATCTGACCTTCGGCCACGTGTCTCGGACACTCGAGTGAAGAGAGGGGCAGAGCTGTCAACCGATCACCACCTGGTGGTGAGTTGGATCCGCTGGGAGGGGAGGAAGCCGGTCAGACCTGGCAGGCCCAAACGTATCATGAGGGTCTGCTGGGAATGACTGGCGGAACCCTCTGTCAGCGAGGTCTTCAACTCCCACCTCCAGGAGAGCTTCTGCCAGATCCCAGGGGAGGTTGGAGACATGGAGTCCGAGTGGACCATGTTCTCCACCTCCATTGTAGATGCGGCCACTCGTAGCTGTGGTCGCAAGGTCTCTGGTGCCTGGTGCCTCGCAGCGGCAATCCCCCGAACCCAGTGGTGGACAACGGAAGTAAGGGATGCCGTCAAGCTGAAGAAGGAGTCCTACTTATCTTTGTTGGTAGGTGGGACCCCAGAGGCACCTGACAGATACCGGCAGGCCAAGCGTGCTGCAGCCCGTGTGGACGCAGAGGCAAAACTCGGGTCTGGGAGGAGTTAGGGGAGGCTATGGAGGAGGACTATTGGTCGGCCTCGAAGAGATTCTGGCAAACCGTCCGACGCCTCAGGAGGTGGAAGCAGCTCTCCACCAGCACTGTTTACGGTGCGGGTGGGGAGCTGTTGACCCTGACTGGTGATGTTGTCAGGCGGTGGAAGGAGTACTTCGAGGATCTCCTCAATCCCATCGTCACGTCTTCCGAAGAGGAAGCAGAGACTGGGGATTCAGAGGCGGACTCATCCATTACCCAGGCCGAAGTCACCGAGGTGGTTAGAAAGCTCCTCGGTGGCAAGGCTCCTGGGGTGGATGAAATCTGTCCTGAGTACCTTAAGTCTCTGGATGTTGTGGGACTGTCTTGGCTGACATGCCTCTGCAACATCGCGTGGCAGAATTGGCAGACCGGGGTGGTGGTCCCTCTGTTTAAGTAGGGGGACCAGAGGGTGTGTTCCAACTATAGGGGGATCACACTCCTCAGCCTCCCCGGTAAGGTCTATTCCAGATTACTGGAGAGGAGAATTAGACCGATGGTCGAACCTCGGATTCAGGAGGAGCAGTGTGGTTTTCATCCTGGCCGCGGCACACTGGACCAGCTCTACACGCTCCATCGGGTGCTCGAGGGTTCATGGGAGTTCGCCCAACCAGTCCACATGTGTTTTGTGGATCTGGAGAAGGCGTTCGACCGTGTCCCTCGGGGCACCCTGTGGGGAGTGTGGGGTCCAGGGTCCTTTGCTAAGGGCTATCCGGTCCCTGTACGACCGCAGCAGGAGCTTGGTTTGCATTGCTGGTAGTAAGTCAAACCTGTTTCCAGTGCAAGTTGGCCTCTGCCAGGGCTGCCCTTTGTCACCGGTTCTGTTCATTATTTTTATGGACAGAATTTCTAGGCGCATCCAGGGTGTAGAGGGGGTCTGGTTTGGGAACCACAGAATCTCGTCTCTGCTGTTTGCGGACAATGTGGTTCTGTTGGCTTCGTCAAATCAGGACCTTCAGTGTGCACTGGGGTGGTCTGCAGCCGAATGTGAAGCGTCCGGTATGAAAATCAGCACCTCTAAATCCGAGGCCATGGTTCTCGACCGGAAAAAAGGTGCTTTGCCCTCTTCAGGTCGGTGGAGTGTCCTTGCCTCAAGTGGAGGAGTTTAAGTATCTCGGGGTCTTGTTCTCGAGTGAGGGACGGATGGAGCGTGAGATCGGTAGACGGATCGGTGCAGCATCTGCAGTGATGCAGTCGCTGCATCGGACCGTCGTGGTGAAGAGAGAGCTGAGTAGGGGGCAAAGCTCTCGATTTACTGATCAATCTACATTCCAATCCTCACCTATGGTCATGAGATTTGGCTCATGACTGAAAGAATGAGATTGCGAGTACAAGCGGCCGAGATGAGTTTCCTCCGCAGGGTGGCTGGGCACTCCCTTAGAGATAGGGTGAGGAGCTCCATCACTTGGGAGGAGCTCGGAGTCGAGCCGCTGCTCCTCCACGTCAAAAGGAGTCAGTTGAGGTGGCTTGGGCATCTTTTCCGGATGCCCCCTGGACGCCTCGCTGGAGAGGTGTTCCGGGCACGTCCCATTGGGAGGAGGCCCCGGGGAAGACCCAGGACATGCTGGAGGGACTATATCTCTCGGCTGGCTTGGGAACGCCTTGGGGTTCCCCCGGAGGAGCTGGGGGAGGTGTGTGTGGATTGGGAGGTTTGGGCAGCTTTGCTTGAGCTGCTGCCCCCGCGACCCGACTCCGGATAAAACGGAAGAAAATGGATGGATGGATGGATATATACAGTAGTGTTCAGAATAATAGTAGTGCTATGTAACTAAAAAGATTAATCCAGGTTTTGAGTATATATCTTATTGTTACATGGGAAACAAGGTACCAGTAGATTCAGTAGATTCTCACAAGTCCAACAAGACCAAGCATTCATGATATGCACACTCTTAAGGCTATGAAATTGGGCTATTAGTAAAAAAAAGTAGAAAAGGGGGTGTTCACAATAATACAACCCCTGGCAATAATTATGGAATCACCGGCCTCGGAGGATGTTCATTCAGTTGTTTAATTTTAAAAAATAGTTAAAAAAAATAAACTATCTAACATTGTTATACGATTTACAAGCAGAAAATATAAATATGAGTTATTAAGACAGGCAAAGAATTTGAAAGGAACGAGTGTCTATATAAATGAGCATCTAACAAAAAAAAATGCAGATATTGCTAGGGAAGCAAGACTACTAAGAAAACAGAAACATATTGTTGCTACATGGGTCTGGAATTGTAGGGTGTGGATTAGAGTGAAAGAAGGAACAAACGGTATACAAATCAAAAACATGGAGGACCTTACGAAATACAGACCTGAATAGACAATCAAATATAACATCTGTTGGTAATTGGACCAACAAAAAATCAGATCAAACATGGAAACAGAGGACAAAATATATGACATAGACACTAATATTGATGAAAGTATATTTGACTTAAAAACGATTGGTTGTGAGTATTATACAGTAGAACAGCTGAATAGTGAAAAAATTGCAGAAGATACCCTGTCACTCATACATATAAACAGTCGAAGCTTGTATTGTAAAATGTCACAAATAAAAGATTATTTAAATCAGTTTAAAAATAGATTTAGTATTGTTGCAATCACTGAATCTTGGCTTAAAGATGATCTCATGGATGAAGTTCAAATGGAGGGATATGAGCTGTATTTTGTAAACAGAAGATATAAAAAAGGCGGTGGTATTGCTCTGTAAACAAAAACAGATCTGATGTGTACAATTGTTGAAGAAATGACAATTATGAATGATGTCATAGAAATTGTAACAGTGGAACTTGTACATGAAACATCTAAGAATATTTTAGTTAGTTGTGTATACAGAGCACCAGATTCTTGTGTTGTGAAATTTACAGATAAAATAATTGAATTATTCCATCAAATTAAAAACAAAACGCTTTTTATGTGTGGGGACTTTAATATTAACATAGAAAGCTCCAGCTGCCAAAGATCAAGTGATTTTGTGAATACAATGTATAGTTTGGGGTTATTCCCCTTGATAACAAAACCAACCAGAATTACATCGCAAAGTGCAACGGTAATTGATAATATATTTACAAACAGAACAGATGAAATTATCAAGAATGGGATCTTCATGACAGATATTAGCGACCATTTACCAATTTTTTCAATATTTAAATATAAAAATAGGTACAACAAAAAAACTGATATAAACTTTAAAAGAGATAAGTCAGTAAAAGCCTTAGAGGCATAAAAATATGACCTTAAAAATCAAAACTGGGAAGAAGTTTATGTCAGTGATGTTAATGTAGCATATAATTCATTTATGAAAATATTGATGAAATCATACAATAAAAATTGTAAATTAATTGAAATTAGTAAGAAAAGAGTAAATAAACCATGGCTGACAAAGGGAATAAAAAATGCTTGTGCAAAGAAAAACTATTTATACAGGTGCTTTTTAAAATTGCAAACAAAGGAATCAGAACATAAATACAAAAAATATAAAAATAAACTATTAACAATAATTAGGAAACAAAAAAAAAGATTATTACAGTGAAAAACTAAATAAGAGTAAAGATAATATGAGGGTAACATGGGGAATTATAAAAAGTGTGATTGATAGTGATGGAACGAAAGAAACTATTCCAAATTACTTTGTTAAGGAAAATAAAGAGATATGTGATATAAAAGAAGTTGCAAATGGGTTTAATGATTATTTTTCAAATGTAGGGTCAAGTCTGGTGGGAAATAAACCAATAATAGAAGATAAATTATGTACATTGGTAAATACGGTCAATAGTATTTTCCTGGACAATGTGGAAAAAGATGAAATAAGAAATATTGTAAAAAACTGTGTAAGCAAAAGATCAACTGACCATGAAGATTTAGACATGATGACTGTAAAAAGTATAATAGAAATTGTTATTGAACCATTTACTTATATTTGTAATCTGTCTCTGTCAACTGGGGTTTTTCCAGATGAAATGAAAATTGCTAAGGTAGTCCCATTATATAAAAATGGAGACAAACATAATTTTTCTAATTACAGGCCAGTATCATTGCTTCCACAGTTTTCTAAAATTATGGAAAAAGTTTTTGTAACAAGATTGGATAAATTTATTGAGAAACATCATATTTTAAATAATGCTCAGTATGGATTCAGAACAAAACATTCGACAGCTATGGCAATTATGGAACTAATAGAGAAAATATCAACAACAATAGATAATAAGGATTATTTTGTAAGTATTTTTATTGACCTGAAAAAGGCTTTTGATGTTATAGACCACTCAAGATTGCTCCACAAGTTACAACAATATGGAATAAGAGGTGTTGCACATCAGTGGGTAAAAAGCTACTTAGAAAATAGAAAACAGTTTGTTCAGATAAATAATACCAAATCAGAATTGTGTAACATTATTTATGGAGTACCACAAGGATCGGTACTTGGACCCAAACTGTTTATTTTGTATATCAATGATTTTGTGAATGTATCCAATGTGCTTGGCAGCATTTTATTTGCTGATGATACAACGCTGTTTTACTCTGGATCAGATATACAGGAAGTAGCACAAGTGATAAATACAGAGTTGGAAAAAGTTAAACATTGGTTTGATATAAACAGATTGTCACTAAATATTAATAAGACAAATTTCATATTGTTTAATGATAGAGCGAAAGAAATAATGTGTCATTACAAATAGATGGAATGGATATACAAAGGGTAAAAGAAATGAAATTTTTAGGAGTCATGATTGATGAAGATCTTACATGGAAGTCACACATAAATTACATAAAAGGAAAAATAGCGAAAGCCATTGCTGTTTTGCATAAAGTAAAATATTCATTAAATAGTTATGGTTTATTAACATTGTACAATTCATTGATTGTCCCATATTTAACTTACTGTGTAGAAATCTGGGGATCAACATATACAACCTATATACAACCTTTATTTATTTTGCAGAAAAGAGCTTTAAAAGTGATTAGTAACAGTGGTTTTAGAGATTCATCTAATCCATTGTTTATTAAGTATAGGGTACTTAAATTTCATGATTTAGTTGATTTGAAAATATTACAAACGATGTACCAAGTTAATAAAAATACTTTACCAACAAACATTCAAAATATGTTTGAAAAAAGAGTAAGTAGTTATAAATTGAAAGGAATAGAAGTCTTTAAAAAAACCAAGATTTAGAACCAAAGTAAAGGAAAGGAGTATTGCAGTAAATGGTGTCAAATTATGGAACAATCTTAATAAAGAAATTAAAGAATTAAGGTCGCTTAAATTATTTAAAAAACATATTAAATTAGATGTATTAAGTAAGTATGAAACTATGAAGTAAGTCAGTGGGCTGCAAGAAAGTCAAAAAAAAAAAAAAGTAAACTGTTAATAATGTTTGGAGTGTCTTAAGTTTAAATGTAACCTGTCAGTGATGTAATCTATTAATTAATGGTCATAATTATGAAATGGGTCAGTGGTATGTGACAAGTTAAAGAAATGCAATCTGTTAAATAATGTTGACTATGATGCTGTATATTGAAAGATTGTATTGTTAAAAGGGGCAGAAATCATAAGACTTGTTCTTCTTTCTGCTCCTTTTCATTCTGGTATTGTGGTGCTTTTGTTTTTTGCTTTTCTGTTTTTCTTTTAAATGAATGAAATAAATATTAAAGATAAGATAAGATAAAAAAAAAAAGCAGATCATAGACATGACACAAAACTAAAGTCATTTCAAATGGCAACTTTCTGGCTTTAAGAAACACTATAAGAAATCAGGAAAAATAATTGTGGCAGTCAGTAACGGTTACTTTTTTAGACCAAGCAGAGGGAAAAAAAATATGGAATCACGCAATTCTGAGGAATAAATTATGGAATCACCCTGTAAATTTTCATCCCCAAAATTAACACCTGCAGCAAATCAGATTTGCTCATTAGTCTGCATCTAAAAAGGAGTGATCACACCTTGGAGAGCTGTTGCACCAAGTGGACTGACATGAATCATGGCTCCAACACGAGAGATGTCAATTGAAACAAAGGAGAGGATTATCAAACTCTTAAAAGAGGGTAAATCATCACACAATGTTGCAAAAGATGTTGGTTGTTCACAGTCAGCTGTGTCTAAACTCTGGACCAAATACAAACAACATGGGAAGGTTGTTAAAGGCAAACATACTGGTAGACCAAGGAAGACATCAAAGCGTCAAGACAGAAAACTTAAAGCAATATGTCTCAAAAATCGAATCGAAAATCGAAAATGCTATGGGGCTGCATGTCAGGTAAAGGCACTGGGGAGATGGCTGTCATTACATCATCAATAAATGCACAAGTTTACGTTGATATTTTGGACACTTTTCTTATCCCATCAATTGAAAGGATGTTTGGGGATGAAATTATTTTTCAAGATGATAATGCATCTTGCCATAGAGCAAAAACTGTGAAAACATTCCTTGCAAAAAGACACATAGGGTCAATGTCATGGCCTGCAAATAGTCTGGATCTTAATCCAATTGAAAATCTTTGGTGGAAGTTGAAGAAAATGGTCCACGACAAGGCTCCAACCTGCAAAGCTGATCTGGCAACAGCAATCAGAGAAAGTTGGAGCCAGATTGATGAAGAGTACTGTTTGTCACTCATTAAGTCCATGCCTCAGAGACTGCAAGCTGTTATAAAAGCCAGAGGTGGTGCAACAAAATACTAGTGATGTGTTGGAGCATTCTTTTGTTTTTCATGACTCCATAATTTTTCCTCAGAATTGAGTGATTCCATTTTTTTTCCCCTCTGCTTGGTCTACCTTGCTTCACTGTCTTCACTGTGAACTGTGGCTTGAATTCAGAGTTTGGGGGTCGTCTCACAAACTGCCACAATCGCACCTGTTCATGATCTTTATTCAGAACTCTACCGTCCATGTTTTCCAAGGACTCTGATGACGATGTAACCTTACATCGAAATGTCAGTCCGTACTTTTGTTATGCACCACTGAATAAATGTATTTTATTGCGCAGACATCTGTGACGCACCGCCGTTCCTTTTCTCCTCTATTCATCTATCCATCGTCTATGCCAGCTTACTCCAATTAAGGATCAGAGAGAGTCTGGAGCCTATCCCAGCAGTCATAGGGTGTGGAGGCGAGACACACCCTGGACAGGATGCCAGTCAGTCGCAGGGAAGATATGTAACAGATAAAAGTAAAAAATAGTCATTATAACTAACTAGTTTAGTCCACTTAGCATGTCCTTGTGGATTTTACAATTCCGATGTGTGGTTTCCACTCCTGTGATGAGCAAATTTGCTTTTGCCACTTTGGCATCCCACGCAGATTACCCACTGAACAATGTGGACCTGTCATGCTGCTTTAACAAGGCTTAAAGCTGCTAATTTAACTTTCAGGGCAAAATTTAAATAGATCAGACACTCCATTAATGCAGCTTCTCTGCTTTGTTTGCTGAAGTGGGTATTGGTGAACTTTGACTGCAAGATTTGACACGGTTACAGCGCATGTGTACTGATAATGCTGATTTGACTTATTTAATTCAGTCTGTGCCAGTCTGATTTGAAAAAACTTCAAAGAAGGAATATGTGCTATACAGGGAATGAGGCCCATTGGTGCCATTGCTCATCACCTGAATACACAGCGTGAAGTGGACAAGAGTCTATAACTCTCCTTGAATAGGACAGCGGTCCACTGCAGGTTACTTCCCCAGCCAAGGCTGTTACCCATTTACAGCTGGTTGAACAGGGACAATATAGATGAAGTGCCTTGTCCAGCGACACAAACATGGAACAGGTCAAACCCAGGTCTACATACTGAGCAAAACAGCTCTGTTAGCTGGTTCATCTAAGAGTAAATACACAGAGATCAAAGAAGACATCATCACTGGCTGAACCAACCAGTAACAAGGAGCTCGGGTTGTCATCTTGTTAAAGGTATTGAGTGGTTACACAATGTAAACACAACAAACTGTTGACAGGGCAAACGTTTGGAGAGGGGGACCATTGGCCATCTAGTCTACTGCCTAACAACTGACTGCTTTAGAATCAGAACATCACGGCCATGGTCCGGGTGATAACGCAGGCAAGAGAAAGTTTGAAGCAATCGTAGCAATAAATATTAAATTTGAATGAACAGCTATTAAAATCTCCGACATAATGTAGAGTGACTTAAACAGAAGGTTGCTGGATTCCATTTAGAACAATCAGTTTTTAGACAGATAACAAAGGCAAACATATCGAAAATTGTGGCAATTCCTTACGCAGAGAAAAATATTGCAGAAACAAGCTTAGTTTCTAGTCTTTCATATTTCTGATAAATACTCTACTGGGGCAGGGGTAGGGATAAGTATTGAGAACCAGTTCTTTTCGAGTATCATTAATAAATGATTTGATCCACTGACATCAGTAGCCTTTTTGCTTAACGATTCCCTTATCGGTCCTTCAGCCTCCTTCGGCCATTGTTTTTGAGAGTGTTTGTTGGGAAAATGATCATTTCTCTATGTTGATTATAGACCCTGCAGCAGTTCTGTAATCACCCACTTCTGTAGCGGCTCTGCTGTGAAGCTTGAACCAGCGAAGCAGTGCTGCTTCATTGGTTCTTTGCTTTGCTGTTTTCAGAAGCGGCAAGTCCACTTCTTAACCCCTCTCAAAGCCATTTAAAAATGTCAATCATGAGTCACTTTTGTGCGGATTAAAGTCACTAACTGGGACTCTTGTCTTGTTGCAGGCAAGAAACGAGAATCGTCCTCATTCGGTTTGACCAGCTCCAAACGCTGCGCCACTCTTTGCCAAGTCAAGTTAGAGTCCGGCAGGAATTAATAACTTCAAAGCCAAAATCAAATGACACCTCTTTCCAAATGCTGTAATACAAACAATAAACTACGATTGACTAAAAGTTTTTTTTTTTTACCTCGCAAAATGAGACATCCTGTGTTCTTTATCAATGACATTGATGTTGACGTGTAGCACAGCCGGCTGAGCTTAGCTCAGAGGTATGGAGTGATATTCATGCCATAAATGTCTGAAAGGAAATGCTGTTGAGAAAAACTACAAATTTTGTTTATTTCTATTTATGTCCAGAGATCAAGGATCCAGTGACCAATTTCATATTTATTTACTTTAAGACTCAATAAAATGTTGTTGACATAGAAAACCTGTAAATCCTACTTTTAGTACACAGAAAATTCACAAGAGGTATCGATAAGAGAATCGATAAGGAATTTAATCAATAAGCGGAATCGATAATGGCATCGATATCGATAAAATCTTATCAATACCCATCCCTAGGTGGGGTGTGCTTGGTTTCAGTGTGGAAGGTTCCCAGTTCAAACGTCAATTCTCCCACATTTCTCCATGTGGAGTTGTGTGAGGAAAACATAAAACTTCTGCCAATTCAACATGCAGATACACTTTGTATATACTGTGGTGAAAACAAGGGAGCAGCCAAGCGGGCTTACTTTACCTCCACTATTGCTAGCTTAAGCCCCGGTCACACGGCACTAACAAAGCCCAAATGAAAGAAATCTGGACTTTCTGAAGCATTGTTTCAGATTCATTCCTGCAGCTGGTGCTTCGTCAGAATTTTTAATCTGTTGAAAAATCTGAACAAATACCGCCAAAAACCTCAATTCATCCGTATTTTGTTTTGCTTTTGTGCTTGACGGTTTGCTTACTTTTCGGAATGTTAGTGTTTCATTTGACTTTCGTCCAGTTGCATTCAACCTCCCATGTCTTGAACGAACGCAACGATAGCTGAATGAATCAACAACTAAAGCTTCGACGAGCTGACTGAAACATCCTTGTATCGGTAAGAATCGTTGTCAAGACAACAGGTGAGAAATGCGGAAATGAGGACAAGGCTGGCTGCGTTCAGTTTTATACCCTCTTTCGTCACGTCATCGTGAATGTTTCGCTTTGATTTCATTTTCTTTTGTGAGTTTCGTTTCTGTTTCGTTCCTTTCGTTTCAGTGATAGGAAAAGCGCAGGATCTTTCATCCACCTTTTCTCAACAATTTTTTGACTTTTTGACGTTTTATTCCTTCATCCAGCTATCGCTGTGTGCCATGTGACCGAGGCATTAACTTTGTTTTCTATTGCATGTTCAATATGACAAATACTGTATATATTAAAGACTCACAATACAACATACATAAAAGGAACTGGATTTAACTCTAAGAAATTAAACACAGGGGTCTTAAATGTAATTAATACTATTATTTTCAATATACTTGCAATTGTTAATTTTAGGGATTTAAGTAATAATGTTCCATTTGATTTAATTAATTTCAACTACAATGTTGTTTTGCACTTAATTGACAATGTTATGTGGAAAAAGTTACCTTAACTTTATCAATTAAATTCAACATTTTATTTCTTAGAGTGTGAAAGAATCTAGCGTATTATTTAAGAAAAGGTCACCCAGCTAAACATCTTTACTCACACTAAGTGCTAGCGTTACTTTGACCATACGATGGATTTTCATAAGAACCATAACGGTATTTGAATGAACAAGAGGAATCCAAATGAAGCAGTAGCCAAAGTTGAGCACAGAATTTAAAGACACGCCAAAGAGGTTTTGGGCAGGACCGTCTGTGAAGCTCAAACTCCTCACATGAATAGGAGGAAACAGTGAGACTGTGAATTACATCAAACATAATTAGCAGCAACTAGTCATAACATAAGAATACAGTTCGTTTCCTCCATCAGGTCCAACTGTTTTGTTTTATGGATAAAGGACTCAGGCTTGAGGTTTTTAAAAAATGAGAGCGTTTTCTGTTCTTAATCCATCTGTGTGCCTTCAAAGCCAGAGCTGTTTCCCTAATGGCTGTAAAACTATCCTTTGTATTTAATGGTATAGCTGTATTCTGGGTTTTATGGTGCGCCATCAGTAGCCATCAACTTAAAAGGGTCATTCTGTTGGATTTTTGTGTAGGCAGCTCACTCAAATGTAATGTGTACAGTCATAAAGTGGAAACACATATACAAATCACATTTAGAAGTTATCGTAAAAATTATTTCCTGTGCAGTTAAAGCCTAAATATGGAGTATATCTTGTTCTGAACACTGGATGAGATCTAAATTCTGAAATGACAGCACAGAATCCATGTGTAATAACCGTAACTGAGCAAATGTTTTGTGGCTCCTTTGATATTCCACCACATTCTGAGGGTGGGACAGTGTAGTGTATCTGTTGTGGTTGGGATATTTCATTAGTTCTATATCTGTATGTCTGCCTGACACCTCACAAAGGTTTTAAAGGAAAAGATTTTATTCCAAAGAACAAGTCCGACTTTGGCAATTTTTCAGATGACTGTTTTCATCAAGGCGTATCAATCACAGAGGGCAGGAACACAGTTTGACTCTGTCAGCGACAGTGGACAATGCAGGTTCTTTCCTGGTCATAGAATGGCTGAGTTTGTTACCCTCACACAGGTATTGGAATGGGAGGAGAAGCAAGCCCGACCAGTCTGCATGTGTTTTGTGGATTTGGAACAAGCAGCGTCCTCTGAGATGTCCTGTGGGTGGGTAGCTGCAGGAGTATGGGGTACTGTGCCCACTGCAGTGTGCAATCCATGCACAATACCACCAAAGTAGGAGCCAAGAGTGCATTCTCTGCATTGCATCAGACCGGTTTTCAGTGGGTGGTGGACTCCTCCAGGGCTGCCCTTTGTCGTCAATCCTGTTTTGTGATTTTCACGGACAGGATTTCAAGGCAGAATTAAGGATTTGAGGGTGTCTAGTTTCATGACCTCAGGATTGCATCCCTGCTTTTTGCAGATGATGTGGTGTTGTTAGCTTCACCAAACGGTGCAGATTTGATGCAGAGTGTAGCGATTGAGATGGGGATCAGCACCTCCAAATTTAAGACCATGGTCCTCTCTCAGAAAAGGGTGGATTGTCCCCCCTGGGTCAGGAGAGAGTTATTGTGTCAAATGCAGGAGCTCAGTTTTCTGCAGGGGTGGTGGCCAAGTGGTTAGTGTGCTTGGTTTCAGTACAGAAGGTTCAAACCCTGTCCTGGCCAATTTCTCTATGTAATGTGGAGTTGTGCCAGGAAGGGCATCTGACATAAAATTTGTGCCAAATCATGCAGATCCACCTCAGATCTTCTGTGGTGATTCTGAGTGAAAACAAGGGAGCAGCCACAGGGACTTACTTTTTCTTTTTGCAGGAGTTCAGGTTTCTCTCGATCTTGTTCACAAGTGGGTGTAAGATGGAGCTTGAGCTCAATGGATGGATTAGTGCTGCATCTGAAGTCCTGCAGACACTGTAGCAGACAATTGTGGTGTAAAGAAAGGGCTAATTGTATGGCTTTTGCCTTACAATATAAAGCGCCTTGGGGCAACTGTTTGTTGTGATTTGGCGCTATATAAATAAAACTGATTTGATTTGATTTAAAGCAGAAGATAAGGCTCTCCATTTACCAGCTGATTTATGCTCCAACAATCCCTGGCAAAAATTATGGAAACACCAGCCTAGGAGGATGTTCATTCAGTTGTTTAATTTTGTAGAAAAAAAGCAGATCACAAACATGACACAAAACTAAAGTCATTTCAATTGGCAACTTTCTGGCTTTAAGAAACAGTATAAGAAATCAGGAAAAAAATTGTGGCAGTCAGTAACAGTTACTTTTTTAGACCAAGCAGAGGGGAAAAAATATGGAATCACTGAATTCTGAGGAAAAAATTATGGAAGGTTGCAGGTTGGAGCCTTGTCATGGACCATTTTCTTCAACTTCCACCAAAGATTTTCAATTGGATTAAGATCCGGACTATTTGCAGGCCATGACATTGACCCTATTTGTCTTTTTGCAAGGAATGTTTTCACAGTTTTTGCTCTATGGCAAGATGCATTATCATCTTGAAAAATGATTTCATCATCCCCAAGCATCCTTTCAATTGATGGGATAAGAAAAGTGTCCAAAATATCAATGTAAACTTGTGTATTTATTGATGATGTAATGACAGCCATCTCCTCAGTGCCTTTACCTGACATGCAGCCCCATATCATCAATGACTGTGGAAATTTACATGTTCTCTTCAGGCAGTCATCTTTATAAATCTCATTGGAACGGCACCAAACAAAAGTTCCAGCATCATCACCTTGCCCAATGCAGATTCAAGATTCATCACTGAATATGACTTTCATCCAGTCATCCACAGTCCACGATTGCTTTTCCTTAGCCCATTGTAACCTTGTTTGTTTTCTGTTTAGGTGTTAATTATGGCTTTCGTTTAGCTTTTCTGTATGTAAATCCCATTTCCTTTAGGTGGTTTCTTACAGTTCGGTCACAGACGTTGACTCCAGTTTCCTCCCATTCGTTCCTCATTTGTTTTGTTGTGCATTTTCGATTTTCGATTCGATTTTGAGACATATTGCTTTAAGTTTTCTGTCTTGACGCTTTGATGTCTTCCTTGGTCTACCAGTATGTTTGCCTTTAACAACCTTCCCATGTTGTTTGTATTTGGTCCAGAGTTTAGACATAGCTGACTGTGAACAACCAACATCTTTTGCAACATTGCATGATGATTTACCCTCTTTTAAGAGTTTGATAATCCTCTCCTTTGTTTCAATTGACATCTCTCGTGTTGGAGCCATGATTCATGTCAGTCTACTTGGTGCAACAGCTCTCCAAGGTGTGATCACTCCTTTTTAGATGCAGACTAATGAGCAGATCTGATTTGTTGCAGGTGTTAGTTTTGGGGAAAAATGAAAATTTACAGGGTGATTCCATAATTTATTCCTCAGAACTGAGTGAGTCCATATTTTTTTTCCCTCTGCTTGGTCTAAAAAAGTAACCGTTACTGACTGCCACAATTTTTTTTCTTGATTTCTTATAGTGTTTCTTAAAGCCAGAAAGTTGCCATTTGAAATGACTTTAGTTTTGTGTCATGTCTGTGATCTGCTTTTTTTCTACAAAATTAAACAACTGAATGAACATCCTCTGAGGCCAGTGATTCCATAATTTTTGCCAGGGGTTGTATCCTCACCTATGCCCATGAGCTTTGGCTAACAACTGAAAGAACATGGTCACAGGTACAAGCAGCACAGATGAGCTTCATCCATCAGGTGCCTGGTCTGACATTCAGAGACAGAGTGAGAAGCTTGAATATCTGGGAAGAATTGGAGTAGAGCCTCTGCTTCATCAGGAGCCAGCTGAGGTGGTTCAGGCATCTGGTGAAGATGCTCCCTGGTGGTCTCCCAAGGGAGTCCTTCCAGGCACTCCCATGTTTGAGGAAGCCCTGGATTGGACTGGATTCCAACTGGATTGGGAACACCTCATGACCCCCAGGAAGAGTTGTAGGACTTGGCCGAGGATAGTGAAGTGTGGGATAAGTTGCTTGGTCTACTGCTATTATGACCTAGATCTGGATAAGCTGCAGAAAATGAATGATTGAATGAACAATAGTGTCTCCTAATGGCAACCATCTAGGCAGACAACTTGTCCATCCCCACATCTTGAAAATAGCCATCCATTTACTGCAGCCAGAGGAAGCCTGGGTATCACCTTGGTCTTCTCCAGCCACTGGGGTCCACAACACTCAAGCAACTGTGTGCACAGAGGAACATGCCACGTGGCCAAAAGCATGATGCTGATGCTACTGTACAATGCAAGTGATGCTCATGATATTAGTCTTCCTAAACAACAACTGTTCATTTGACACAAAGTTAGTTTCCAAATCTCATAACCATAAAATAAAACAGGAAGCACCACAACCTTAAAGACTTGGACATTTGCTCTCCTGCAAAGATATTGGCATCGCAAAACACTTCTGTCTAGCAATCACATGACTCTATAAGCTCGTACCAGGTATTTCTTCATCTCAAAGGTTGAATTTGTGGTTCTGGATAGAAGGTTTCATCTATATTTGGTGGGCAGGAATGCAGGTTAGTGATCAAGGTTTTCTGACATTCCATATGAGGCCAGAAACAAGAATGCTGATGACACAATGGTAAGGGCCCCTTCATACATAGTGCGAAGTTTGGTCAAATACGGCGAAACAGTTCGAATTAGCGCACCACGAAACAATCGCGCTGACGGGCAGGTGTGCACGATCCTGGTGCAAGAGTTTGTGCACGCGATGGTGTCTTTTGAGTAGGAACAGTGCGAGGTGCACCACATTGCGCCGCTTATGTGGAATAAATAAAAAAAAAGAAAGAAAAAAACATACCACCCACTGGACACGAACCTACGCCTTCCAAAAGCTCTGATTGCCAGTCAGAAACTCTGTCACTGAGCTAAAGCTGCAGGAATCTCTCATATCAGGAAGGACATAGAAGTATTACAAAAAAAATTAAAATCACACACCATATAAAAACACCACATTTATCAAGCGAGCAATACAAATGATGATGATCCGTCTGTTCCTCTGGTGATGACCCATGGTCACTGTCATACAGTCATGAAATGACATAAATGAGAAGCAGTGTGCGCTGATTATCTCCACATCTACTGGTCTGGTGTGTCCAGTCACCCTGTGTGTGTTCTGCCCGACACACGTGTCTTGTGGATGGTGCACCGCAGCACAGACACCATTTCATGTGGAACAGAACTCATGTGGGTGACGTGACAGTAAGATCACCTGCTGTGTGTTCTGATCTGATGGTCTGTTTCAACTTGGCAGGCTGTCAATGTCCGCTCTGTGCGCACGCTCACTCGCTGCAGCTTGTTGCCACGGCGATATATGTTTTTAATTATGTCCACATAAGTACAGCAATCAGACCCACGCATGTCACTGTGGACAGTTGTTACTCCATGTCTGTCCAAACACGGTAGGTGTTGTCCAGCTGCGGTGTGCGCAAATAGCTGTAGCAACAGGTGTACGAGGTATTGGAGGCAGCTACGATTTTACACATTTTGCATACAATACCTGCTTTGTGTGCACTTTGACCAAACTTCGCACTATGTGTGAAGGGGCCTTAAAGGGTCACTAAGGTTAAGCATCTCTGATTGTTGTTTGTGAGCAAACTCATTAATGCATGCGGCTGATCACCAGGATTGAGAAAATGGATGGGTTGACTCATTGCATCAGCGCCTGCATTCTTGGATCAGACTCAGTTTGGCAGATTCGTCATATCAGTCTTCTGATCGTTAACTGCCCAGAACCTCAGGCCATTTGACTCTCACTAGTTTTTGTGTGCTGTTGTAAAGGCTGTTGATGTCCAGAGGGAAATTAGTAGAAAACAGCAAAACAATTGTTTTCTCTTTTTTGGGGGAAACTACAGACAGGATTGAAAGTACATGCCGGATAGCCAATGTGTGGCTGGCCGCCATATGTTTTTGAATAATAGCCATTAGTTTTAAAGGGATGATGTCATTCTAGGTGTTCGTTTCCAGTAACTATACTCCTGCAGCCCTGGATCTGATCCCTGAAATGACTAAATGATTCTTCATGGACTGAGGTGAGGAAATGTTTGCAGTAAACATGAATGAGTTGGTAAATGAGCATTTAAAGATCATAATCAAATGCTTTTGTTGAGTGGCCTTCAGGAGGAATTCATAAAGTTGTTTCTATCCAGAAGAGGATTTTCTGTTCAGGTTTTAATTTATAGCTTTCAGCAGGGAGTTAAATGTCTTCCGTATGAGTGGCCTTTCTTTGAGATTTATCCTCTTTGTCCGCGTACTTGGACTAGAAAATAACAAATATGAATCTCTGGCTAAAGTTGTGCTGCCAGTGTCAACACGTTCGTGCTGTTTTGGGAGCGATTCGCCAACAATCAATCACGAATGACCGGCCACACATTGTAAAAATATTTGTAAAAAAAAAAAGTGAGGATTTATGTTTGGACATTAAAACCAGTTAAGACCTGTCAAAAAAAAAAATCCACACAGGGTAAATTCCAGTTATTCTGCAACTGAAACAGCTGGATCAATGTTTACAACCTGATTTCCAAATGTTAATGATGATTGATTTATACACAGAATTATGTTTTGGACTGGCATCAGCCACTGAAAGACTAGTTAGTTAAAGTGGTACTAAAAGTGAACTATTAACTGCAGCAAGAAAAATGCAAAAGCAAATACTAAAACATAATTACACTGTGCAGAGTGTCTAATATCTGTCAGCCTTCAGGGAGTTGGTAATGGTTTGGCGGGAGGAGGTGGGGTTTGCACATTTTTGTGTTTAAAGTGGATGGAGCTCATTATTACTGCAAGGATGTTTGTATAATAATAGTAATAATAACAAGTAAGCCCATTTGGCTGTTCCCTTGTTTGCACTCAGGATGACCACAGCAAATTCGATGGGGATCTGCATTTTGAATTGGCACAGGTTTTACACCAGATGCCCTTCCTGATGCAACGCCACATTACTTGGAGAAATGTAATAATAATCTAATAATAATAACAAGAGCAGTCTGAGATTTCTGTCCGCCAAGGGTTGACGAGGACTCAAGATAAAAGACATGCAATTCACATCTTAACTTCTGGACTTTACCTGGATCTGGATTCCACAACACGATGCAATCTGATATTTAATTCACAAGCTGAAACAACATAGTGTCTTTCTGATCTTGGTTTTACATTGTGATGTCTTCCAATGCCTAACACCAATACCTGAAGAAAATCTGGTGAAAATCCGTTAAGTACTTTTTTTGTTTGTTTGTTTTACCTAATCCTCAGAATCTGACAAAGTGAAGCATACAAATTGAAATCCTGATCCAGAATCTGGATCCGGATCACCTCCAAGTTTCAGTGGAGTCTTCCATGCACTAATATCTATCTGTAGTACAAATTTGGTGAGAGAGTTTTGGTATAATTCTTCAAAGCCTATATAAATTGAAATCTTGATCCAGAATCTGGAGCTGGATCACCTCCAAAATTTAATGGAATCCTCTTTCGTGAAAATTTTGTCAAATCCATGCAGTAGTTTTGACGTAATCCTGCTAACAGACAGACAGCCAAATAAATAAATAAACACAATGATTTTATTATGTCCTTGGCAGACGTAATAATAAAAATAATCTTATCTACAGACAGACCTACAGGGCTGATTACTATACCTTACTTCACTGCTTCGCCAGCGCACAGGGTAAACAAAAAAGCAAAGTAAGTGAGCATTTAAAAAAACAACAAAATTAAGCAACAAAAAATGGGTAATTGGCAAAAAACCAAACAAACAAACAACAAAAAACAAAACAGAGAGGCAGAAATAATACTAACACTCTGGGTTTCAATAGCATCCTTTTTATCAGACAGACAATGAATTTAAGAAGTTCAACAAAAATAATGATCAATTATCTTCCCTGAGCCAAATTCTGTTATAAGAAAATACTCATATTATTTCCTTTATTTTATTTCCTTTATATAGTGCCAAATCACAACAGAGTTGCCTCAAGGCGCTTCACACAGGTAAGGTCTAACCTTACCAACCCCCCAGAGCAACAGCGGTAAGGAAAAACTCCCTCTGAGGAAGAAACCTCAAGCAGACCAGACTCAAAGGGGTGACCCTCTGCTTGGGCCATGCTACAAACATAAATTACAGAAACAATTCAACAATTCATATATGCAAATGATGAATTTACACTCCATTTCTCAAACCACAGTATTACATCATGCCAATAAAATTGCTTCTTCCTTTATAAACACTGCAAACAATCCAGTCACATAAAACTGTTTAGACTGAGTCAGACGAGTTTCTCTGTTTGCATGACACAAACCGTGTCATGCAAACAGCTCTTCAATGATTTTCATGGATCTAGATCAGCCAAATTCAGTTAAAGGTTCTATTACTGACTATGCCTCTGGTGCATCCAAAGCCAAACAATTTTGTGAATTTCATAAATTGTTCCCACATTAACCACAAGCAGCTGTGACTCAGTAATGTTATGACTCCCCCACCGTCTAACATGCTTTCACAGTCTTCTCATCTTTCTCAGGCTTACAGATTTTCATTATTCGCTATAATAATTAATCAATATAGTAAAAAGCATCATGATATCCTCGGTTGCATGATGACAGTCAGCTCATAGCAAACACTTTTGTCCCAAATCCAGAAAGTTATGCAGTAACACTGCAACTCGAGTAAACTGGCATTTTCTTTCTTTCAGCAGTCATCAACTGATCATTTGATTAACCATAACCTCTTTTATATAGCACCTTCAGGTCAGTACACTTCAAAGTGTTTTACATAATAAAACATACTGAAATTCAAAGATTAAACATCAAATATGTACTCACCTTAAATCCTCTGAGGTCCAGGGCCATTTTCTCGACTTTCCCGTTTATGGTATGTAGTATAATTCTTATGTGTTGAATATCATAATGTTTATAACAATGTCAGCTTTCTGAATATGATTCATATATTTTTCTAGAACACTGTGTAAAAGATATAATTTGGCTCTAAAGCTGAAAATAAGAAGTGCATTTTTCAGAATTCTTTAAATCTTTAGTGAATACACATTTTTATTCAAGTTGATGAACAGCTTTGGTGTTAGAAATGAGTTTGCCAAAGTCTTGCAGTGTAATATATGAAAAAGAATTTCAAATAATGTGTAATAAATTTTAAAAAGTTAAATATGTGCTGTGCAGAACAGCAGCGCATCCCACTGGGAAGTACGTGGCACAGATCTGCAACATTCCAAACTTAACTGTCTGATGGATGTCTTCTCTTCTGAAAGAATTCATTTTTGGATGAATAAAGTTCATAATTGCTGAAAACTGATATAAAACAAACTGAAGTGCTGCTTAGAAAAAATAAGAAAAATAAAAAATGGATGCACCAATCCTGGAAAAAATAATCCCTCCACATTTTTCCCACAATGATTTTCTTTGTCTGCAAGACAAAATAATAATAATAAAAATGTTTCCAGGTTGGCAGGGCTGTTCTTTTAGAGACTGGGTGTTTACTGGGGTGTTTCCGTGAGGGCCTCCCACTAATACACTGCAACCATACTGCATCTTCTTGCAGGGACACAGAGGAGACATACTCATGTGACTGGCTGCGAGTCAAAGATCATCTAGAGGAGAGATGGATGCAGCTGAGAATTTATATTAAGGATGCGGTCATACAAAGTCTGTGTGACATCCCATCACTGATTTAATAACCCTCAAGCAACGAAACTATTTTAGCAACTAATATGACCGAGTGGGGTTATTTATAGCCACATTGACTTTATACTGGAATACTTCTATATAAATTATTGTTCTGGGGTTCTTCATATTTATTTCACTCTCTAATACATTTATCCATCATCCTTTCATCCTCACTCTGGGCATCAGGAATCAGTCTCAGAGCTTATGCAGCTGTAAATCTTTCTAGGTCTGTTGGCCATGTTTCCCTGTAAAACATGGCCAACAGACCTTATTTCCACGTTAAATGATGCATTAAGAGAGGCAAGATCTAAATATTTCCATCGCCTGATAATGTCCAACAAGGGAAATCCAAAGGTGCTTTTTAACACAATTAACTCTCTCGTGTCCCATGTTGCCTCTGCAACCTCTGAGTTTTGTAAAGCAGATGGCACTGACCTCTTGGAGTTCTTTGTTGATAAGGTCAGACACATAAAAAATGCCTTTACTGACCCCTTGTGAAGTGATTTGCCTCATACTTGGAGGAGAGGACCTTTAGTGTGTTGGCTGGCCATAAACTATCGAAAACAGCTGCTTTACAGTATGGTGTCCCGCAAGGTTCTGTTTTGGGGCCACTGCTGTTTCAGTTGTATGTCCTTCCCCTCGGCCAGTTGATTCAGGGCTTCAGGGATATTTCCTACCACCTGTTTGTGGATGACTTACAACTGTACTGTTCCTTTAAGATTTCAGAAGTCCACAAATTGAACTCTTTATTTGACTGCCTGTCACAGGTGAAGAAGTGGGTTAATGGAAACCGTCTGCAACTGAACTCTGAAAAAACTGAGACACTTATTGTTGCCGCTGATAGTGCTGTTCCTGTTATCAGGAGCCTCCTTGGTGACTTGGCCTTAATGGCAAAAACAAGCCTTAGAAACCTTGGCGTTATTTTCGATGAAGGAAAGTCTCTTGCTCAGCACGCAAGCAAGCTTGTGAAGAATTGCTTCTTTCAACTGCGAAATATCGCCAAACTTAAACAATTGGTGTCACAGAAAGAATTAGAGGAAATCATCCATGCCTTTGTCTCCACGCAGTTGGACTATTGCAACAGCCTGTTCACTTACCTGGGTAAGAAGGAGATAAATCGGTTGCAGTATGTCCAGAACTCTGCTGCGAGGCTTCTGACTCGCACCAACAGGAGAGCCCACATCACGCCTATCTTGGAATCCCTCCACTGGCTCACTAAAACTCGAGGAGACCTATCTTTTAAGTCGTAGCGCTTCGTCTCTGGAACGAACTCCCTCTGTCCCTGTGATCCCTGGACTCTGTTGAGATGTTCAAAAAGCAACTAAAGACTCTACTTTTTAAACAGGCTTTTCATGGCCAATAATCTTTTAGTACTGAGTGTGTATTTTTACTGTATATTTTTGTTGTTTTACCTTGTAAAGCGCTTTGTGACCCCTGTCTGTGAAAAGCGCTATATAAATAAAGTTTACTTAAATCAAATCAAATCAATTTCATTTATATAGCGCCAAATCACAACAAACAGTTGCCCCAAGGCGCTTCATATTGCAAGGCAAAGCCATACAATAATTACAGAAAAACCCCAACTGTCAAAACGACCCCCTGTGAGCAAGCACTTGGCGACAGTGGGAAGGAAAAACTCCCTTTTAACAGGAAGAAACCTCCAGCAGAACCAGGCTCAGGGAGGGGCAGTCTTCTGCTGGGACTGGTTGGGGCTGAGGGAGAGAACCAGGAAAAAGACATGCTGTGGAGGGGAGCAGAGATCAATCACTAATGATTAAATGCAGAGTGGTGCATACAGAGCAAAAAGAGAAAGAAACACTCAGTGCATCATGGGAACCCCCCAGCAGTCTAAGTCTATAGCAGCATAACTAAGGGATGGTTCAGGGTCACCTGATCCAGCCCTAACTATAAGCTTTAGCAAAAAGGAAAGTTTTAAGCCTAATCTTAAAAGTAGAGAGGGTATCTGTCTCCCTGATCTGAATTGGGAGCTGGTTCCAGAGGAGAGGAGCCTGAAAGCTGAAGGCTCTGCCTCCCATTCTACTCTTACAAACCTAGGAACTACAAGTAAGCCTGTAGTCTGAGAGCGAAGCGCTCTATTGGGGTGATATGGTAATATGAGGTCCCTAAGATAAGATGGGACCTGATTATTCAAAACCTTATAAGTAAGAAGAAGAATTTTAAATTCTATTCTAGAATTAACAGGAAGCCAATGAAGAGAGGCCAATATGGGTGAGATATGCTCTCTCCTTCTAGTCCCTGTCAGTACTCTAGCTGCAGCATTTTGAATTAACTGAAGGCTTTTCAGGGAACTTTTAGGACAACCTGATAATAATGAATTACAATAGTCCAGCCTAGAGGAAATAAATGCATGAATTAGTTTTTCAGCATCACTCTGAGACAAGACCTTTCTAATTTTAGAGATATTGCGCAAATGCAAAAAAGCAGTCCTACATATTTGTATAATATGCGCACTGAATGACATATCCTGATCAAAAATGACTCCAAGATTTCTCACAGTATTACTAGAGGTCAGGGTAATGCCATCCAGAGTAAGGATCTGGTTAGACACCATGTTTCTAAGATTTGTGGGGCCAAGTACAATAACTTTAGTTTTATCTGAGTTTAAAAGCAGGAAATTAGAGGTCATCCATGTCTTTATGTCTGTAAGACAATCCTGCAGTTTAGCTAATTGGTGTGTGTCCTCTGGCTTCATGGATAGATAAAGCTGAGTATCATCTGCGTAACAATGAAAATTTAAGCAATGCTGTCTAATAATACTGCCTAAGGGAAGCATGTATAAAGTGAATAAAATTGGTCCTAGCACAGAACCTTGTGGAACTCCATAATTAACCTTAGTCTGTGAAGAAGATTCCCGATTTACAAGAACAAATTGTAATCTATTAGATAAATATGATTCAAACCACCGCAGCGCAGTGCCTTTAATACCTATGGCATGCTCTAATCTCTGTAATAAAATTTTATGGTCAACAGTATCAAAAGCAGCACTGAGGTCTAACAGAACAGAACTTACTTACTTACTAAAACAGCAAAATATAATGATTCGAGGTGGCACATTACAATACCATCTGAAGCTATGATGTTGAACATCTCATAGTGGCTATAAGGGGAGAAGCAACATGACATTCCGTGACTTTGATTTAATTTTTGTTTTGTGTCATGCACAAATAATGTGCCCTGCTTAAACAGGCCTTCCAGACACCTTTGATCTGAACTTGATTTAGTTCTGATCCATTTACTGGAACACTGTAAACATTTTGTGTTCCTGTTCTGTTTCATGTCATGCACATTTGTGTGACATTTAGTTTCCGTAGTACACACAACTGCAACATCTTTCATCACGCAGTGCTGGGTCATGGTTTTCTGAATTCAATTCAGGAAAATAAATTGCTTTTACGTCTGCATAAAGGTAAGTGCTTCACTGTGATACTGACAAAACAACAAAAACATTTCGGACACACTAGTTTACACAATATCAACACAATGTTTCATTTTACTAGTGTTGATGTATTCACTGACATCATTTCATTTTGAAAGATTAAAGCTAAGGTTTTATTTTATTTTTTTTGGAAAATGATTGCCTTTTGCTGATTAACTTTGTTGTTGTGCTCGTTCGACCTCAGTGACCTCCATCAAAGTTAGTAGAGCTCTCCAAGCGCCCATAAATACATCAGATTTGCGTAGTGGCTCAACCTAATATCAGATCGGGACCGGCATCACAGAATCCACCACATTATGGGACCAGCTTGGGTCCTGGATGGCAACCACTGGGGGACACATCCAGTCCATCTCCATCTCTTGAAAGTACCAAGTTGCACCGGTCCAAAAATGCCTGCTTAAGAGAAAGAAATGTATATATAAATCACCACTGACTAAAACAGTTAAATGTGCTCTATTAAACATTAGGTTTCTCTCTTCTAAGTCCCTGTTAGTAAATGATATAATAATTGATCAACATATTGATTTATTCTGCCTTACAGAAACCTGGTTACAGCAGGATGAATATGTTAGTTTAAATGAGTCAACACCCCCGAGTCACACTAACTGCCAGAATGCTCGTAGCACGGGCCGAGGCGGAGGATTAGCAGCAATCTTCCATTCCAGCTTATTAATTAATCAAAAACCCTGACAGAGCTTTAATTCATTTGAAAGCTTGACTCTTAGTCTTGTCCATCCAAATTGGAAGTCCCAAAAACCAGTTTTATTTGTTATTATCTATCGTCCACCTGGTTGTTACTGTGAGTTTCTCTGAATTTTCAGACCTTTTGTCTGACTTAGTGCTTAGCTCAGATAAGATAATTATAGTGGGCGATTTTAACATCCACACAGATGCTGAGAATGAGAGCCTCAACACTGCATTTAATCTATTATTAGACTCAGTTGGCTTTGCTCAAAATGTAAATGAGTCCACCCACCACTTTAACCATACTTTAGATCTTGTTCTGACTTATGGTATGGAAATTGAAGACAACAGCATTCCCTGAAAACCCCCTTCTGTCTGATCATTTCTTAATAACATTTACATTTACTCTGATGGACTACCCAGCAGTGGGGAATAAGTTTCATTACACTAGACGTCTTTCAGAAAGCGCTGTAACTAGGTTCAAGGATATGATTCCTTCTTTATGTTCTCTAATGCCATATACCAACACAGTGCAGAGTAGCTACCTAAACTCTGTAAGTGAGATAGAGTATCTCGTCAATAGTTTTACATCCTCTTTGAAGACAACTTTGGATGCTGTAGCTCCTCTGAAAAAGAGAGCTTTAAATCAGAAGTGCCTGACTCCGTGGTATAACTCACAAACTCGCAGCTTAAAGCAGATAACCCGTAAGTTGGAGAGGAAATGGCGTCTCAGATCTTCACTTAGCCTGGAAAAAGAGTCTGTTGCTCTATAAAAAAGCCCTCCGTAAAGCTAGGACATCTTACTACTCATCACTAATTGAAGAAAATAAGAACAACCCCAGGTTTCTTTTCAGCACTGTAGCCAGGCTGACAAAGAGTCAGAGCTCTATTGAGCCGAGTATTCCTTTAACTTTAACTAGTAATGACTTTATGACTTTCTTTGCTAATAAAAGTTTAACTATTAGAGAAAAAATTACTCATAACCATCCCAAAGACGTATCATTATCTTTGGCTGCTTTCAGTGATGCGGGTATTTGGTTAGACTCTTTCTCTCCGATTGTTCTGTCTGAGTTATTTTCATTAGTTACTTCCTCCAAACCATCAACATGTCTATTAGACTCCATTCCTACCAGGCTGCTCAAGGAAGCCCTACCATTAATTAATGCTTCGATCTTAAATATGATCAATCTATCTTTATTAGTTGGCTATGTACCACAGGCTTTTAAGGTGGCAGTAATTAAACCATTACTTAAAAAGCCATCACTTGACCCAGCTATCTTAGCTAATTATAGGCCAATCTCCAACCTTCCTTTTCTCTCAACAATTCTTGAAAGGGTAGTTGTAAAACAGCTAACTGATCATCTGCAGAGGAATGGTCTATTTGAAGAGTTTCAGTCAGGTTTTAGAATTCATCATAATACAGAAACAGCATTAGTGAAGGTTACAAATGGTCTTCTTATGGCCTCAGACAGTGGACTCATCTCTGTGCTTGTTCTGTTAGACCTCAGTGCTGCTTTGATACTGTTGACCATAAAATTTTATTACAGAGATTAGAGTATGCCATAGGTATTAAAGGCACTGCGCTGCGGTGGTTTGAATCATATTTATCTAATAGATTACAATTTGTTCATGTAAATGGGGAATCTTCTTCACAGACTAAGGTTAATTATGGAGTTCCACAAGGTTCTCTGCTAGGACCAGTTTTATTCACTTTATACGTTTCCCTTAGGCAGTATTATTAGACGGCATTGCTTAAATTTTCATTGTTATGCAGATGATACCCAGCTTTATCTATCCATGAAGCCAGAGGACACACACCAATTAGCTAAACTGCAGGATTGTCTTACAGACATAAAGACATGGATGACCTCTAATTTCCTGCTTTTAAACTCATATAAAACTGAAGTTATTGTTCTTGGCCCCACAAATCTTAGAAACATGGTGTCTAACCAGATCCTTACTCTGGATGGCATTACCCTGACCTCTAGTAATACTGTGAGAAATCTTGGAGTCATTTTTGATCAGGATATGTCATTCAGTGCGCATATTAAACAAATATGTAGGACTGCTTTTTTGCATTTGCGCAATATCTCTAAAATTAGAAAGGTCTTGTCTCAGAGTGATGCTGAAAAACTAATTCATGCATTTATTTCCTCTAGGCTGGACTATTGTAATTCATTATTATCAGGTTGTCCTAAAAGTTCCCTGAAAAGCCTTCAGTTAATTCAAAATGCTGCAGCTAGAGTGCTAACAGGGACTAGAAGGAGAGAGCATATCTCACCCATATTGGCCTCTCTTCATTGGCTTCCTGTTAATTCTAGAATAGAATTTAAAATTCTTCTTCTTACTTATAAGGTTTTGAATAATCAGGTCCCATCTTATCTTAGGGATCTCATATCACCCCAATAGAGCGCTTCACTCTCGGACTGCAGGCTTACTTGTAGTTCCTAGGGTTTGTAAGAGTAGAATGGGAGGCAGAGCCTTCAGCTTTCAGGCTCCTCTTCTGTGGAACCAGCTCCCAATTCGGATCAGGGAGACAGACACCCTCTCTACTTTTAAGATTAGGTTTAAAACTTTCCTCTTTGCTAAAGCTTATAGTTAGGGCTGGATCAGGTGACCCTGAACCATCCCTTAGTTATGCTGCTATAGACTTAGACTGCTGGGGGGTTCCCATGATGCACTGAGTGTTTCTTTCTCTTTTTGCTCTGTATGCACCACTCTGCATTTAATCATTAGTGATTGATCTCTGCTCCCCTCCACAGCATGTCTTTTTCCTGGTTCTCTCCCTCAGCCCCAACCAGTCCCAGCAGAAGACTGCCCCTCCCTGAGCCTGGTTCTGCTGGAGGTTTCTTCCTGTTAAAAGGGAGTTTTTCCTTCCCACTGTTGCCAAGTGCTTGCTCACAGGGGATCGTTTTGACCGTTGGGGTTTTTCCGTAATTATTGTATGGCCTTGCCTTACAATATAAGGCACCTTGGGGCAACTGTTTGTTGTGATTTGGTGCTATATAAATAAAATTGATTTGATTTGATTTGATAAATCTCACCAGTCCAAAAATGCCCATTTAAGACAAAAAAAAAAAAAAAACGGATTTAAGTCTCACCCGTCTAAAAATGCCTGTTTAAAAGGAAAAAGTATATAAGTCGCACCAGCGTATGTCACACTGGTCCAAAAATGCCTTTTTAAGAGAAAAAACATATTTAAGTCTCACCCCTCTAAAAATGCCTGTTTAAAAGGAAAAAAAAAGAATATAAGTCACACCAGCATATAAGTCACACTGGTCCAAAAATGCCTTTTTAAGAGAAAAACATATGTAAGTCTCACCCGTCTAAAAATGCCTGTTTAAAAGTGGAAAAAAGTCTATAAGTCGCATCGGCGTATAAGTCACACTGGTCCAAAAATGCCTTTTTAACAGAAAAAAAAACATATTTAAGTCTCACCCGTCTAAAAATGCCTGTTTAAAAGGAAAAAGTATATAAGTCGCACCAGCGTATGTCACACTGGTCCAAAAATGCCTTTTTAAGAGAAAAAACATATTTAAGTCTCACCCCTCTAAAAATGCCTGTTTGAAAGGAAAAAAAACAAGAATATAAGTCACACCAGCATATAAGTCACACTGGTCCAAAAATGCCTTTTTAAGAGAAAAACATATGTAAGTCTCACCCGTCTAAAAATGCCTGTTTAAAAGTGGAAAAAAGTCTATAAGTCGCATCGGCGTATAAGTCACACTGGTCCAAAAATGCCTTTTTAACAGAAAAAAAAACATATTTAAGTCTCACCCGTCTAAAAATGCCTGTTTAAAAGGAAAAAGTATATAAGTCGCACCAGCGTATGTCACACTGGTCCAAAAATGCCTTTTTAAGAGAAAAAACATATTTAAGTCTCACCCCTCTAAAAATGCCTGTTTGAAAGGAAAAAAAAACAAGAATATAAGTCACACCAGCATATAAGTCACACTGGTCCAAAAATGCCTTTTTAAGAGAAAAACATATGTAAGTCTCACCCGTCTAAAAATGCCTGTTTAAAAGTGGAAAAAAGTCTATAAGTCGCATCGGCGTATAAGTCACACTGGTCCAAAAATGCCTTTTTAACAGAAAAAAAAAACATATTTAAGTCTCACCCGTCTAAAAATGCCTGTTTAAAAGGAAAAAGTATATAAGTCGCACCAGCGTATGTCACACTGGTCCAACAATGCCTTTTTAAGAGAAAAAACATATTTAAGTCTCACCCCTCTAAAAATGCCTGTTTGAAAGGAAAAAAACAAGAATATAAGTCACACCAGCATATAAGTCACACTGGTCCAAAAATGCCTTTTTAAGAGAAAAACATATGTAAGTCTCACCTGTCTAAAAATGCCTGTTTAAAAGGGGGAAAAAAGTATATAAGTTGCATCGGCGTATAAGTCACACTGGTCCAAAAATGCCCATTTAAAAGAAAAAAAAAACATATTTAAGTCTCACCGGTCTAAAATTGCCTGTTTAAAAGGAAAAAAGTATATAAGTCACACCAGCGTATAAGTCACACTGGTACAAAAACGCCCGTTTAAGAGAAAAAAGTATATAAGTCTGCAAGACATAAGTATATTTCTATATATACACGCTATGTCTATATATGCTATATATATGACTTATACGCTAGTGGCTAGTCGCACTGGTCCAAAAATGCCTTTTAAGAGAAAAACATATTTAAGTCTTACCGGTCCAAAAATGCCTGTTTAAGAGAAAAGAAAAAAAAACATATACATGTCACACCGGTGTATAGGTGGCATTCATCACTTCATGCAACAAGAAGCCACATGAATTTAAAGCCACATTATTTATAAGGCACACACACACTGTTAAGGAGCACAGCTAATAAGCTAATTAATGTCGCTATACAATGCACGAAACAAGGGTAAACTGCTTCTTTCAGCCGTTGAACAGATGATCATATGTGAGCTGAACATACCACGCAATGAAACATTTGAAAACCCGATGTATCATTTACATATTTATAATACAAACACTGCTTTTGTGATCAGAAGCTAAGAGTTGATTAATGCCTTTGAAACCATGAGTGAAATGCTTCTTTCATTCACTTCACATATGATCGTCTGATATCTATATGATGTCAGGGCTCTGGGAGTCAGGTTACAGTGGCCGTGGTGGTGACTCTGGATGCACGCTGGGCCCTTCTCATGGATCTTCCCAGCTACAGTGGCCATCGGGAAGACCTGTTTCCGTATCAGATAACAGACTGAATTTTATTTGTCTCTTTCCCGAGTGGAGTCAGCTGTTTCGGAATTTTCCGCTTCATCATTTAATAATTAACGGTGGATTATCACTGAATTTTTGAGCCAAGCATGGACTTCTTGTGGATTACTTTTCTCTCCAGAATATTTTCCAAAGTGATAGAGTGGTCCAACAAAAATGTACATTCAGTTCAGTTTTACCATTTTAAACTGTGGCATTTATCTGTTACTGTTTACATTATTTCTCTGCTGTGCGCTGCAGCATCACAAAGGGACAGACATTTAGTCAGCTGTTTGAGTCAATCGACAGGACACCTTGCTGTTTCCTGGAGGCATTTATTCATATTTATTTGCCTGAAATGATCAGGAGCGCTAATTGTATCTCAACCTCTGGAGCCCAAAGATTGACAAAGACATGAGGAAAAGCTTAAAGCAGTGATGCCATCACAACTGTTCATATAACAAACGCTTTAAGTGTGACACGACTTGGGTTTAAATGCATGATGAAAATAACTGAGCCCCGTTAGGAAGTTTCCACCTCTCTCCCTTATTGCAAAGAAAAAAAAGGCAGTTTAATGTGTTTCTTATTTCAACTGAAATGAAAATTTGTGGTCATGAATCTAGAAACAGTCATAGGGAGTGAGGCAGGTTACAACCTGGACATGACGCAACTCTGTCGCAGGGCCATATATAGACACTCAAACTCACACACACCTACAATCAATTTAGAGTCACCAACTCTTCTAATCGACATGTCTTTGGAAATGGGAGGAAGCAACAGCACTGGAGGGAACACACACGAATACAGGCAACACATGCAAACTCAGCACAGAAACGACCAGGTGGGAAGTGATCCCAAGACCTTCTTCCTGTGAGGCAACGGTGTAACCACTAAGCCACCACGCCATCATCATTGCCAAACACCTCTGTCCAAAGACTTCAAGGTCTTCCCCTTCTCCCAGTCTCAAAGGCCAAGGACCAAGTTTGAGTCTTTCATCACATATACAGTAGTGTTCAGAAAAATGGTAGTGCTATATGACTAAAAAGATTAATCTAGGTTTTGAGTATATTTCTTATTGTTACATGGGAAACAAGGTACCAGTAGATTCTCACAAATCCAACAAGACCAAGCATTCATGATATGCACACTCTTAAGGCTATGAAATTGGGGTATTAGTAAAAAAAGTAGAAAAGGGGGTGTTCACAATAATAGAAGTGTGGCATTCAGTCAGTGAGTTCGTCAGTTTTGTGGAACAAACAGGTGTGAATCAGGTGTCCCCTATTTAAGGATGAAGCCAGCACCTGTTGAACATGCTTTTCTCTTTGAAAGCCTGAGGAAAATGGGACGTTCAAGACATTGTTCAGAAGAACAGCGTAGTTTGATTAAAATGTTGATTGGAGAGGGGAAAACTTATACGCAGGTGCAAAAAATTATAGGCTGTTCATCTACAATGATCGCCAATGCTTTAAAATGGACAAAAAAAAAAAAAAAAACAGAGACGCGTGGAAGAAAATGGAAAACAACCATCAAAATAGATAGAAGAATAACCAGAATGGCAAAGGCTCACCCATTGATCAGCTCCAGGATGATCAAAGACAGTCTGGAGTTACCTGTAAGTGCTGTGACAGTTAGAAGATGCCTGTGTGAAGCTAAGTTATTTGCAAGAATCCCCCGCGAAGTCCCTCTGTTAAATAAAAGACATGTACAGAAGAGGCTACAATTTGCCAAAGAACACATCAACTGGCCTAAAGAGAAATGGAGGAATATTTTGTGGACTGATGAGAGTAAAATTGTTCTTTTTGGGTCCAAAGGCCGCAGACAGTTTGTGAGACGACCCCCAAACTTTGAATTCAAGCCACAGTTCACAGTGAAGACAGTGAAGCATGTTGTTGCAAGCATCATGATATGGGCATGTTTCTCCTACTATGGTGTTGGGCCTATATATCGCATACCAGGTATCATGGATCAGTTTGGATATGTCAAAATACTTGAAGAGGTCATGTTGCCTTATGCTGAAGAGGACATGCCCTTGAAATGGGTGTTTCAACAAGACAATGACCCCAAGCACACTAGTAAACGAGCAAAATCTTGGTTCCAAATCAACAAAATTAATGCCTCGCAGATGTGAAGAAATCATGAAGAACTGTGGTTATATAACTAAATACTAGTTTAGTGATTCACAGGATTGCTAAAAAAAAGCAGTTTGAACATAATAGTTTTGAGTTTGTAGCCTCAACAGCAGATGCTACTATTATTGTGAACACCCCCTTTTCTACTTTTTTTTTACTAATAGCCCAATTTCATAGCCTTAAGAGTGTGCATATCATGAATGCTTGGTCTTGTTGGATTTGTGAGAATCTACTGAATCTACTGGTACCTTTTTTTGTCCATTTTAAAGCATTGGAGATCATTGTAGACGAACAGCCTATAATTTTTTGCACCTGTGTATAGGTTTTCCCCTCTCCAATCAACATTTTAATCAAACTACACTGTTCTTCTGAACAATGTCTTGAACGTCCCATTTTCCTCAGGCCTTCAAAGAGAAAAGCATGTTCAACAGGTGCTGGCTTCATCCTTAAATAGGGGACACCTGATTCACACCTGTTTGTTCCACGTAACTGACAAACTCACTGACTGAATGCCACACTACTGTTATTGTGAACACCCCTTTTCTACTTTTTTTTTTACTAATAACCCAATTTCATAGCCTCAAGAGTGTGCATATCATGAATGCTTGGTCTTGTTGGATTTGTGAGAATCTACTGGTACCTTGTTTCCCATATAACAATAAGAAATATACTCAAAACCTGGTTTAATCTTTACATAGCATCTTTCACATAGCACTACTATTATTCTGAACACTACTGCACTTTGAATGGAGTCCAGGAAATCATGTAAAACTGTATCTTAGTCTTGATCAAGGACAACCTACAAACATAGAGTCTCAGATTGCTCACTCAACATCTGAAGCACTGCCATCAGGACATCCATTTATTCCGTGAAGATAACAACATCATCCGTTAAGTCAACATCAGTAAAACCTTTCCCAGCCAAGAACAGCACCTAAGCAACTAGGTTCCACAAAACATGTCATCCATTCAAGCATAAAGATAGATTGAGACATAACAAAAGCTTGACAAATTTTATTTTGTCAATTTATTACTCATTAAGAGAAAGTCAGAGGCTTTGACCCTGCTCCGTTATATCATTCATTTTCTATACCTGCTCAATCCAATCAAGGGTCATTGGGTGGGAAGCTGGAGCCTATCCCTGCAGTCATAGGGCGAGAGGCAGGATACACTCTGGACAGACAGGATATCAGTCTATCACAGGGCCACATGTACACAGACAAATTCATTCAAATGCACACCTACAGTAAACTTGAAGTTTCCTATTCATCTAATCGCCATGTCTTTGGAAGTGGAAGGAAGCTGGAGCGCCTGAAGGCAACACACACACAAATACAGGGAGAACATCCAAACTCCATACAGAAAGGCCAAGGTGGGAAGCGATCCCTGTGGGCAAAGAAAGAGCAGTTTGAGTCATGTTCTGGAAGAGTTGTTTCCTACTGACAGCAAATGCTTTTTATTGCCGTACGATGATACGTAAGCTAGTCAGTAGCTGTTTATTGATGTCATACAACCATCCCGCAAGGAATGTTTTATATTTTAAAGGGCTGAGATGATTTACTGGGATGAAGCATTTCTCTGCACTCTTTGTGCTTTTTCTGCCAGAAATAAATGTTATATGGACACGGTGCCTTACGGGCAATATCAAAACAAGTAGCAGTAAATGGACTGCATTTATGTAGCGCTTTTCCATCTGCATCAGACGCACAAAGCACTTTACATATCAATACCTCACATTCACCCCGATGTCAGACTGCTGCCATGCAAAGTGCTCACTACAAACCGCAACACTTAAGCCCAACACTTAACCGCTAGACCATCACCTCCCCAAGGTAGTAACTCCTCTATAGGCCCTGAAGCTCACTGGTGCCTGTTTTTATCCTGAGATTCTGTGAAGTGAAACTCCTCCTGGATGACTCATGTTACTTCTCCAGTCAAGGCTGTTACCCATTTACAGCTGGATGGACTGGGACAATGCCAACGAAGTGTCTTATCCAAGGGCAAAGACAGGTAGTTTGACTGGGAAAGTAACCCATATCTACATGTTGGTAGCTCTAAAGTGTAGCTGAAACATAAAACTATAGCGTGCAGGATTCAGTGTCACCCAGTAGTGAATTGCAGATTGCTTTATGCACTCACAATTCATGATTTTGTTTCCCTTCATGTTTTCACTTCTTCAATGATGGGGATTCATGCTTGCTTGCCTTCTCTTGCAATAAGCAAAATGTATGATTCTCCATTTCACAAAAAATTATGGTTGCCAGACAGCAACCAGTAGATGGTGTACAGGGGAACAGTCACTGATTACTCCCTTTTTTTTGGGTTACCGGCCAATAGGTCACTAACCCTATGTCGTGGCGTGGTAGCCGTCGGAGTTGTCGGTTTATTGTGATAGCTGAAGAACTGTCTGATAACATTTTTTTCTAATTTGTCAAGGGTGTAATTTGGGTTGTTGACATATTTCATGTCAAAAAATTATAGTCATTATTCGTTTGTTTGGAAATGGCGGACATTTTTATGCCAGTATGTGGACCCAATTTTCTCAAAAACTGTCTGATAACTTTTCTTTTAATTTAACAAGGGCACAACATTGGTGGTCATTGACGTTGTTGCCATCCCATAATTATTTACGCAGATTCATTTGTTTGGAAATGGCGGCCATTTTTATGTTGAAAATGAACGATTTGGCTTGGGCTTTAATTGAACCGGTAACCCACAGGGCCCTTGGCACTCCAGTTCTTCTTCTTCTGGCCCCATTGCAAAATGCAGAAGATGGAGTAAGTATGTCCCTTTTGAGTTACTGTATCATAATGACAGTGCAACATGGTGATCTCCATGAGGGGGCCCATTCCCATATCAATAACTACTAAACTGATTGAATACCTTGATTTGTTGTTGCAGGTAATTAACGAGCAGATGATTATGAACACTATATTCCATTAATGTTAAACACACATCCAAATCCTACACACTGTAGCTTTATATTTGATATATAAAAGTTTATTTGACAGCAACTGGAATCACAAGACAAACTAGTAGCAAGGTGGGCGCCATTACTGAGGTATTACTGAGATTTATAGAATTTCATAGTATCTCACTAGGCGTGCTGATAAAACTTGTAACGTCTACAAAAAGCACAACCTGCTTATGCATTAAAACTGTTTAAGGATCTGTGGCCCACTCTTGGGCCGACTGTGCAGGAAATGATTAATCTCTCATTAACTTCTGGATCTGTTCCTAAATGTTTCAAATCTGCAGTGATTAAACCATTACTTAAGAAATCTAATGTTGACCCGAGTGTATTGAAAAACTATAGGCCGATATCAAATCTATCATTTTGTTCTAAAGTTCTGGAAAAAAGGATTTCACGGCAGCTCATGGACTGTCTTACTGAGAACAGCCTTTTTGAGTCACTGCAGTTTGCTTTTAGAAAATATCATTCCACAGAGACGGCTCTCACTAAACTGGTGAATGGGGTTACCTTTCACTGCTATGTTGATGATACTCAGTTATACATGTCGATAACTACTGGCAATCTCATCCAAATAAAATCCTTAGAAGACTGCCTTGCATCAGTGAGAAGCTGGATGTCTAGCAACTTCCTGTTTTTAAACTCTGATAAGACTGAAATGATGGTTGTTGGTCCAGTGAGACATCGGTATCAATTTGACAAGTTAACACTTAGCCTAGGCTCGTGTGTCACATCACACTGACAAAGTGAGGAACCTTGGGGTAATTTTTGATCCTATGTTGTCTTTTGGCTTCCACATTAGAGATATTACAAGGACTGCTTTCTTCCACCTGCAAAATATAGCGAAGATTCACCCCATCCTGTCTGATGGCTGATGCTGAGACCCTGATTCATGCATTTGTCTCTTCTAGACTGGACTACTGCAATGTTCTATTTTCTGGTTTACTGCAGTCCAGCATTAGGGATCTCCAATTGGTTCAAAATGCTGCTGCCAGACCTTTGACACGAAGCAGAAAGTTTGACCACATTACACCCATTTTGGCATCCCTTCACTGGCTTCCTGTCCCAGTGAGATCAGATTTTAAGGTTCTGCTACTAACCTATAAAATTATTCACAGACTGGCACCTCCCTACTTAGCTGACCTAATGAAACCCTACGTACCGGCCCGGGCTTTGCGTTCTCAAGCTGCAGGACTACTTTGTGTCCCGAGGGTGAATAAAATGTCTGCGGGTCACAGAGTTTTCTCTTATCGTGCACCTGTTCTGTGGAATGATCTCCCTGCATCAATAAAACAGTCAGATTCTGTAGAGACTTTCAAGTCCAGACTTAAGACACACTTATATTCCCTTTTGTATGGCTATCATACCGGCATAGTACGTTTCTATGCTTTTACTTTTTAATTCATTTTATTAGGAAACGGAGCGAGCCGCGGCCTCAACTTTATCTAAATTCTGGGTCTTTTAGTGAAGCTTAGGGCTAGTGGCCGGCGATCACCTTAGTATTTCTTCTGTTTTTCTTTTTGCTTAATGCTGACAAATTACACTGTATGTGTTGTCTTTCTGATGCTTGATTCCATTTTTTTTTTCTTTTCTCTCTGTTTGAGGTGTGGCTCCATCCAGAGATGGGTGTGGTATCTGTTCCGGAAACTGTCCTGTGCACAGGCAACATTTCCTGTATGTTCGTTTTGTGAATTGTTTTGGAATTTGTATCTGTAGCATGGCCCAAGCAGAGGGTCACCCCTTTGAGTCTGGTCTGCTTGAGGTTTCTTCCTCAGAGGGAGTTTTTCTTTTTCTTTTCTTACCACTGTTGCTCTGGGGGGGTTGGTAAGGTTAGACCTTACTTGTGTGAAGCAACTTGAGGCAACCTTGTTGTGATTTGGTGCTATATAAATGAAAATAAATTGAAATTGAATTGAAATAGTAACACATTGACCTTGCTTCTTTTACAGCAGAGGCTCTCTCTCATCCAAAGAATATATTGGACATATGTACTACACAACAGTATAAGAAATCCATTTGCTGCAGATTGAACATTTGGATATCTGTGGATGACTGAGAACCTTCATCGACAGGCTCAGCTTTGCTGCATTTTGGATAAAAGCAGTCAAATACATGAAAGCAAGTGTAAATGAAACAGATATTTTAGTTCCAAACTGGTTGCCTGTTGGGTTTCTGTTGAATGGCCGCATTGAACAATCATCTCAGTTCTACTTCTAGGATTATTTCTGCAAACTGAATGATTCCTTTATAACAGCAGATTTCATTGGCACCTCAAGTGATTTATTTCATGTGATTTCCATCATGTTCTTTTCCAACTTCTTCTCTGCATCAATCCAAAATGTCAAGAGTAATTATAATTAAGATCCAAGTCAATCCTGCGGTCAACTTTTAAATATGGGCTGCCTTTTTATTATGTTGTCATAATCATAAAAAAGACAGGTTTATAGTTCCCTCCCCATCCCCTCGACCCCATCCATGCACACATTATGTATTTTGTTTTCCTGGAACAGTCCCCACTGGAAATTGACAGGTGAGAACATGTTTTCTTTGAAAAGAATGAAAATAATTGGGAGCTGCAATTACAAAAGCACATGAAGTACACCTTCATTGGATGGCTTATGATCAAATGAGTCCATGAAATAAGTAAATGTGCCATGTTCTATCAGTGAACCTCCATGTCCTCATAACAAACATTTTTCATGATTTGTGGGCTTGTGTGTTGACGATTCAGCCAGTGTATGGCGACGTCTGAAAAATTTGGTGAATATGCAGGCGTATGTCTAATAAGTTATGGGTAAGTTTTGTATAAATTAAGAACAAGATTAAGCACGCTGGTATACGTCGTAATATAGCAAGGTTGTCGAAACATTTTATGCAGGCACTAAATTCTTGACATATGCCAGCGTATGGCTCGTACATCCCGCGTATGTGGGCCATAAGCTGTAGGTAAACTATGTGATCATTTACACATGTTCACACACATTATTTATGTTACCCATAAGTCGGAATACGTCAAGATAATGTCTAGCGCCCCCAAAACTTATTTCTAACCTATGAGTAGCATTATTTTAACCTATGTGTAATTTATATCAAATTTATCTTCAAGCCTATTGACGCATGTAGACATATGTAGACATATTTGATGTGTTTAGGACATCCAGAGAAATTACTGATCATGTTAGTTACTCACAGCTACCCTACAGTGGTGTATTGGCAGCATTTCAGGGAATTGGTATGTAAAAATAGGGTTCATAGGAGGAACCTGTCAGTACTTCTCAAGACTCCATGGTGAGCAGATGGTCATATCATCCGAGAGTACCTACTAGGTATCCTCCAACATCAGCATGACCTCATCAATTTGATGTTGTATAAGTTGCGTGCCAACAGAAGAAGAGCTGAATGCATAAATTAGACATTCATCATTGGGCATAAGTTGTGAAAGCTGGCAACATGCTAAGCATTCTTTGGTATAAGTTATCAAAACATTTTATGTAAGTTACTAATATATTATGTATACATCAAACTCCTTATGAATCCACTAATGTATACACCCAATTCAGCATATGCCAACGTTTTAGAGAAATTTTGACAGGTCGGCATAAACTGGCTACATTCCGTTACAAGTTTCCTTCACAAAACTATGTTCAAGGTCTGCATGATTCTGCAGCGCCTCTTGTTTTCCTCCCTTCTGGACTCTAATACCATCATTCCCATATTTCAGGCCAGCAAGTTTTTAGCGTGTGTTCTACACTTGCCAGGGGAATGTCAAAAGACAGCATCTTCAAGTGCAACCACTGTGGTCTGGACTGTCACTCCCACGTCTGTTTTTGCTGTCACAACAGATGCTGCATAGCCAACATAGACCAGCAGCATTCCAAGCACAGATTCATGGTCTGTCAAGACCAAACGCAGACATTACAACAAAAACTGTGTCCAACATCATAAACACTGCGTGCACAATTATTAGACAAGTGAGCATTCTGACCTTATCATCATTCCTATGCATGTTTTGCAGGTCCAACCAATATAAACCTGAATTCATATTGGATTTAAACATTATCAGGTTATATAGTGTATCTGGAACGTATTCACAGCACTTCACTTTTTCCACATTTTGTTATGTTACAGCCTCATTCCAAAATGGAGTAAATAAATTTTGTCCCCTTAAAATTCTACTCACAACACCCCATAATAACAACAGGACTTTTTCTTTTAATTATTGCAAATTTATTAAAAATGAAACACTAAGAAATCACATGTACGTAAGTATTCACAGCCTTTGCTCAATACTTTGTTGATGCACTTTTGGCACCAACTGCAGCCTCAAGTCTTCTTGACTATGATGCCACAAGCTTGGTGCACCTAGCTTTTCTCTTTGCAGCATCTCTCAAGCTCCATCAGGTTGGATGGGGAGCATCAGTGCACAGCCATTTTCAGATCTCTCCAGAGATGTTCAGTCAGATTCAGGTCTGGGCTCTGGTTGGGCCACTCAAGGACATTCACAGAGTTGTCCTGAAGCCACTCCTTTGATACCATATCTTGGCTGTGTACTTAGCATCATTGTCCTGCTGAAAGATGAACCGTCGCCCCAGTCTGAGGTCAAGAACACTCTGGAGCAGGTATACTGAGGCATTCATCTTTCCCTCAATCCTGACTAGTCTCCCAGTTCCTACCACTGAAAATCATTCCCACAGCATGATGCTGCCACCACCATGATTCATTGTAGGGACGGTGTCTGGTTTCCCCCAAATATGACGCCCGCCATTCATGCCAAAGAGTTCAATCATTGTCTCATCAGACCAGAGAATTTTGTTTGTCATGGTCTGAGAGTC
Source organism: Thalassophryne amazonica (assembly GCF_902500255.1). Lineage (NCBI taxonomy): Eukaryota > Metazoa > Chordata > Actinopteri > Batrachoidiformes > Batrachoididae > Thalassophryne > Thalassophryne amazonica. The sequence goes on from NC_047107.1 coordinate 105,573,007, forward strand.
CTTCAGGTGCCTTTTGGAAAACTCCAGGTGGGCTGCCATGTGCCTTTTACTAAGGAGTGGCTTCTGTCTGGCCACTCTACCATACAGGCCTGATTGGTGGATTGCTGCAGAGATGGCTGCTGTCCTCCTGGAATGTTCACATCTCTCCACAGAGGAATACTGGAGCTCTGACAGAGTAACCGTTAGGTTCTTGGTCACCTCCATGACTAAGACCCTTCTCTCGCACTCAGTTTATACCGGCGGCCAGCTCTAGGAAGGGTCCTGGTGGATCTGACCTCCTTCCATTTACAGATGATGGAGGCCATTGTGCTTATTGGGACCTTCAAAACAGCAGAAATGTTTCTGTACACTTCTCCAGATTTGTGCCTTGAGACAAGCCTGCCTCGAAGGTCTACAGACAATTCCTTTGACTTCATGCTTGGTTTGTGCTCTGACATTCACTGTCAACTGTGGGACCTTATATGTAGACATGTGTGTGCCTTTCCAAATCATGTCCAATCAACTGGATTTACCCCAGGTGGACTCCAATTAAGGTGTAGAAACATCTCAAGGATCATCAGTGGAAACAGGATGCACCTGAGCTCAATTTTGAGCTTCATCGCAAAGGCTATGAATGTACATGTGATTTCTTAGTTAGTTTTTTTTATTTTGAATAAATTTGCAAAAATCTAAAAAAAAAAAAACTTTTTCACACTGTCATTATGGGGTATTGTCTGTAGAATCTTGTGGAAAAAAATTAATTTCATTAATTTTGTAATAAGGTTGCAATGTAACAAAATGTGTAAAAAGTGATGCGCTGTGAATACTTTCCAGATGCACCGTATATTCGTCTAATGTGTGAGGATTTGGCCTTAAATGATTAACACCCTATATCAAGGTGTACATAAGTATTAGGCAGCTTCTTTATCTCAGGCAAAAAGAGATTTACCAGACACTGAAAAGTCAAAAATGATAAAATACCTTTCCGAAGCATGCAACATTCTTGATGAGGCGTGATCATTGAACAATCAATGGTTTTGCCACAAATAGTTAACAGTTTGTCATGTTAAGGAAGGCTGAAATGCGGCCACCTCCGAACAAGACTTACAAGTTGAAAACATTAGGATTTGGCCAAGAAATATCTTAAAATAGAATTTTCAAACATTTTGTGGATAGATGGATTGAGAATGGGGCAACACGGTGGCTTAGTGGTTAGCACTGTTGCCTCACAGCGAGAAGGTTGTGGGTTCAATTCCCGTGGCCTTTCTGTGTGGGGTTTGCATGTTCTCCCCATGTTTGCGTGGGTTTCCTCTGGGTGCTCCGGTTTCCTCCCATGTCCAAAGACATGCGGGTTAGGTTGATTGGAATCTTTGAAATTGTCCGTAGGTGTGTGTGTGTGTCTGTGTTTGTTTGTCTATTTGTGGCCCTGCGACAGACTGGCGTCCTATCCTGGGTGTAACCCGCCTCGTGCTTTATGACTGCTGGGATAGGCTCCAGCCCCCCGCGACCCTTGATTGGACTAAGCGGTAGAAGATGAATGAATGAATGAATGAATGGATTGAGAATGACTTTTGATGGATCAGATAGATGGGCCCACAGCTGGATCACTAATGGAGACACAGTATCACTTGAAGTCAGACATCAGTAAGGTGGACTACGGGTGTATGGACTACTATTATTTAGAATGAGCGAGCTGGACCTTTTCATGTTGAAGATGGAATGAATCTCAACCCCCAGTTTTTAGAAGTTCTTGAAGCAGTGATACAGCAAAAAGTCTACATCATTCAAGAATACGTGGAAAGGCCCCGAAAATGAGAGAATAAAGACACAGCCCCCTTCCTCACCCGACTTACAGTATACTCTACTGAGAACTTGTGGGCTGTTCTTAAAGGTGAGATTTACAGTAAGGGAAAACCTCTTTGAACAGCACTTGGGAGGGCTGTGGTTGCTGTCGCATCATCAACACATCAAGAAACTGACATGGATGGACGAGTCATATTTGTCATGGAATATTTCTGAAATGTGAAATGTGTTTGTTCACTTTGAGCTGTTTATTTGTTATACCTATTCTAATAAAGGAAAACAAACAAGTGAGATGGGAAAATGTGTTTTTCATTTAGTTGCATAATAATTCTGCAAAGTAATAGTTTCCTGTCTATTGTGAACATTCAGTGGCTAAAATAAATACTGAACACATCACCATTTTTTAAATCAGTAAATATATTTCTAAAGGCACTACTGACCTGAAATTTTCACTAGATGTCAAGTAATCCACACATACAAACAAACCAAAACAAATAAGTACAGAAATTAATCTATGTGTAATAAAATGGAATGACAGAGAAAAAGCATTGAACAAGATGCTTCCTGTGTGGAGAAACTAGTCCCGTGCATTGCTCAGGTGTGATGTTGGCCCATCCTTCGGCACAATCAGTCATCAAATCTTGAAGGTTCAGTGGACTTCTTCCATGAACTCTGACCTTTACTTCTTTCCACAGATTTTCTGCTGGATTCAAGTCAGCTGATTGGCTGGGCCATTATAGCAGCTTAATTTTCATTCTTTGAAACCATTTGAGAGTTTCCTTGGCAGTGTTCTTGGGATCAAATGTCCACCCTCATTTCATCTACATCACCCTGGCAGATGGAAGCAGATTTGTATCAAGAATGTCTCAGCCTCACCCATGATGTTTCCACCTCCAAAACGTCACTGTTGATATGGTGTTTTTGGGGTGATGTGCAGTCCCATTTGATCTCCAAACATGGTGTGTATTATGTCATTCAAAGAGTTCAATTTTGGTCTCATCTGGCCAGACTATATTCTCCCAGTATTTCACAGTCTTGTCTAAATATTTACTTTAAACAAGATTCAACCTGCTTTTTCTTCAGCAATGGAGTCTTTCTTGTGTGGTTGTTGAGTGCATTACTTATTGTTTTCTTTGAAAAAAAAAAAAAACTGTATCTGCTAATTCCAGGTCTTTTTGAAGCGTTCCACAAGTTAGTCCAAAGCTCTTGGACAACTCTTTCAAAAATTCTATTCAGTCCTCACCTTGTCATGGCCAGTTTATGGCGAAATGCTGTGCTTTCTACTTCAGGATTCTGGCCCCAACAGTGCTCACTGGAACATTCAGAAGTTTAGAAACTCTTCTATAAGCGCGCCCCGTCACACTTAGCACGAATGAAGTACAAATCAGCCTGAATGGGATAAACACCCAAGATTCGAGCTGCATTCATGTGGGACAGGCATTCGTACAGCCACGCATGAATGCCGTACAAATACCCAGAATGTGTTTCGAAGCCACCTTGAATGAGTCGCGCACATTATGAGTGGAGCTGCTCCCGAATCCAAATCGACTACCCAGAGTGCTGGTCAAATGCTGACACAATACAGCACGTAACATGAAAAAATAAAAACAAACAAAAATAAAAATGACCAAGAATAAAAAGAACGCAGCACAAAACCCCACAATGCTGGCAGAATGCAGCAGGAATATGCAGAACGCACCTCCAATGCCATACGTGACACCCGAAGACTTGGTGGAAGGCAAACAAGTGGAGGGGTGTGGCAAAGTGAGTGCTGCAGTCAGCCTTTCTGAAGACCTGCCGTGTCCCACTGCTGGATGTCGAATTACATCCAACCCATGAACTGATTACGTGTCAGTTCATGGGTTGGATGCTCCCCCACCCACCGTTGGATGCGCTCACTCTCTCTCCCTCTGGAAATCAGCTGTTTAGTGGAGAGGCATGGCAGAGGGAGAGCTGTGGTCTGCTCTTCTGAACACCTGCTGTGTCACAATGCTGGATGTCGAATGACATCCAACCCATGGACCAATTACATGTGAACCAGGGTCTTCTGACTATCGCATCACTGTAGTGCATGTGTGATCGGATTATTACGGACATCTAATCACCGACGTGCACAACCACAGCCATTATTACTGGTAATAGCCACCAGTCACTGTGCAATACAGTGAACCCATTGACAGTGGACCATGTGTGACACAGAGCAATCCATATACTGGATAAAATATGAGACATAAGGCAGGTCCTGACATTAACACATCAGCAACCGCACGCCCTCTTTCTCTCTCTTACCACCAGAGAATCAGCTGTTTGGTGTGGCTCACGCACATGCAGGAAGGCAATCAGCTGAGCAAACATGTGTTTCAGCCTCACGCATGAACAGCGGTTTGGTCAGATGAGGGAGGCTCACGCAGGACCCGAAAAGCGATCAGGTTATCGGAGCTCACATGCGCAGTGGTTCGAGCGGATGACACAGCCCTACCCTTTCCTCTCTCCAGGATATGAGGTCCATAAGCGGACCAAACAATGGTTCACGCATGTGACCTGGCAATCAGTCAATTCTTTGGATTGTGTGGAGATTGCAATCGCGTGTTATGTGCCATGATATGCAGCGAGGCCTTGCGATATATGGTAATTATATTTTGTGTGAAATTTAGAGTGCATTTATTAAATTCCATGCATCTTAAACATAGCAGACACGAATTATCTGGAATTTTGTTTTAGCAAGTTTTCACAGTCTCTGCCAGTAGTGTTCATGGCAGTATTCGCCCTAATGCTGGGCAGACACTGTATGATATTTTCAATCATTGTACTCGGCTCAAACTGTACGACGAAAAAGCATGAAGTAAAAGTTCAGAGCGCACGATTTATGTTCTCACTATACAGCCCGATGCTCTGATGCGATCTAACTGCTCACATTGTATGTTCAAAAACCACACGTCGGTCTCGTGTTTCCAGAAGCAAAAGGTAAACAGAAGCTTTTTTTTTCAAACTTTATTTACATTTCTTATTTTGACAAAAACTCTCGATGGGAGACATCAAACATTTAACAAAAAACAAACAAACAAACAGTACAAGACTTTACATGAGTTGAAGAAAGGGGGAAAAAGAAACAGAAGCTGCTCTCCCAAAGAGATGATCACTATTTATGCTCTCTCCAATTCCACATCGGTGTTTGCACAGACACAGTGCGAGAGGTTGGATGCTTGTAGCACTTCAGCAGCAGGATACCCTCACAACGGCCGACCAAAATACCATTGCCAACCAGGAGGTGGTCGTGAGATGTTAAACGCAGCTCATTACTACATGTATACTACACGATGCAGGACGCGCGAGTAAGCTGAAATTCTTGCACGAGTGAAAAATCGGTTGAAAAAGGGCCAAAACTCACACAGTGTAAGCCCAGCTTAAGTACTGAGCGTCTGGGCACCAGCAGATCATAGCAGTGTTCTATTTATTTTGACACTGGTTATATCAGACAGTTATCTAATTACAATTTGGCTTTTTTTTTTTGAAAATGCCTTTTTTTTTTTTACAAATAAAAATTACAAATTTTACAAAAGCACATTTATCTGTAAACACCAACACACTACACACCTCACATTAACATGTTAGTTTACATAGAATGAATGAGTCAACAAATCAGTGTTAGCGGAGGCACATCCATCCATCCATTTTCTTCCACTTTATCCGGAGTCGGGTCGCGGGGGCAGCAGCTCAGCAAAGCCGCTCAGACCTCACGATCCACACACACCTCCCCCAGCTCCTCCCAAGCCAGCCGAGACACATAGTCCCTCCAGCGTGTCCTGGGTCTTCCCCGGGGCCTCCTCCCAATGGGACCTTCCCAGAATACCTCTCCAGCGCGGCGTCCAGGGGGTATCCGGAAAAGATGCCTGAGCCACCTCAGCTGGCTCCTTTCAACATGGAGGATCAGTGGCTCGACTCTGAGCTCCTTCCGAGTGACCGAGCTCCTCACCCTATCTCTAATGGAGTAGCCAGCCACTCTGCGGAGGAAACTCATCTTGGCCGCTTGTACTCGCGATCTCATTCTTTCTGTCATGAGCCAAATCTCATGATCATAGTTGAGGGTCAGAACATAGATCGATCGGTAAATCGAGAGCTTTGCCCCTCTACTCAGCTCTCTCTTCACCATGACGGTCCGATACAGCGACCGCATCACTGCAGACACTGCACCAATCCGGCTGTCGATCTCACGCTCCATCCGTCCCTCGCTTGTGAACAAGACCCCGAGATACTTAAACTCCTCCACTTGAGACAAGGACACTCCCCCGACCTGAAGAGGGCAAGGCACAAACAAACAAAGCCAACAGAACCACATAGTCCGCAAACAGCAGAGATGAGATTCTGTGGTTCCCAAACCGGACCCCCTCTACACCCTGGCTGCGCCTAGAAATTCTGTCCATAAAGGTAATGAACAGAACCGGTGACAAAGGGCAGCCCTGGCGGAGGGCAACGTGCACTGTAAAGAGGTTTGACTTACTACCAGCAATGCGAACCAAGCTCCTGCTGCGGTCGTACAGGGACCAGATAGCCCTTAGCAAAGGACCCTGGACCCCATACTCCTGGAGCACCCCACAGGGTGCCCCGAAGGACACTGTTGAACGCCTTCTCCAGATCCACAAAGCACATGTGGACTGGTTGGGCGAACTCCCATGAACCCTCGAGCACTCGATGGAGGGTGTAGAGCTGGTCCAGTGTGCCGCAATCAGGACAAAAACCACACTGCTCCTCCTGAATCCGAGGTTTGACTATCGGTCGAATTCTCCTCTCCGGTACTCTGGAATAGACCTTACCGGGGAGGCTGAGGAGTGTGATGCCCCTATAGTTGGAACACACCCTCTGTCCCCCCTTCTTAAACAGAGGGACCACCATCCCGGTCTGCCAATCCAGAGGCACTGTCCCCGACCGCCACACAATGTTGCAGATGCGTGTCAACCAAGACAGTCCCACAACATCCAGAGACTTAAGGTACTCAGGATGGACTTCATCCACCCCAGGAACCCCACCACCAATGAGCTTTCTGACCACCTTGGTGACTTCGGCCTGTGTGATGGATGAGTCCGCCTCTGAGTCCCCAGTCTCTGCCTCCTCTTCAGAAGACTTGACGATGGGATTGAGGAGATCCATGAAGTATTCCTTCCACTGCCCGACAACATCCCCAGTCAAGTTCAACAGCTCCCCACCCACACTGTGGAGAGCTGCTTCCACCTCCTGAGGCATCAGACGGTTTACCAGAATTTCTTCGAGGCCGACCGATAGTCCTCCTCCATGCCCTCCCCGAACTCCCCCCAGACCCGAGTTTTTGTCTCTGCGACCGCACGAGCTGCAGCACGCTTGGCCTGTCGGTACCTGTCAGCTGCCTCTGGTGTCCTACTTACCAACAAAGACAAGTAGGACTCCTTCTTCAGCTTGATGGCATCCCTTACTTCCAGCGTCCACCACCGGGTTCGGGGATTGCTGCCACGACAGGCACAAGAGACCTTGCGACCACAACTACGAGCGGCCGCTTCGACAATGGAGGTGGAGAACATGGTCCACTCGGACTCCATGTCTCTAACCTGTCTGTGTTTGTTACAAAACTTCAGAATTAGTGCATTATTCAACATTAAAAGATACATGTTATATTTTAACTTTGTACAAATGACAGAATTGACATTAATTGAGTTATTTTATCAGTATTAATTTTATTTATAAACCAAACCATAAGTTAGCACTGCTCTATTTTCCAAGACCTCTGCCTCACGGCAATGCTGTTATTGAGTAGAGAGTTGAGTTTCACTGCTCCTCTCAACTGCTTCGCTGCTGGAAGCCATGTAATAAACAGAAGCTTCCAGCAGGGGGTAGGGCGCACAAAGACAGAAGTGCTGACTCATTGTTTGGATCTGTAGTCACCTTTGATGCTACCAGAAGCGATTGTGGTGTTAAAACTCAAATCAGCTTGTTAGTAGTTGCAAGAGGCAATACTGGAAGTTATCGGTTATCTGTAGCTTCCAATAGATTTTTGGATGGTTTATCAGTTTAGCTTTCTAAAACATAACTTTTCAGTTAGCTGATTATCTGTTATTGAAGCTAACCAATATATATATATATATATATAAAACTCAATTTGTGGACAGCTATGGTTTGATTTCTTTGCATATGCAGATTTTTTCTGTTGTTAAACATTCAGGTTTGAGGTTACTTTGCAGAGACCCAGCATTTATGCACTCGAAACAGTCCCACAAGTCCAACAGCACCAGTTTCTGTGTAAAAGGGGTACAACCAAAGATACTGCTTTTGAAATGACACAATGAAATCAGCTCAAGCCTTGGAGCATGTTCTGGTGCCACATATATATCGCTGTATCCACCACACTACTGCCCTGGGTCTGGGTTAGAAAATAACTGGTCCATCCCAACCTCTGGAAAGTAACCATCTATCTACTGTACCCAGGTGATGTGGACATCTCCTGGGCCTTCATCAGTAGCTGAGATTCTCAGTGCTGAAGCACTTCCAACCTGCATCATGCACAGAAATTTGCACATGACCATAATGTCGTAACCGACATTTCCTCATGAGTTAGGTCGCACACCTCGTCCAAATCGCCCAAAGTTAGAGGGTTCAGCTTTTGTTGTGGAATGTCACATAATAACCATTGTTATTATGACCATAAGCTTCAACACATCCCACCTTTGCTGTAATTTAATGATGATCATGTAACCCAACAATGCACTGTGATTTGATGAGATGGATGAGAGATCAGGTTTGAAGAATATAAAGGAACAAGAGGTTACAAAAGAGCAAAAACTCAATACTGGGAAAAAAGATGATTCTTTGATTCCTCAGACACATTTAATGAAAAGACAATATCAACTCTGTTAGATTTTTAGACAGACAATTTAGCAAATTATGGTTAATAATGGTGATGGCAGACAGACAGTCTACTATCTGTTTGCTTAATGGCCTATAATTTTAAAATTTTAAAAGCTATAATTTAGATGTTTGAGGCAAATTTAAACAAACCTGAATCCATCAATAAACTGAGTTACTTTCATAAATTATACTTTGTATTAAACAAGTAATCTGACAACAGCATTTTCTTGTATGCTTCTATTAAAAACAAAGAGGGAAAAAAGCCTCTATCCTACTAAACCAGATGGGACTTTAGACCATAAAGATAACATAACCAAATGAAGTGTTTACTGCATGTGTCAGGAAATGAAAATGGTCACCGAGCAGCCATGATGTGATTGATTTCTTCAGCTAGAGTTAGTTCTAATAAAATGAGTGCATAACTCATTTATAATACAGGGAAAATATCACTGCACAGATCCTTTAATAGAAAGGGAAAAACAGTTTTAAATCAAGGGAAAATATCACAGCACTACTCTTACAACTGAGATAAAATAGCACTGCACAACTCCTTTAAAAAAGGAAAAATACCCTGCACAACTTTAAAACAAAGGGAAACAACATTGCACAACTCCTATAAAACAAAAGGAAAATATCACTGCACATCTCTATTAAAACACAGGGAAAATCATCACTGCACAAGTCTTTTAAAACTGAAGCACCATGCTTGAAGAGTGCAAACCTCAGCCAAATTGCATGTGTGAAGTATTTAATTAATGCACTTGAATCAAAGTTTTTGTTGTGGTGTTGTTAGGTTTTTTTTTTTTTCGGTTTCTGGATTCTTTCTCAGATAGTTCTTATAGAACATTGGTTATCTCTGCTATGCACAATTTGTCATTGCTTTTTGGCACTTGGTTTCTCACTGATAACTGGAAGACAAACCAGCATATAAATGGAACCTCCACCCAATTTTGATGGTGTAAGTAAAACCATAACAGACAAATGAGAGTCATCGAGACACATTTGATTGAGATATAATGCAAAATGTGCACCAAATGGGCTTTTCAATATTAAATTCAAATGTCCACAAAATCCACAATCCAGATCAAATGCGGATCAAATGTTTTCAGCCAAAGTTAGTGCCAGTCTGCATCTCACATTGAAAAATGAGAGTGATTAGGGCATGCTTGATTTGGATATAAGGTAAAATATACATTAAATGGAGTTTGCAATGTTAAATTTAAATGAACACAAAATCTATAATCTGGATCAGATCACGATCAAACTTTTCAGTCAATAAAGGACACCATCCTATATAACAGTCCTTACTTTGACCATGAAAACTGAATCAGTTCTTGCCTATCAGAATATGAATCTTCATTAAAAAAATCATAATATTATTAACAACAGACAATATCATAGCACAACTCCTTTAAAAGAACAGGAAACATCACTGCACAACTCCAGTAAAACAACAGGAAATATCACTGTGCAATGGCATTAAAGCAAAGGAAAACATCATTGCACAACCCCTTTAAAACAGAAAATATCACTGCACAACTCCATCACTGTGCAACTCTATTAAAACAACAGAAAACATCATTGTGCAACTCCATTAAAGCAACAGAAAACATAATTGTGCAACTCCATTAAAGCAACAGAAAACATCATTGTGCAACTCCTTTAAAACAACAGAAAACATCATTGCACAACCCCTTTAAAACAACAGAAAACATCATTGCACAACCCCTTTAAAACAGAAAATATTACTGCACAACTCCATCACTGCGCAACTCCATTAAAACAACAGAAAACATCACTGTAGAACTCCATTAAAGCAACAGAAAACATCATTGTGCAACTCCTTTAAAACAACAGACAATATCATTGCGCAACTCCTTTAAAACAACAGGAAACATCACTGCACAACTCCTTTAAAAAAACAGGAAATATTACTGCACAACTCCTGTAAAACAACAGAAAATATCACTGCGCAACGGCATTAAAGCAACAGAAAACATCACTGCACAACTCCTTTAAAACAGAAAATATCACAGCGCAACTCCATTAAAGCAAAAGGAAATATCACTGCACAACTCCATTAAAACAGAAAGCATCACTGCACAACTCTTAAAACAACAGAAAACATCATTGCGCAACCCTTTGAAAACAACAGACAATATCATTGCACAACTCCTTTAAAACAACAGACAATATCATTGCACAACTCCTTTAAAACAACAGACAATATCATTGCACAACTCCTTTAAAACAACAGGAAACATCACTGCACAACTCCTTTAAAACAACAGGAAATATTACTGCACAACTCCTGTAAAACAACAGAAAATATCACTGTGCAACGGCATTAAAGCAACAGAAAACATCACTGCACAACTCCTTTAAAACCACAGGAAACATTACTGCACAACTCCATTAAAACAACAGGAACATCACTGCAAAACCCTTTTAAAACAAGAGACAATATCACTGCACAACTCCCTTAAAACAACAGGAAACAAAACTGCACAGCTCCATTTAAACAACAGAAAACATCACTGCACAACTCTATTAAAACAACAGGAAACCTCACTGCACAACTCCATTAAAACAACAGGAAACATCACTGCACAGCTCCTTTAAAACCACAGGAAACCTCACTGCACAACTCCATTAAAACAACAGGAAACATCACTGCACAGCTCCTTTAAAACCACAGGAAACATCACTGCACAGCTCCATTTAAACAACAGAAAACATCATTGCACAACTCTATTAAAACAACAGAAAACATCACTGCACAACTCCATTAAAACAACAGGAAACATCACTGCACAGCTCCTTTAAAACCACAGGAAACCTCACTGCACAACTCCATTAAAACAACAGGAAACATCACTGCACAGCTCCTTTAAAACCACAGGAAACATCACTGCACAGCTCCATTTAAACAACAGAAAACATCACTGCACAACTCTATTAAAAGAACAGGAAACATCACTGCACAAGTCTATTAAAACAACAGGAAACATCACTGCACAAGTCTATTAAAACAACAGGAAACATCACTGCACAGCTCCATTTAAACAACAGAAAACATCACTGCACAACTCTATTAAAAGAACAGGAAACATCACTGCACAACTCTATTAAAACAACAGGAAACATCACTGCACAAGTCTATTAAAACAACAGGAAACATCACTGCACAACTCCCTTAAAACAACAGGAAACATCACTGCACAACTCCCTTAAAACAACAGGAAACATCACTGCACAACTCTTAAAACAACAGAAGCATCACTGCACAACTCCTTTATAGTAAAGGAAAATACCACTGCACAACTCCATTTAAACAACAGAACACATCAATGCACAACTCTATTAAAACAACAGAAAACATCACTGCACAACTCCTTTATAATAAAGGAAAATACCACTGCACAACTCCATTTAAACAACAGAAAACATCACTGCACAACTCCATTTAAACAACAGAAAACATCACTGCACAACTCCATTTAAACAACAGAAATCATCACTGCACAACTCCATTTAAACAACAGAAATCATCACTGCACAACTCCATTTAAACAACAGAAATCATCACTGCACAACTCCATTAAAACAACAGACAATATCATTGCACAACTCCTTTAAAACAGGAAACATCACTGCACAACTCCTTTAAAACAACAGGAAACATCACTGCACAACTCCTTTAAAACAACAGGAAATATTACTGCACTACTCCTGTAAAACAACAGAAAATATCACTGCGCAACGGCATTAAAGCAACAGAAAACATCACTGTGCAACGGCATTAAAGCAACAGAAAACATCACTGCATAACGCCATCACTGCACAACTCCATTAAAACAGAAAGCATGACTGCACAACTCCTTTAAAACCACAGGAAACACTACTGCACAACTCCATTAAAACAACAGGAACATCACTGCAAAACCCTTTTAAAACAAGAGACAATAACACTGCACAACTCCCTTAAAACAACAGGAAACATCACTGCACAGCTCCATTTAAACAACAGAAAACATCACTGCACAACTCTATTAAAACAACAGGAAACCTCACTGCACAACTCCATTAAAACCACAGGAAACATCACTGCACAGCTCCTTTAAAACCACAGGAAACATCACTGCACAACTCCATTAAAACAACAGGAAACCTCACTGCACAACTCTATTAAAACAACAGGAAACCTCACTGCACAGCTCCTTTAAAACCACAGGAAACATCACTGCACAACTCCATTAAAACAACAGAAAACATCACTGCACAACTCTATTAAAACAACAGAAAACATCACTGCACAACTCCATTAAAACAACAGGAAACATCACTGCACAGCTCCATTTAAACAACAGAAAACATCACTGCACAACTCTATTAAAACAACAGGAAACATCACTGCACAAGTCTATTAAAACAACAGGAAACATTACTGCACAACTCTATTAAAACAACAGAAAACATCACTGCACAACTTTATTAAAACAACAGGAAACATCACTGCACAACTCCCTTAAAACAGGAAACATCACTGCACAACTCCCTTAAAACAACAGGAAACATCACTGCACAACTCTTAAAACAACAGAAGCATCACTGCACAACTCCCTTAAAACAGGAAACATCACTGCACAACTCTTAAAACAACAGAAGCATCACTGCACAACTCCCTTAAAACAGGAAACATCACTGCACAACTTTATTAAAACAACAGGAAACATCACTGCACAACTTTATTAAAACAACAGGAAACATCACTGCACAACTCCCTTAAAACAACAGGAAACATCACTGCACAACTCCTTTATAGTAAACGGCGTCATTCATTCGGTCTTCGGAGTGAGATTGCATCAGAATTTTGGCTCTCTGTTGGGACTGTTTACACAGAGACTGCTACCTGCTGCTTTGGACTTGAATTAACAGTCTTTTTCAAGACTTTTTTACTTTTTTACCTTTTTACTTTTTTTTTTTACTTTTTTACTGTGCTCCAACGCCTAAGGAAGACCTCTAACGGTCGAAACATCGCGACGGAGCACTTTTATCAGCTAACTTTCATCAGTGTTGGCAAGCTAACTAGCTTGCTAACGCTTTTGTTTTTATTTTTTTTATTTTTTATTTATTTATTTATTTATTTATTTTTTTTTTTAGCACTGTTGTCGTGCGTTATCTGTGCTGCTCCACAGCGTGTTTAGTCGATTTTTATTTTATTTTAGCACCGTTGTCGTGCGTTCGCTGTTGTCGTGCGTTGCCTGTGCTGCTTCATGGCCTGTTTGGTGCCTTGATTGGGGAACTCCTTCTGCTGAATCACCTCTAAATTATTTACACATTATTCACTTTGTGTGTTTTTAGGAATCCGCTAGGTTGCGTAGCTACTAGCTCTTAGCCGATTTAGCATGGCGGCTTCTCCTGTCTCTCCCGTACTTTTCTGCTCTGGGTGTGAAATGTTTAGTTATTCCTCGGCCTCCTTTAGCAGTAACGGTACTTGTAATAAGTGCAGCTTATTCGTAGCTTTGGAGGCCAGGCTGGGCGAATTGGAGACTCGGCTCCGCACCGTGGAAAATTCTACAGCTAGCCAGGCCCCTGTAGTCGGTGCGGACCAAGGTAGCTTAGCCGCCGTTAGTTCCCCCCTGGCAGATCCCGGGCAGTCGGGAAAGCAGGCTGACTGGGTGACTGTGAGGAGGAAGCGTAGCCCTAAACAGAAGCCCCGTGTACACCGTCAACCCGTTCACATCTCTAACCGTTTTTCCCCACTCGACGATACACTCGCCGAGGATCAAACTCTGGTTATTGGCGACTCTGTTTTGAGAAATGTGAAGTTAGCGACACCAGCAACCATTGTCAATTGTCTTCCGGGGGCCAGAGCAGGCGACATCGAAGGACATTTGAAATTGCTGGCTAAGGCTAAGCGTAAATTTGGTAAGATTGTAATTCACGTCGGCAGTAATGACACTCGGTTACGCCAATCGGAGGTCACTAAAATTAACATTAAATCGGTGTGTAACTTTGCAAAAACAATGTCGGACTCTGTTGTTTTCTTTGGGCCCCTCCCCAATCGGACAGGGAGTGACATGTTTAGCCGCATGTTCTCCTTGAATTGCTGGCTGTCTGAGTGGTGTCCAAAAAATGAGGTGGGCTTCATTGATAATTGGCAAAGCTTCTGGGGAAAACCTGGTCTTGTTAGGAGAGACGGCATCCATCCCACTTTGGATGGAGCAGCTCTCATTTCTAGAAATCTGGCCAATTTTCTTGGATCCTCCAAACTGTGACTGTCCAGCGTTGGGACCAGGAGGCAGAGCTGTGGTCTTATACACCTCTCTGCAGCTTCTCTCCCTCTGCCATCCCCTCATTACCCCATCCCCGTAGAGACGGTGCCTGCTCCCAGACCACCAATAACCAGCAAAAATCTATTTAAGCATAAAAATTCAAAAAGAAAAAATAATATAGCACCTTCAATTGCACCACAGACTAAAACAGTTAAATGTGGTCTATTAAACATTAGGTCTCTCTCTTCTAAGTCCCTGTTGGTAAATGATATAATAATTGATCAACGTATTGATTTATTCTGCCTAACAGAAACCTGGTTACAGCAGGATGAATATGTTAGTTTAAATGAGTCAACACCCCCGAGTCACACTAACTGTCAGAATGCTCGTAGCACGGGCCGGGGTGGAGGATTAGCAGCAATCTTCCATTCCAGCTTATTAATTAATCAAAAACCTAGACAGAGCTTTAATTCATTTGAAAGCTTGTCTCTTAGTCTTGTCCATCCAAATTGGAAGTCCCAAAAACCAGTTTTATTTGTTATTATCTATCGTCCACCTGGTCGTTACTGTGAGTTTCTCTGTGAATTTTCAGACCTTTTGTCTGACTTAGTGCTTAGCTCAGATAAGATAGTTATAGTGGGCGATTTTAACATCCACACAGATGCTGAGAATGACAGCCTCAACACTGCATTTAATCTATTATTAGACTCTATCGGCTTTGCTCAAAAAGTAAATGAGTCCACCCACCACTTTAATCATATCTTAGATCTTGTTCTGACTTATGGTATGGAAATAGAAGACTTAACAGTATTCCCTGAAAACTCCCTTCTGTCTGATCATTTTTTAATAACATTTACATTTACCCTGATGGACTACCCTGCAGTGGGGAATAAGTTTCATTACACTAGAAGTCTTTCAGAAAGCGCTGTAACTAGGTTTAAGGATATGATTCCTTCTTTATGTTCTCTAATGCCATATACCAACACAGAGCAGAGTAGCTACCTAAACTCTGTAAGGGAGTTAGAGTATCTCGTCAATAGTTTTACATCCTCTTTGAAGACAACTTTGGATGCTGTAGCTCCTCTGAAAAAGAGAGCTTTAAATCAGAAGTGTCTGACTCCGTGGTATAACTCACAAACTCGTAGCTTAAAGCAGATAACCCGTAAGTTGGAGAGGAAATGGCGTCTCACTAATTTAGAAGATCTTCACTTAGCCTGGAAAAAGAGTTTGTTGCTCTATAAAAAAGCCCTCCGTAAAGCTAGGACATCTTTCTACTCATCACTAATTGAAGAAAATAAGAATAACCTCAGGTTTCTTTTCAGCACTGTAGCCAGGCTGACAAAGAGTCAGAGCTCTATTGGGCTGAGTATTCCATTAACTTTAACTAGTAATGACTTCATGACTTTCTTTGCTAACAAAATTTTGACTATTAGAGAAAAAATTACTCATAACCATCCCAAAGATGTATCGTTATCTTTGGCTGCTTTCAGTGATGCCGGTATTTGGTTAGACTCTTTCTCTCCGATTGTTCTGTCTGAGTTATTTTCATTAGTTACTTCATCCAAACCATCAACATGTTTATTAGACCCCATTCCTGCCAGGCTGCTCAAGGAAGTCCTACCATTATTTAATGCTTCAATTTTAAATATGATCAATCTATCTTTGTTAGTTGGTTATGTACCACAGGCCTTTAAGGTGGCAGTAATTAAACCATTACTTAAAAAGCCATCACTTGACCCAGCTATCTTAGCTAATTATAGGCCAATCTCCAACCTTCCTTTTCTCTCAAAGATT